>NC_133328.1:542228911-542575411 GCF_042186555.1 Aquarana catesbeiana | reverse complement strand
GGCTTACCTGTAGGTAAAAGTGGTGTAACTAGGTTACGAGAAGAGGGTGTTAACAGTTTACAATTTGCCTGACTGATTTTTTATCTGACCTTTGCTCCCCAATGGGATTTGTTCCAGGTAACTTATGTGGCAGATTTTATAAGAAATGATTTAAAATAACTTATATTTGAAGTGTGACAACCTGAATGGAAAACTCCCGGCAACACAAAACTCTGTAGTACAGCGAATATGCAAAGTGATTTTACTTTACTATCGACTGTTTGAGTGTGTCTATTAGGGATGGGCCGAACACCCCCCGGTTCAGTTCGCACCAGAACATACCGAACAGACAAAAAATTCGGCAGAACACACAAACACCATTAAAGTCTATGGTACATGAATAATCAAAAGTGCTAATTTTAAAGGCTTATATGCAAGTTATTGTCATAAAAATGGTTTGGGGACCTGAGTCCTGCCCCAGGGGACATGTATCAATGCAAAAAATGTTTTAAAAACGGACGTTTTTTCGGGAGCAGTGATTTAAATAATGCTTAAAGTGAAACAATAAAAGTGAAATATACATTTAAATTTTATACCTGGGGGTGTCTATATGTATGTATGCCTGTAAAGTGGTACATTTTTCCCGTGCTTAGAACAGTCCCTGCACAAAATGACATTTCTAAAGGAAAAAAAGTAATTTAAAAGTACTCGCAGCTATAATGAATTGTCCGTCCCGGCAATACATATAAAAGAAGTCATTGAAAAAAATGGCATGGGACCCCCCCAGTCCATTATCAGGCCCTTTGGGTCTGGTATGAATATTAAGGGGAACCCCGAACCAAAATAAAAAAAAAAAATTGCGTGGGGGTCCCCCCAAATTCCATACCAGGCCCTTCAGATCTGGTATGTATATTAAGGGGAACCCTGCGCCAAAATTTAAAAAAAATGGCGTGGGGGTCCCCCCAAAAATCTATACCAGACCTTTATCTGAGCACGCAACCTGCCAGGCCGCAGGGAAAAAGGGGGAATGAGAGAGCGGCCCCCCTGAACCATACCAGGCCACCCGGTTATGTAATTGGATACGGCTGATCACGTAGTAAAGAGTCGCCGTCAGAGACTCTCTACTGAGATCGTAGTTGCGATGTGTCAAACTGACACACCGCAACAAAGATCGCCACGATGCACGCCCCGGGCATGCATTGGCTTAATATCTTGAAGACATCATATGATGCCCAGTCAGGTTATTGAAACCACATTGCCGGCGTCATTTTGCTATATGGCAAGTGGTTAATAAAGGACTTGTCCCAAGCTATGTCTTGTCTTTTGTAACATTTTGACTTTTTTTGTGAAATGGTAGGGGTACATTTGTACCCCGTTACCATTTCACACTGGGGGGAGGCTGGGATCTAGGGGTCCCCTTGTTAAAGGGGGCTTCCAGATTTCGATAAGCCCCCCACCCGCAGACCCCCACAACCACCGGGCAACGGTTGTGGGGATGAGGCCCTTGTCCCCAACAACATTGGGACAAGGTGCTTTGGGGGCTACCCCAAAGTACCCTCGCCATGTTGAGGGCATGTGGTCTGGTATGGTTCAGGGGGGTGCTCTGTCGTCCCCCCTCTTTTCCTGCGGCCTGCCAGGTTGCGTGCTCAGATAAGGGTCTGGTATGGATTTTGGGGGGACCCCCACGCCATTTTCTTTTTAAATTTTGTCAGGGGGTTCCCCTTAATATCCATACCAGACCTAAAGGGCTTGGTATGGAATTTGGGGGGACACCCATACAATTTTCTAAAAAATGTTGGTTCGGAGTTCCCCTTAACTACTTGACATCCATGCTATAGCTGAATGACGGCCACAGCGTGGACCTAAATTTCCGGGAGGCCATCATATGACAGCCTCCCCTGTGCATGCACCCTGCGCACACCCTGCAGGTCGCGCGCTGTGATCACAGAATCACTGAGACTTCGGCGATCACCGATCCGAGTAAGGGGGCGGTCCTGGACCCTTACCATGTGATCAGCTGTCAGCCAATGACAGCTGATCACATGATGTAAACAAAAGCTCGATAATCTTTTTTTCTCTCCTCACGCTGACAGTGTGAGGAGAAAACAAAGCCGATCACCGGCTCATCTGTAGGGGACATCGGTCCTGAAGAGGAAGAGGCAATTATGCCTCATCTGTGCCACCTGCCATTGCCACCTAACAGTGCCCATAGTGCCCACCAGTGCCACCTATCAATGCCAATGAGTGCCACCTATCAATGCCCACAAGTGCCACCTATCAATGCCCACCAGTGGTGCCAATCAGTGCCACCTAGCAGTGCTGCCTATCAGTGTAACCGATCAGTGCCCATTATTGCCACTCATCAGTGCCCATTACTGCCACCTATCAGTGCCCATCAGTGACACCTCATCAGCGTATATAAATGAAGAAGAAAAATTACCTGTTTTAAATTTTTTATAACAAAATTTAAAAAAAAATGTTTTAATTTGGTCTTTTTACATTTTTTTTATCAAAAAATAAAAACCGCAGAGGTGATCAAATACCACCAAAAGAAAGCTCTATTTGTGGGAAAAAATTGATAAAAATTTCATTTGGGTACAGTGTTGTATGACCACGCAATTGTCATTCAAAGTGCGTCAGCGCTGAAAGCAGAAAATTTGTCTGGACAGGAGCGGGGGGGATTTAAGTGCCCAGTAAGCAAGTGGTTAATACTCATATCAGACCCAAAGGGCCTGGTAATGGACTGGGGGGATCCCATGCCGTTTTTTTCAATGACTTCTTTTATCTGTATTGCCGGGACTGACAATTCATTATAGTCGCAAGTACTTTTAAATAACTTTTTTTCCTTTATAAATGTCATTTTGTGCAGGGACTGTTCTAAACACGGGAAAAATGTGCCACTTTACAGGCATACTATAGACACCCCCCCCCCAGGTACGAAATTTAAGGGAATATTTCACTTTTATTGTTTCACTTTAAGCATTATTAAAATCACTGCTCCCGAAAAAACAGGCGTTTTTAAAACTTTTTTTGGCATTGATACATGTCTCCTGGGGCAGGACCCGGGTCCCCAAACACAATTTTTATGACAATAACTTACATATAAGCCTTTAAAATGAACACTTTTGATTTTTCATGTTAATGTCATATAGACTAGAACGGTGTTCCGGCAGCTTTCGAATTTGCCCCGAACACCGCATATTGTTCGGTGTTCTGCAGAACATCCAAACAACCAAAGTTCGGCCCAAACTTATGCTCGGTCCGAACCGCTCGCCCGTCTCTAGTTTCTATATGGTTTGGAGGGGGGGAGGTTCAGGAGGAGAGAAGGATTTCATTGTATATAAAGTAAGATTTTTTTTTTCAGTAAAACTAAATGACCTGAATATGGAGTTTTTAAACCAACACATGCAATTCACATTGCAAAAAACTTTCAGGTTCAACATTAAAAACAGCCATTTTACTAAAGGAGATGAGAATCTTCACTCCAAAAAAGTGTGAATATTCAATTTCTTCCAATAATTTTTTTGTTTTTTATTCACAAAGTATGTTCCAGAGAAGGAAAACAAAAAACAAAAGAAAAACAGGAGACAAAGGGGAATGTTCGGTACATGTGACTTGAGGAGTACATATATTGGCCAACATGGCCAAACATAGAGTGGGATAACATATGACTTACTCAAAGGTTACAGCATAGGCTATATATGTGTAAATGAAAAAGAACGTTATGACACTAAACTCCAACTCTGACATGTTCCCCTGTCGGAATTATAAGCTTAATAGCGGGTCAATGGTGAGTATGAAATTGTTGATCCTTAGCTTTTAGTAAGTAATGGAGAGGAGGGTGAAAGGGAGCACCCCCAGCCACCCCTAAAGGGATCATGCTGTGGGTGGGGGGACCCCCCTCTCTCCGACTCCATCAATATTTGACCCTAGTCTTCACTCAGGAGAGTAAAGCCAGTGTATGTATTATGTAGAGATGTTAGAGCTTCAAAACAAAAAAATAGTTACCAATATAATCATAACTGAAACTCGGTTGTTAGGAGCGGGAGAGGAGGCGAGCTCAGGTAGCTTGAAGAGTAAGAGTTTCGGAGAAACTGAACTCAAGTGTTGCTGTACTATGCACATCTGAAGCATAGTAAAGAAGTCAGGATCGGCCTTGTCTTAGGTACATTGTCATGGAATGGTGAGAAAAAAGATTGGAAAAGAAGAATTAAGGGAGGGAAGAGTTCAAGGGAAGGAGATATGAGGAGGTGAGGGTTTCAGAAGGGTCACTCTGAGTCGTATCCATTAGGAAGATTCAACGCATGGGTATAGAGGAATATGACAGTAGTTAGCCCAGGGTTCCCAAGTTAGTTCAAATTTACAGGTTTTGTCTTAGATAATGCTCACTATTTTCTTCTGCGCCATGATCCAAGATATTTTATGCTTCACCGCTGTGATCGGAACTAAAGTTTTTTTCCAATGGGCTGCTATTGTAATTTTGGTGCCCGGCAGGATGAAGAAAATCAGTGCTTGAGTGTGTTTGTCTACTTTATTCACTTTAAGTTTATGGAGTGCTATGTCTGGTGTTTGAGGGACCTGAATGGTTGTCACTTTGCGTATCAAGGAAAATACTTTGTTCCAGAGACCCCTTATGCATGGACACGACCACCAGATATGAAACATTGTTCCTATATGGTTGCAATTTCGAAAACACAGCGGGGAAACATCTGGATAGATCCTAGCGAGGAGGGAGGGGACCCTATACCACCAGGTCAGAATTTTGAGGCTTGCTTCAATCAGGGAGACATTTAATATACCTTTGAAGGAGCGTTGGAAACAGGTAAACCATTTATCCTGGTCCCAGGAAATGTCAAGGTCGATTTCCCAAGAAAGAGCGTAGGAGGGTTTGGACATATCCAAGGCTAGGGAGGAATAGATGATGGAGATCCCGCCCCTCTGATCCATGATGTCCGAGCACCATGATTCATAGGTCGTGACTTTGGGGGGTTCTGGTTTATTAGGCCATATCAAGTGAAGGAAATGTAGTATTTGCGAGTATCTGTATTTTTCGGAGGATCTGTATTTTTCGGAGGATGGCATCTCTAACTTGCTAATGCAGAACGCGAAAGATATGGGGCCTGCGGTGGTGAAATAGTTCCCTATTCTAAGTAGTCCTTTATTGAGCCACCAGGTAAATGCTAATATGTTAATTCCCGGTGGAAAGTCTGGATTGTGGAACATGTGTGTTAGGGGGCGAATGGCTGAGATCAGGGATGGGTTTTTGTGAATTTGGTCGCACAGAGCTAATGAGTGGGACAGAGTGGGAGCTAAAATGGGGGGTCTTAATTTAGGGGTGACCATATTAGGAAGTCAATGGTGTGGAGGGGGACTGCTTGTCTCTCCATGGGGACCCAATCAGGTTTGGACCTCGTGAATATACAATAGAGATCTGGGCCAACTGTGCTGCTTGGTAGTACCACCAGATATTGGGTAGGGTAAACCCCCCTTGAGATTTGAGTCTAAATAAAATAGATTTAGAACATCTTCTGCCTTTTGGTCCCCAAATAAATTGTAGGATTTTAGATTGAAGCGTATGCAGTAGTGATTTCCGAATTGGGATAGGTAGAGATCTAAATAAGTACAGGAGGCGAGGGAGGAAGGTCATTTTGATAGCGTTTATGTCGCCTAGCCAAGATAGGTTGTGTTTAGCCCAAGTAGTGAGGTCTGATGTCAGTTTGTGGAAAGCGGCTGGGTAATTAGAGGAGTATAAAGAGTCTATTCTAGGGGGAAGATTGACCCCTAGGTATGGGATGAAATTCGAGCACCAAGAGAACGGGAAATGTTTCTGTAGGTTACTGCGTAAATTAGGGGGAATAGTGATATTTAACGCTAAAGATTTTGAGACGTTTACGAGGAGGCCGGAGATTTTGCCAAATTTATCAAGCAGGGAGAAAATGTTGGGCGTTGATATCAGTGGAGAGATGACAAATAATAGCAGATCATCTGCGAACAATGCGCATCTATGTTCTTGTTTTCCACAGAACACTCCTCTGATGTCAGAGTGAGACCTAATTGCTATGGCAAGTGTCTCGATAGCTATGGCAAAAAGGAGGGGGTATAGAGGGCAGCCTTGTCTGGTACCTTTTTCAATGGGGAAGGGGTCAGAATAACAGCCCTGGAGTCTAACCTGTGCACTAGGGCTAGAATACAGGGCTCGTAATGTCCCTAGAAAGTGTGGGCTGAAAACTCCATCTCCCTAGGACATTGAACAAGTAAGGCCAGGTGACCGTGTTGAACGCCTTTTGTAGGTCAGTCAACAGTAAAAATCCTTCCTGGTGGGGGCCTCCATCCCAACGGGAGTTGAGGAGTGATATGATGTCAACTGCTCTTCTTATCTGGTCAGGTCCTTGTCTCCCCGGGACAAAGCCCGCCTGGTCCTTATGGACATATAGAGAGATACAGGATGAGAGTATATTGGACAGTATTTTTGTTAAGATCTTGAGATCATTGTTAATTAAAGAGATAGGACAATAGTTAGACACCAAAGTTGAATCCTTACCAGGCTTAGGAATAACCGATATATAAGCTAGGTTCAGGGCTTTGTCCAGGGGAGAACCAGACCTGAGAGATTTAAAGAATTTGACCATGTATGGGGCAAGAGTGGCTGCAATTTTTTTGTAATAGACGACTGAAAAGCCATCTGGACTCGGGGCTGAGTTCTGTTTAAGCTGTTTTATTACTTCGAGGACTTCCTCTTCAGATAACGGCTCGTCCAGGAGGTCCGAATGTTCTGCTGAAAGTTTTGGGAGAGGGATATTATTTAGGAATTCATCTAGAGTAGGTTGAGTATTTAACTGCTCATTTTTATATAAAGTGGTGTAGAAGTCATGGAACATTTCCATGATGCGGCTTGGATTTTGGGTCAACTCCCCCGTCTGCGTTCATATCTTTGGAAAGTTAAGGGATCGGGGTTTGGGGGAAAGTTTTTCTGCCAATTTGGCTCCTATTTTGTCTTTTTGGGAGTAGAATCGGGCTCCTGACCATCTTAGATGTTTCTCAGCTTCAGTGGTCAGAGCAAGATTCAAGGATGTTCGGGCTGATTCAAGGGATTCCAGAGACTCTCTAGTGGGATTATGTTTATGGGCCTTACGTAAGGATTGGAATTCCCTAGTGAGTTTGTTGATATCTGCCTTGCATTCCTTTGTAAGTCTTGAGGTGATTTGGATAATCTTTCCCCTAATCACTGCCTTGTGGGCAGCCCATAGGGTTTCTGGGGAGATGGAGTCATTATTGTTTAGGAGGAAGTATTCTTGAATTTCTTGTGTGAGGATCGTGAATTGAACTGGGTCACTTAACAGCCCTTCATTGAAACGCCAAATACATTTCATGTTAGGGTTGTGAGAATGCTGTATGTATAAAAGAACCATAGAATGGTTGGACATGGTGGAATCCCTGATGATCACTTTGGAGACTGATGGAATGTTGTGTGAATGAATAAAAATGTGATCAATTCTAGTATAAATTTGGTGTGGTGCGGAGTAGTGTGTGTAGTCTTTGGATCTTGGGTTCAGTTCCCTCTAGATGTCCACAAGGCCCGCAGAGTACAGTGTGGAGGCTATCTTAGTGCTCTGTTTCAGAGATTTCTTTGGCTGAGAGAGGCCTGACCCCGATTTGTCAAGAGATTGATCAAAGGGAAGGTTTGTGTCACCTCCATGATTATTTTCCCTTCCAACTGTGGGCCTAGCACAGACATCATGGAGGAAAAGAATGCTGCCTGACCTTTATTTGGGGCATAGTAAGAAACAAATGAATACTGTAGCCTTTGATAGAGCCCTTTACTAAAATGTATCTGCCTGCTTGGTCTCTTATGGTGTCTGTTAGGGAGAATTTCAGGTTTTTAGAGAAACATATGGCCACTCCCTTGGTTTTATTACCTACATTGGAGAGGTAAAACTGGGGATAGTTACTATGTAGGAAGGAGGGGTTGTACAATGACGGGAAATTAGTTTCCTGTAATAAGATGACTTCAATCTTTTGAGATTGGTAATGTTTAAACAGTTTTCATCTCTTAATTGGGGAATTTATCCCCTGGACATTGTGAGTAGCAATACATAGTGGGGAAGGCATGATTGTGTCAGAGGGCATGAATCAGAGGGGGGGATGTACGCATCAGTCATTGGGTTCTTACCCTGACCTCCTGAAGTGGATTATAGATCATGGTTACCGATGTCCAAGGGCTTAGATGATGTTTCTGCGGGCATTGCGAAGAGACTCTGGGTGACCCGGAACAAGTAGAGAGAAGGGTTATAAGAGGGGGGAGACAAGGCCGATCCTAAGGAAGATAGACAAGGCATGTCAAAAACATTGTATGTAACAATATAACAGGCTAAAAAATTGCAGCTTAAGTAGAACCAAATTACCCTTGCAGGGAGAGGGGGCTGCCATCCTCTTCCTGCAAGCTTTTCCCAAAAAGGTAACCCCAACAAGGGGGGTTATTTAGCATTCTCCGAGCGGAGGGAAAATGCCACTCCTAGACAGGTGGAGGCGAAGTGCGGCCACTCCAGCCATTCCGCAAGGAAAAATACTAAAAAAAGGAAGGAGGGGAAAGGCAGTAGAAAAATAAAATAGAAAAGGCAGTGTAAGCAAAAATTATTGGCAGCAACCTAGGACTAGTATATCAGGAGTGTTTTCGAGTAAAAGGACATGGTGATCCTGTTATTGTGGAATGACCACACATCTTTGGTCTGAGATTTCTGTCTCCTTCCCCCAGTGAGGGGAGGGAAAGGGAAATCAGCTTTAGAGCAACTAATTGGGTGAATAGATCATCATGAGACTGACTATAGGAAGTCTTTTTTCCCCCTGTAAAAGAAAAAGTTACTAATTCACATCAATATATGTTAGGATTGGGTAGTGCCCTTTAGGTTCTGATAACCTGGGTAGTAAGAGAATGGTAGGGAGTCTAGGTCCTTGTAGTAGAGATTTGAGGTGGTTATCGTTCTGATATTATTGGACGTGGAGAAGGGCTAGTTCATGTAAGGCGGGCTGGGATGACTTTGGGAGCCATTTGACCAGAGTACGGTCAGTAAAGTCCCAGAAAGAAAGTAAAAGATTAAGTGCAGGATTCTCGTTAAGGTGGACATTCATCTTTAGATCTCTTAGCTTGTTGTTTGCTCCATGGGGGTTGTATGGGGCTTGAGGGGGTAGGCCTCTTTGTGGAGATTGGAATCTTGGGGTGCGATGCAAGGGCAGGAGATTGGGAGATGAGGCCCAGTTGAAGTAGAAGGCATTCTCTGTCCACGAAGTTTGCGAAGCTGTATGATTTATTTAGGTGAGCAAAGTTTAAGCGGAAAGGAAACGACCATCTGTAAGTGATCGATTTTTGTGGCAGGATTTGCAGGAGAGGTTTTAAGGATCTCCTTTTTTGTATCTTATAAGGAGAGAGGTCGGCAAAAATTTGGATGGGGTGCCCTCTGTATAGCGAGATTTTCTGTTTCCCGGGCTCTACGCATGACCTCCTCTTTGACTCTGAAGAAATGTGACTTTTCCACAATGTCCCTGGGTAGGCCATCTTGGCGTGGTGATTGGAGGGCTCTGTGTGCACGATCCATTTCCAGGCGATGTTCTGGTATGTCAGGGATCAGATTTTTTATAAATGAGCGAATGATTTTATCAGTATCCTTAAATGATTCAGGAAGGCCTCTGAGTTTGAAGTTGTACCTGCGCGATCTATTTTCGAGATCATCCAGTTTTGAGAATGCAATATCTAGTTGTTCATGTAATTCTTGAATCCTGTCAGTATTCTGGTTAGTTATGGTGATAGTTTGGTCAGTTTTAGCTTCAATCGCCTCTATTCTGGCTCCTAGGTGATGTAGGTCTGCCTCTATTGTTGTTGTAATTTGCAAGGCAGTTTGGGCAAGTCCTCTGGAGAGCATATTTGAAAAAGTCTCAAGTAAAGATGAAAAGTCTGTGGGGGTAACGGAGATTGCTCTGTAATGAGCCCCTGGATGGTCCGGGGTATTGAGAAGATCATCCATTGGTGTGAGGGGGAGGCCATCCAGGGTTCTGCCAAGCAGCGATTCAGTGGATGTGGGGGACAATAGCGAGGGCTGCTGGTTACTCACTGTTGTTGTCCCTCTGTGCGTGTGTCCAGGATTGGCGATGGATTCCCCCAGATCCTGGACTAGGCCTCGTGTAGTTGTTGCAGCCACCAGCTTGGTCGAGGCCACCGCCGGAGCTCCGGGATTGAGTTGCTGGGACAAATCCCATCTAGCGGTGCCCCAGATCATGCGGGGGGTTCCTCAGGTCCTCAGAAGGTGGTGGGGGACCCGGGCAAGGGAAACCCCCTCGGCTGTTAGCTGTGGCGGAGAAAGCAGGCTGGAGCGGTGTGGAGCTCTCAGATCTTGCGACCATCCATGGAGCTGCCACGCATGCACGTGAATATTCAATTTCAATTATCCAGTCATGGGCATATGAAAAAGTAAAAAGAAATGTACTTTTCAAATGATTGGATATTTTAAAATGAAACCAATTGATATCCTTTTTTTCAATGGTGGTATCCCTGATGATCGCTTTGGTGGCTGATGGAATATTGTGTGACTGAATAAAAATGTGATCAATATTAATGTAAATTTGGTGTGGTGCGGAGTAGTGTGTGTAGTCTTTGGATCTCGGGTTCAGTTCCCTCCAGATGTCCACAAGGCCCGCAGAGTACAGTGTGAAGCCTCTTAGTGCTCTGTTTCAGAAGTTTCTTTGGCCGAGAGAGGCCAGACTCCGATTTGTCAAGAGATTGATCGAAGGGAAGGTTTGTGTCACCTCCCATGATTATTTTCCCTTCCAACTGTGGGCCTAGTGCGGACATCATGGAGGAAAAGAATGCTGCCTGGCCTTTATTTGGGGCATAGTAAGAAACAAATGAATACTGTGAGCCTTCGATAGAGCCCTTTACTAAAATGTATCTGCCTGCTTCGACTCTTATGATGTCAGAAGACATTTTAAAATGAAACCAATTGATATCCTTTTTTTCAAAATACAGTAACCCATACACATCTGTTACCTAATGGCTCTCTAATCTATTTTTCATAAAACTGATTCTTATTGTGTTTTCTGCCTTCTTGTAATGTCCTCTGTGAGCTCTTGAACATCTCCTTTTCCACCCACTTCTGTTTGCAAGCAGGACAGTTGTAGTCATTTACTGCTCTATGCACACTACAAATACCATAGTCCATAGTCACTAGTCCATCTCAGGAGTGAGTAAAGGGTGGCTACATTCCTACATACAGTGGAACCATGGAGAATCCTCTAACAAGAAGTTGGGTCACAGCAGAAAAAAATGGATTTCAGCAATATACTGAGAGCAATAGAATGTACTTTATGAGTAAATATTATCTATTACTGTATACTTGAATATATCTTCTTTCTTTTAAACCAGAGTTTAATGTAACTTTAAAGTGGATGTAAACACAAATTTTTTTTTATATCATACTGTAGAGTATAAGATTTCCTATCATTTGAGCCCAGTCTTGCCACACAGAGTTAATCCATCTCTGAGCAATCCTCTTTTATTCTTCAGTGAGAGAAATCTTGACAAACTGACAAAAACTTTGTCAAATCCTCCCCCTTGCTGTGAGTGACAGCCTAAGACACAGGCATGATTTTTTAATTCCCTCCCCCACTCCTTTCTTCAGCAGCTCTGCAAGGATTGGCTGTTCCACACCTCAGCATGATTTGGCATGCTGAAGTCATGTGGTTACTTTCCTGTCTTTTCACTGGATGTTAGAGATCATAGCAGAAGTTCAGTTAGAAATACACAGAGAAAATGCATATTGACAAGGGGAGTGTAGAGGTGGGCGGGGAGTCTACTGACATCACAACTCCACCCACCGAGCTCCAGACAACAGACCCACCCACAGAATCTGCAGTTTTTCAGCTCTCATAACAGACAGAGGGGAGACATTTGACAGGTAAAGATACATGCAGGAGGCATGTATATCCTTATAGATAACTCCTATGGCAGTAGTTTAGAAAGGATGACATTGGGTTTACATCCACTTTAAGTAAATAGTTATTTTTTTAAGTTTCCCAATTTCTTTAATACAGTGCCTTGAAAAAAGTATTCGCTCCCTTGGCTTTTTACCTATTTTGTTACAATACAGCCTTTAGTTCAATGTTTTTTTTAATCTGAATTATATGTGATGGATTAGAACACAATAGTCTAAGTTGGTAAGTAAAATTAGAAAAATATAAACATAAAACTATTTCTAGGAAATAAAAAACTGATAATTGGCATGTGTGTATGTATTCATCTCCTTTGTTATGAAACACATAAAAAGCCCATAAAAAGCTCTGGTGCAACCAATTGCCTTCAGAAGTCACATAATTAACGAAAATAACGTCCACCTGTGTGCAAACTAAGTGTCACATGATCTGTAATTACATATACACACCTTTTTGAAAGGCCCCAGAGGCTGCAACACCTAGAGGCAAGAGGCACCACTAACCAAACACTGCCATGAAGACCAAGGAACTCTCGAAACAAGTAAGGGACAATGTTGTTGAGAAGTACAAGTCAGGGTTAGGTTATAAAAAAATATCCAAATCTTTGATGATCCCTAGGAGCACCATCAAATCTATCATAAGCAAATGGAAAGAACATGGCACACCAGCAAACCTGTCAAGAGACGGCCGCACACCAAAACTCACAGACCAGGCAAGGAGAGCATTAATCAGAGAGGCAGCACAGAGACCTAAGGTAATCCTGGAGGAGCTGAAGAGTTCCATAGCAGAGACTGGAGTATCTGTACATAGGATGACAACCCGTACGCTCCAAAGATTTGGGATTTATGGCAGAGTGGCATGTTTTGAGTTTGCAAAAAGGCATGTGGGAGACTCACAAAATGTATGGAGAAAGGTGCTTTGGTCTGATGAGACTAAAATTGAACTTTGTGACCACCAAAGAAAATGCTATGTCTGGCGCAAACCCAACACATCACATCACCCAAAGAACACCATCCCCACAGTGAAACATGTCGGGACTGAGAAACTGGTCAGTGTTGAGGGAAAGATGGATGGTGCTAAATACAGGGATGTTCTTGAGCAAAATCTGTTCCTGTGTTTGATTTGAGGCTAGGACGGAGGTTCACCTTCCAGCAGGATAATGACCCCAAACACACTGCTAAAGCAACACTTGAGTGGTTTAAGGGGAAACATGTAAATGTGTTGGAATGGCCTAGTCAAAGCCCAGACCTCAATCCAATAGAAAATCTGTGGTCAGACTTAAAGATTGCTATTCACAAGCGCAAACCATCCATCTTGAAGGAGCTGGAGCAGTTTTGCAAGGAGGAATGGGCAAAAATCCCAGTGGTAAGATGTGGCAAGCTCATAGAGACTTATCCAAAAGCGACAAAAGAGCTGTGATAGCCGCAAAGGTGGCTCTACAAAGTATTGACTTTAGGGGGGTGAATAGTTATGCACATTGACTTTTTCTGTTATTTTGTCCTATTTGTTGTTTGCATCACAATAAAAAAAAATCTTCAAAGTTGTGGGCATGTTCTGTAAATTAAATGATGCAAATCCTCAAACAATCCATGTTAATTCCAGGTTGTGAGGCAACAAAACATGAAAAATGCCAAGGGGATGAATACTTTTGCAAGGCACTGTAAATCATCCACATTCTTTTGGTTGGTGAGTTCTGAGTACATAATAATCTTCGATCTGTAGGTACTACTGCACTCACTATTAAAAAGAGCAATGAACATAGTCTGATTTTATGTTTTACCTATCAATAAACTTTGAACACAATTTCAAAACTTCTTTATGGCTCAGTTAAAACATTTATTGAGAGACAACTGCAAGATGCAGTTTGTAGCTTTCTAATGGCCAAGAAAAATATTAATGGTGCATATATTGCATTATATCAATAATTTTACAGTCAGGTAATTCAGTTTAAGAGACTTCTATGCTAGACACTCTCAGAAAAGAAAGATTTTCTTAGTAATGTCAAGTTTCTATTCAAACAACAAGCATACGAGACATCTAAAGGCAGGTGATAATTTAATTTTAATTTAATTTCACACTAACTATGTAAAGACTATAAAGGTCAATCATGCATGAAGGGAAAATCAGGCAGGAAAGGTGTTTTCAAATGAAGTTCGTACGGTATAGTTGCAGCTCAGCATACTTTAAAAATGACATAAGGCATACTTAAGCACTGTGTTATTCTTTGTATATGAAAGAAAGTTGTTTTAGATGCCATTTATCAAGTGAATTCTACTTAAAACTACCAAATTAACCTAGAGAATATGTTTCTGCATCCTAAAAGGGCTTCTGTCATGGCTGATCATACATTTGTAAGAAGCAGTTCCCATTTTTCCATGGTAAAGCCTTTGGTTTTAGTGTTCATTTATTAAAGAAGTGGAGAATGTTCACTTTGCTTTGTGGATAAAGTGAAATTATTATAATTTGGAATACCCAATTATGTATGTGATATGAAAACAATGGATATTTGCTTTCTCATGATTGATTAATTAAAACAAACCCAACTTTTCCTTATTCAGTAAACCAAACATTTACTTTGCTAAACATTCTTTACTCTTGTATTTATTCAACTACATTGTATGACTTCTAGTTTAAAACAGTTGGGGTTCCAGCAATAAGATTAAATACATGGCTCCATCCCATCATGGATCTGGTATTCCTTCTCTGATGTTCTGAAATATAGACTTCAAATGTAAATGTTATTTCAGACTATAATGCCTAATCTCAAAGTTGTGTATGGATCATCCCCAACAAACATTACCTTTGCTAAGTTTAACTTTTAGCTAAGTTTACATTCTAACCTTTGGTAGTGGAGGCTCCAGACCAATCATCTCCTTCCCTCTCTGCATTTCTCCTTTTTTCTTCTATATATCTTTTGTACATTATCTCTCTATATTGTTTCATCTATGAATGCACCCACTTTACCAATAAATATGCACACTCTACATTGACATACTAGTAACAAGATTTCTAAGTGGTAATGGAAATACGTGTTTGTTAACCCTTTCATGACTAAGCCTATTTTTGAAATTTGGTGTTTACAAGTTAAAATCCGTATTTTTTGCTAGAAAATTACTTAGAACCCCCAAACATTATATATATTTTTTTAGCAGAGAATCTAGAGAATAAAATGACGATTGTTGCAATATTTTTTATCACACGGTATTTGTGCAGCGGTGTTTTAAACGCAAATTTTTGGAAAAGTGACACTTTCATGAATTTTAAAAAATCCAAACAGTAAAGTTACCCCAATTTTTTTGTATAATGTGAAAGATGATGTTACGCCGAGTAAATAGATACCAAACATGTCACCCTTTATAATTGCACGCACTCGTGGAATGGCGACGAACTACGGTACCTTTGAATTTCCATAGGGGACGCTTTAAAAAATTTTTACGGTTACCAGGTTTGAGCTACAGAGGAGGTCTAGGGCTAGAATTATTGCTCTCGCTCTGACGATCGCGGCGATACCTCACATGTGTGGTTTGAACACCGTTTACATATGCGGGCGCGACTTCCGTATGCGTTTTCTTCGCTGCGCGAGCTCGCGGGGACAGGGGCACTTTAAAAAATTTTTTTTTTTTTTTTATTTATTTTATTTATTTTTGTACTTTATAAATTGTGTTTAAAATTTTTTTTTTTTTTTTTTTTTACTTTTATTGCTGTCACAAGCAATGTAAAAATCCCTTGTGACAGTAATATGTGGTGACAGGTACTCTTTATGGAGGGATGGGGGGTCTAAAAGACCCCCCATCCCTCCTTTACACTTCAAAGTATTCAGATCGCCGAAAACGGCGATTCTGAATACTGTGTACTTTTTTAAATTCGGCGCCATTGGCAGCCGAGTAAACGGGAAGTGACGTCATGACGTCGCTTCCGCATTTACAAGAAGAAGGCTGGAACGAAGCCACTCGCAGCTTCGTTCCAGTCCGCCCCCAGCCGCCGAAGACAGCGGAACGGACACCGGGCCTCCCGATCGCACGGGAGGCCCGGTAACAGGGGCGGGAGGCGGCGGGAGGGGGGGGATGTCCCCTCCCGCTCCTCCGGTATAACAGCCGAGCGGCTTTTAGCCGCATCGGTTGTTATACTCGGGTAGCCGATCGCCCGCTGAAAACAACGGTACCGGGATGATGCCTGCAGGTGCGGGCATCATCCCGGTATAACCCCGGAAAGCCGAGGCCGCATATATGCGTTCGGTCGGCGGGAAGGGGTTAATATGGTCCAGTTTCTTATTTCTGACTTTGCCTATGTATTCTATTCAATCTTTTTCTTGTGATACATTTTTTTTGAACCATGGATTGATCTCTCAGTCCTTTCTTATATTGTCTTTAAAAAAAATGACAATAAAAATGTATTCAACACCAAATACATGTCTATGGAGAGGAGCAGTGTGCTGCAAATAGTGAGAATGTGTATTGTAGGTCTGTACTAGACCATTCTGCTCTATATACACTCTCACATTTAGGCATGTTTAAAAGATATTGAAATATGTTTTCAAAGCCTTCTTTAACATGTGTGTGAAGAATAGAGTTGGGTGAACAGTTCGAGCCGAGCAAAAGTTTGGCCCGGACATTGCTTGTTCGGCCATTCAGCAAACACACAAATTTGTAGGGTACTCAGCGGGATGTGCGCCTGCCCCACAATGCACTGCACAAAGGTTTGCCCAACCAGGACATAGTGAATAGTTGATTGTTAAGGAGCGGCTGCTGCATCCTTGACGATGGATAAGTCATTAGCTGTCAATGGTTTTCCCTGCTGACAGCTGAATGAAAAAAAAGAAACAATAGAAAAATGTGAAAAACATGGAGTGGGGGTCTCCCCCCAATCCATACCAGGCCCTTTGGGTCTATTATGGATTGTAAGGGGAACCCCATGCCAAAATTAAAAAATGGCATGGCGTCCCCCCAAAATCCATACCAGACCCTTATCCGAGCATACAGCCTGACAGGCCAGGAAAGGGGGGAATGAGTGAGTACCCCCCCTCCTGAACCATACCATACCACATGCCCTCAACATGGGGGGTGCCCCCACCCCAAAGCACCTTGTCCCCATGTTGATGAGGACAAGGGCCTCTTCCCCACAACCCTGGACTTTGATTGTGGGGGTCTGTGGGCAGGGGGCTTTATGGAATCTGGAAGCCCACTTTAACAAGGGGTCCCCCCTAGATCCTGCCCCCCATGTGAATGAGTAAGGGGTACAAAGAACCCCTACCCATTCACCAAAAAAGTGTCAAAACAATTAAAAAACACACACAGTTTTTATACCCCATTACCAATTCACACGGGGAGTGGGATCTGGGGTCCCCTTGTTAAAGGGGGCTTCCAGATTCCAAAAAGCCCCTCGCACGCAGACCCCCACAACCACCGGGCAAGGGTTGTGGGGATGAGGCCCTTCTCCCCATCAACATGGGACAAGGTGCTTTGGGGGGCTATCCCAAAGCACCCTCCCAATGTTGAGGACATGTGGCCTGGTATGGTTCAGGAGGGGGGGCACTCTCTTGTCCCCCCTCTTTTCCTGCGGTCTGCCAGGTTGCGTGCTCGGAAAAGGGTCTGGTATGGATTTAGGGGGACCCCCACACATTTTTTTTTTTAATTTTGGTTCAGGGTTCCCCTGTGGGGAAATTCCATGGCATTTTTATCAATGAACTTTTATGTGTATTACCTCACCGACAATTCATTATAGCCGGCGATATGTAATTTTGCTGTCAGACTGTTCTAAACATGGGAAACATGCACCCCTTTACAGGCATACTATAGACACCCCCCAGGTACGAAATTTAAAGGAATATTACACTTTTATTGTTTCACTTTAAGCATTATTAAAATCACTGCTCCCGAAAAAAAGTCAGTTTTTAAAACTTCTTTTTGCATTGATACATCTCCCCTGGGGCAGGACCCAGGTCCCCAAACACTTTTTATGACAATACCATGCATATAAGCCTTTAAAATGAGCACTTTTGATTATTCATGTTCGTGTCCCATAGACTTTAATGTTTTTTTGCCTATTTGCATGTTCTGGATGCAAACAGAACCAGGGGGTGTTTGGCTCATCTCTAGTGGCCATACACTATACAATCTGATTGTACAATCTCCATCAATTATGTATTGCAAGGGCCTGCCTGATTTGGATACAGAGTGATTGGCTAGATAGGGGTTTCCTCCTATTATATAAATTTGGTAAATCTAAAGGAGATTGTACAATCAGATTGTATAGTGTATGGCCACCTTTATACAGCTAAAATTACTAGTTGCGCTTTCAGGGCCATTAATTGATAACGACACATCAAACACAGGAGCAAACACACATTTTGCCATGTGAAAAAACGACTGGCAAATGCTGCAAAACGCACATGCACAGTAAAAATCATGCAACCCAAAAAACGCCAACATGTCCCATAAGCCACATATAGCACAGCCCATTTAAATCAGTAGGCTGCCCTATGCGTGTCACAGGAAAAACGAGACACAAAATGTTCACTCCCACTATGCAAGGTGTAAATGGGGCCTGAAAGTAAAATTTGTGCGTTTACACAAAAAAATTAGGCTCCATTCACATTTGTGTGTTTTCTTGCATTTCAGAAATGCGCTGCACCAAAAATCGCAAGAAAAAACGCACCAAGCTCCACTCTAAAAAAAGTTCTGAAGCTTCTTTGGGGCGATTGCTGCATGTAGGGCAGCCCATTCAGGTGGATGGGCTGCCCTATGTGTGATGAGTGAAAATGTTCCAAAATGCCTCCCCACCTTGCTAAAAAAAAAATGCATGTGGGAATGCGAGTTCCCGCTATGCAGAGATGTGAATGGGGCTTGATAGCTGAGTGTCCACTCCCTCCTATGTACTTATATAAAGATGGCCATACATAATGCAATCTGATTGTGTATTTAGTGAGAAGGGTGATCACTGATTGATTGCATTTCATTTAAAAAATGTGCAGCTGGGAGTGGGAGGGTGGATGGTGCAGGGTGTGTGCTAATGAGTTCAACTGGTCAACTCCTTCCTGTGTCATGACCTACAGTCTGTATGGACGTAAGACAGAAGCAATAGATACGTTTTGAATCATGGATGTAGGACAGCAAGGTACGTGTCTGTAGATTTTATGGAAAGCTTTGATATTTTTGCAAAAAAAGTACATGAATGCTATACTGGTGCATAGGGGAGCTGGAATTTAGAAAAAAAAGATGAACTTAGCCTTTAAATATTTATTTTTTCTTTATAAATTTCAGTTTTGCTGCAGTAGGTTCTATACACAGCACAGATATGCCACGTCACAGACAGACTAAGGGGACCCCCCCCCAGGCAGTATATTTAAAGGAATTTTTCATTTTTATTGTTTCACTTTAAACATCATTAAAATCACTTCTCCTTTAAAAACGATCTTTTTTAAAAGGTTTTTTTGCATTGGCACATGTCCCCAGGGCAGTACCCAGGCCCCCGTACCCTTTCTATGGTTAGTAATTTGCATATTAGCCTTCAATATGGGGACTTTTGATTTTTCAAATTCGGGTCCCAAAGACTTCAATCGGGGTTGAGTTCAGGTCTGAATTTTTGTGATGTTCCAGAGTTCTGGCGCAATCAGAACCTGGGGGGGGGGGTTTGGCCCATCTCTAGTGAAGAAATCCTAGGAATTAGCTCTGCTGTGTTGCTTTGGTTTGGGACTGATATGAAAGATTCAGTGGGGTTGATTTACTAAAGGCAAATAGGCTGTTCACTTTGCAAGGGAATTTGCCCCAGAGCCGCACTGTGGTTGTGATTCCGGTTTTCAAAAAAGCTATTTAAAGGTGCCTAAAGATTTAAAACAGCCTTTTCTCCATTTGACTGCAGCAAGGAAAGTTTTTATGTTTGCAGCCCCTCCTCTACTCTGGACAAGCCTGTGAGGATGACCTTTTCCTGATTACTAATGTGTCTTCACCCACAGTGAACTTCCTTCCTCCATAGGCACATACAAGTGAATTTGCCTAATGCACATGTGCCAAACAGGCCCGGGGGCTGAATCTGGCCCTCCAGGCCGTTTCATGTGGCCCTCACACCCCTCCTCCTTACCTTGTCTCAGCAGTCAGCAGCAGAGAGAAGGACAGAACTCCTCTACCAGATCCTGCCCTTTTCCATGCAGCCACAGAGAGGGTTGTATCTGCCCCCCCTTCCCCGTCTCAGCAGTCAGAAGCATAGAGAAAGACAGAACTCTTCCTACAGATTCTGTGCCTCTCTGAGCAGCTACAGCAACCCCTGCTCTCCACCTCCCCTGGTCTCAGCATTAAGCCGACTCCAGCCCTCCTCTGGCCTTCCTCCAGACTCTGCATTTTCCGTTTCTGAGCTCTGTCCCCAGCTTCTTCCTGGCAGCAGTACAAGGTAAGGGGGTGCACTGTGATGTAAGGGAGGGTAAGGGACTCTTGACTTCTGATGGTAGTGGGGCTCTTGACATCAGATGTAAGGGGAGTGCGGTGCTCTGGACATCTAGTCTTACAGATACAACCGACCCTTTGACAGCAACCATAATCCTGATGCGGCCCCTGAAATCCAGTTTGACACCCCTGGCCTAATAGAATCTACTATGTTTGTAGAAATAACTTTAATTAAAGAGACTGTTTGGTGGCTAGGTTGTGTATATGTAGTCAGCCAGAATCTATTTTTTTTTAGACAGCTATCTTTTGCATCAATACTGCAAATGAAGCTGAAGTGGATTTTTTGTTAAAATTAGGCTATTGAAAACAAAGCAACTGACTATTCGATATAGAATAAGCATTGTGTTAATGGGAATTTCTAAGCACAAATTATTTTTTTTTAAATAATTTTCTATACTGAAGCAGTTCAATCCTCTTATTTTTCCACCTTAAGACTTATTGTAAAAATAAAAAACTACATACGTGAATTTCAGAAAATAATCTAACATTTGAACCATGAATCACCAAATCCAATGATTCCATTAGCTTGTCACAGATCTCTCCATACCTTAGCAAGTATTATTGATTGCTACATTGTGAAACATGCTTAAACCAGTGCAGTATCTATATAGTCTTAGATTTAGTCAAATTGCCCTTAGACAAGAACATACTTAAGATAAAAGAATATATTATTAAATGTCTCGGTAACATAAGGGGAACTAGCATATATTCTTAAAGGGGCTGATATATCACATTAGTTCTCTAGGCCCATTGAACCTGTCTTCACTTCAACTGCCTAAACATGTGTAGGAAAAAAATAGAAAATTCCCCTTGCATGTGACTGAATGATTGAAGTGAACACCGCTTTCTTGTAGGTAAGTAACCATCCTACTTCTTTGGTCAATAAATACAATTTTATATGCAATTTAATATTATTTTAAAATTTTAAATGCACCAATACCAAAAACTAAACAATTGCTGTTCTATAAAAAAAAAATCCTAGTAAAGTCTAATGTGGCTAAGCAGCACTCGGAACACGTGATGATGCACTTTATGACTTGGTATAAAAATCAACTTTGGGCAACACTGGGTTCAATGTTGGGTGAACAAAAACTATTTCTGCAGACAGTTCAGCTGCCTAAATTCATTGTAATGATCATTTATTGCTCATCTCTTTGAAGTGCCAGTAATGGTTGCTTTGTTATGTGCCAGCCTCCTCACTATAAAAGGAGGGTCACAGAGCAGGCATTGTCATAGGTGTGCACAGCTTATTATATTAGGGTGTGTTCCCCTGAGCTCAAACACACATTCCTGGGTGTGTATACAATATATATATATATATATATATATATATATATATATATATATATATATACAGTATATTACAGTATATGTATATACAGTATCTCACAAAAGGGAGTACACCCCTCACATTTTCATAAATATTTTATTTATTTTATTTTGTATTTTAATTTTTTATATTATCTTTTCATGTGACAACACTGAAGAAATTACACTTTGCTACAATGTAATTAGTGAGTGTACAGCTTGTATAACAGTGTAAATTGACTGTCCTCTCAAAATAACTCAACACACAGCCATTAATGTCTAAACCGCTGGCAACAAAAGTGAGTACACCCTTAAGTGAAAATGTCCAAATTGGGCCCAAAGTGTCAATATTTTGTGTGGCCACAATTATTTTCCAGTACTGCCCCCTCTTGGGCATGGAGTTCACCAGAGCTTCACAGGTTGCCACTGGAGTCCTCTTCCACTTCTCCAACATCACAGAGCTGGTGGGTGTTAGAGACCTTACGCTCCTCCACCTTCCATTTGAGGATGCCCCACAGATGCTCAATAGGGTTTAGGTCTGGAGACATGCTTGGCCAGTCCATCACCTTTACCCTCAGCTTTTTAGCAAGGCAGTGGTTGTCTTGGAGGTGTGTTTCCAGTCATTATCATGTTGGAATACTGCCCTGCGGCCCAGTCTCTGAAGGGAGGGGATCACGCTCTGCTTCAGTATGTCACAGTACATGTTGGCATTCATGTTTCCCTCAATGAACTGTAGCTCCCCATTGGTGGCACCACTCATGCAGCCCCAGTCCATGACACTCCCACCACCATGCTTGACTGTAGGCAAAACACACTTGTCTTTGTGCTCCTCACCTGGTTGCCGCCACACACGCTTGACACTATCTGAACCAAATAAGTTTATCTTGGTCTCATCAGACCACAGAACATGGTTCCAGTAATCTATGTCCTTAGTCAGTTTGTCTTCAGCAAACTGTTTGTGGACTTTCTTATGCATCATCTTTAAAAGAGGCTTCCTTCTGCGGCGACAGCCATGCAGACCAATTTGATGCAGTGTGCGGCATATGGTCTGAGCACTGACAGGCTGACCCCCCACCCCATTCAACCTTTGCAGCAATGCTGGCACTCATACATCTATTTCCCAAAGACAACCTCTGGATATGACGTGGAGCACGTACACTCAATTTCTTTGGTCGACCATGGCGAGACCTGTTCTGAGTGGAACCTGTCCTGTTAAACAGCTGTATGGTCTTGGCCACTGTGCTGCAGTTAAGTTTCAGGGTCTTATAGCCATCTTTATGTAGAGCAACAATTCTTTTTTTAAGATCCTCAGAGAATTCTTTGCCATGAGGTGCCATTTTGAACTTCCATTGACCAGTATGAGAGAGTGAGAGAGATAACACCAAATTTAACACATCTGCTCCCCATTCACACCTGAGACCTTGTAACACTAACAAGTCAAATGACACCAGGGAGGGAAAGTGGCTCATTTAGCCCAATTTGTACAATTTCACTTAGGGGTGTACTCACTTTTGTTGCCAGCGGTTAAGACATTAATGGCTGTGTGTTGAGTTATTTTGAGGGGACATAAAATGTACACTGTTATGCAAGCTGTACACTCACTACTTTACATTGTAGCAAAGTGTAATTTCTTCAGTGTTGTCACATGAAAAGATATAATAAAATATTTACAAAAGCGTGAGGGGTGTACTCGCTTTTGTGAGATACTGTGTGTATATATATATATATATATATATATATATATATATATATATATATACACACACACAGGCACAAACACTCTAAGTAAACAAACATTTTAAAACATGGATGGTGTCAGTAGAGCAGTGGACATGTCAGTAGAGCAGTGGATGGTGTCAGTCAGTAGAACAGTGGACTTTGGGGAAATCTGCACAGCACAGGGTGATTACAGTCTGCCCAGGCACATCCAGCACACACCCTGTGCACACCTATGGGCACTGTGTAAGGTATTGGAAGATTTTGCAGGGAAAGCTGTAAAACTGCATTGAAAGAGATGAGGGTCAATTAAGAAACTGTACTTGTATTCTGATAACTACAGTACATCTTTGGGCAATCATCTCCTTTGTTGCATTTTATTTTCATATTATTGTGGGAGATTTATTTATTTACTTATTTATTGTGGTTGATTTAAGGTCAGCTGTGAATTTTAGCATGCTGTCCTGTCTAAAACACCTTTTTTTCTGCAAGGCTTACCTTTAAGTCAGAACTAAACCCTTCTACCCTTTACGGTCAAGGAAGCTGCCATCTTAAGTGCTTCTAGGGAGGAGTTGATTGGTGGAAGAATGAAGAATGGAGATGGAGGGCTGGTGAGTGAGCACACAATCAGGAAGATTGGGGAGGCACGTCTGAGAGGATTGGGATGGAACAGTCTGGGATGGGTGCAGAGCCAGTCTGGAGGATTGTGTTCCACGGGCAGTGGAAAGGGGCAGCTGTAGCCAGGAGGGTTGGCAGTGCCTGGAGAGGTGTTGCTGGGAGCAGTAGCCACAGGGACAGCTAGCACTGGGACTTTTCTATTCGCTACACCATAGGGGCCTGCGGTACCTGCCTATAAAGACCACTTGCTTTAGGCCTGGCTGAGCCAATGTCAGGCCTACCAAATCAGTGCTAGTTAGTCTGGAGAAGAAAAGAGAGGAAGCAATGAGCAGGAGGAGAATAGGAGTGATGTATATACAGAATGTATATAAAGTCTCAATTGTTGATGTTTGATTCCATGGGCATCTCATAAGTCCCCATCCCTACCCAAGTTCAATCTCCCTCAAAAAAACATAAAAAACAAATCATGGGGCACTTTATATAAACTCTGTACTCAAATCATTTCAACAACTATGTCGGTCATATCCACTCAGCCCCAAGCAATTTTTCATGTACCTCCAACTACGGTCTGCGCTTCATAGACTGCAGTTTTCTTGTTATACTGTCATCTTGAATCGATTTCACTTCTACAAAATTGCACGACCATCCATCAAAGCTATATCATATATCTACAAACTCCTACTGAGTCCCCTTCTCCACAGTAAATCTTCCTCTATGTGTCGCTGGGAGCAATGGATAAACCAAACCTATACCACGGAACAATGGCAGCCCTAAATTCCACTTGTAAAGCCTCACGTTGCTTCTCCCATTGGGAAACTGTACATAAAATCTTCCACAACTGGTACTTGACCCTGACTAAACTGGCTTACATGTACCAGGCAGCTTCTCCCACCTGCTGGAGGCAGTGTGGTCACCATGGGTCAATGTTTCACATCTGGTGGAGCTGCCCTGCGCTGAGGAAATTCTGTTCGGACATAGCAGCATTCATCATCTCCTCTACAGGCCTCTCCTTCTCTTTGACTCCTCAGATGGTGTTACTCAGCATGGACTCTCACCTTTGGCCTTCAAATCTTAATACCCTAATAACACATATCTTCATTTCCATTCACTTAGCCATTGCAAGACAATGGAAATGCACTCAACCTCCAACATTGGTTGAAGTAAACCGCATATTGCATGAAAACTGCCTGCTTGAATATGCCTACACCAAGGCAAATATAGAAGTCCAATCTTTCTCAAAGAATTGGAAATGCTGGCTTCTACACCCAAAAGGTCCTGGTGAGCTTAAATGACCGGCCTTTCCTAAAGCTCCTAAAGGTCTCATTCATGCTGGGTTCCCACCTAAACTCTGATTCCTTAGCAGTTAACACTCTAACTTTATATTCCACTTTGCTACAGTTTGAAAAAAAAAAAAAAAATATATATATATATATATATATATATATATATATATATATAGTTATAATATAACATCAATCTTGAAACATGTACCATTTTACATTTGTTATCATATGTACGAAAACTTTATATGTTGACTCTATAATTTATTATATGCAATAATATATGCTGTTCATTTCCTTGCATTTTGTAATGCCATTAAAACTCAATAAAAAATGTTTAAGTGAAAAAAAAACAATAAAAAACAAAGTGCAAGGACTTGCTTCATGTCTCTGGATGAATGACAAGTGTGTGCCTGGCAGGGAAAGGTTGACAGACGGACCACAATACTCAGCAGCTCCTATGGGGATACAATATGCTATTGCTGAGTCTGTCAGCAACTAGGACCCCCGGGTCTTTTCCCATCCCTGATTCCCCCAGAGGTCCTCCTCCTAGCATGCAACTTGCATTCACATTTTTAACTCCCAAGTACATTACTTTACATTTCCCTACATTGAACCTCATTTGCCATGTATTTGCCCACTCTTCCTGTGGTGTTTACATATCCTGTTGTGAAGTTTTTACCCTGCTTAACTTTGTGTCATCAGCAAACACTGAGATTGAACTGTTTATACCAACCTCTATTTCATTTATGAGCAAGTTAAATAGAATTGGTCCCAGGACAGAGCCCTGGGTACCCCACTTATAACTGCAGACAATTCAGAAAATAAGTTATTTATCACCACCCTTTGGGTGCATCCCTGCAATCAGTTTTCTATCCAGGTACATATACTATCAGTTTGTGGATTAAGTGTTTATGGTGTACTGTGTCAAATACTTTAGCAAAATTACTTTAAACTTTCATAGAAATGGGTAAAGGGTACCAATGTAACCATTCCCTTGGAAGGGGCCAGATATGTTGGCACCCCTAAATATAAAAGGTTTTTCAAAATGCCACATTAGGTCCCCCTATTTTATCCCCACCTTCTTCCTGGGGCATAGAAGGTGAGGAAGATACCCTTGACCCTCAACATTGAAGCAAGGGTGCCTTGCAATGGGGGGGTGGGCTTTGCTACTCCCCCTTACAAGCTCCCTCCCCCATGTTAAAAGGCATGTGTCTTTTTCTGTTACAGGAAAGGGAGGGGGGTGTATGTTTCCTGATCGAAAGAAAGAGGGGGGACACAGGGAAGAAGGAAAAATGCTGCTCACCCCTGATAATTGAAACAAAAAAAAGAAAGAGACAAATTCCCCACTTGGGGTTTTTAGGCAGCGAAATGAAAAGGTAAAAAGCCAATTCATAAAAATGTATCTTTATTATACAAAAAACTTTAACACACTGGTTAAAAAGAATGAGCTCCCATAGGGTGTGTATTAATACATAACACTCAACACATACACTGTCTATATATGTTTATGACAACATGACATGTGCGTTGATTAGGGCAATAATAAAATGGACCTGACGCGTTTCGACCTGTTCAAGGTCTTCTTCAGAGGTCAATTTTGCTAAAATTATATCAAGAAATGCATGTGTCAAAAAGAGTCAATAATTATTGAAAACAGATACATAACATATCAGTACAGCATATTTACCCAGTAATGAGTGTTCTAGGCCCAGGAGCTTCTTGTTGGGTAGATCCCTTTAAAATTAAAAGATTGCCCGTTCGCCTTCCCCCGGAGGTCTCATGGCATCCCCGCCATAGCCCCCGCTACCAGGGGAGGGAAATCCCAAGGAGATGTGACTTACAAGAGGTCACACTGTGAGGCACCCCCTATATACGCAGGCCACCCGGTCGGTCAGATAGGGAAGACACCTGCAATAACAACCCAGGGAAAGAGAGAATAATAAAAGTGAAAATAATGTGTGTAATATATTGGTGTGCACTCCAACATAAAATCTAATAGGTGCAGGAAATGTGTATATGTTTGTATCTGCTTGGTTATGAGAACCAAGACTACCTATATCCACCCACTGCATGGGCTGTGGCCCATGCGTGCCGGATGTATGTGTCTGTGCGTACGAAAGTCCGCACAGGCATGTATGTACGTGTATGCATACATACATATATATACCATAATCGTGGTTTTAAAATACCTATTTTAATAAGAAAGATATGGCGGAGTGCACACTAGGGTAGAAAAGTTATCTAAATGAAAAGGAGGTAATAGACAATGAAATTAATGCCTCAACCCTATAAAAATGTGTAAAAGGAATAAAGAATGTGATTGATGGCAGGTGAAAAAAGGAAGATGAAAGAAATTGTGGAAACCTGGGACATGAATCCACTAGTGTGGACATGGGGATGTGTGAGGGGTGAACACACGAAAAAAGGGGTGAACAACAAAAACCAATACAAAATAGTGAGTGTGAAAACCAGGTGAACAGTGCCCACTAGTGAGGGAAGAAATGTATATCAGGTGTGCCGAGTGAATTACCTTATATGCAAGGTAAAGGAAGTGCAAAAATCACACTATGTTGCCCAATATTGCTTGCACTCAGGTATGACCTGACCCGGGATAGGTCATTACCTAGAACTGGCTGAAAGCGCCTGTCCAGGTTACCATTTGGCAAGTCTGAAATTATAAAAAGAAAAAAAAAAAAAAATAAAATAGAAAATATTATAAACATTTGAGTATTTGGTGTGTATATATATATGGTCGTTGTAATCGACCAATAATTAGATTATAGGGCAGCAAAAGTGCAATAATGTGAACAAAAAGTGTACTTACGATGTGAAGCCGTAGCGGAGACCACCAGCTGGACAGGAAATGTGCAGAGTGATAAAGAGGAGATGAGGGAATGTATATAAGCCCTTAATGTTGGGGCAGAGCTCCAATGTAGGTTGATTGATGGCAGGTGTCAATGTGCCACTAATGAGACCGCTCCGGGGGGACCCAGCATGGGGGCATAGCGGCCGCGAAGCGGCCTCGTGTGATCTCCTCGGCGTTCAGGGCGAGCAGGCGCCCCATCCACTGACGTCATCGCCGTCGCAAATGCGTGACGTATCCGCATCACGTGGCGCGCGCGGGGCCCCACGCATGCGCAGTGAGCGGAGACGTCCGGGGATGTCCCTGGACGCCGCCGGCAAGGGGGAATCCCCGATCTGGCACCCAGGTCCACCCTGGGTGTCCAATGGGGAACGGCGGGAGGGGGAGCCAACCATAGAGGAGTCCCACCTCCCCGCCTTACCTTGCCGGGAAGACACATCTCGGGGAGCCAACCCCGGTGCCGGGGCGGCGCAGGCAGCCACGATGGCTACTCCCGGGGGGGAAGAGGAGCAGGCTAATCAAAGGGACAACATTTCCATAATTATAGAACAATAACGTACAAGAATAGTAAAAAATATAAATGTAAGCGCATCATCCTATATTGATACATACAATCTTGGCATGGATAATTTTCATATAAGACATCCATATATGCAGGGCAAATTCACATAACTAGGTATAAGGAGGTAACATAGGGTAAGGAACACATTCTAGAGCAGAAAAGGAAACAATACAAATTGAAATTAAAATTGCATGTACACTGCACATCAAGAGATGTACACAGAATAAACACATAGGTAGTCATGAGTGTCCCCGAGCTATCAGAAAGGGGATGGGGAAAAAAGGGGGATGGGAAAAGGGGAAAAAAAGGGGAAAAAAGGGGGGGGGGGGGGAGGGGAAAGGGGGGGGGGGGGAAAGGGCGGGGGAAGGGAGGGGGAGAGGGGAAGGGGAGGGAAAGCCGTGGGAACCGAAGAGGCAGGGGAGCCCCCTAGGGGGCACCATTACTTACTAAGGTTAACAAAGGGCAAAAAGACCTTACTGGGTCTTACCCGAAACAAACCCTTTTAGGAACGGGGCAAAAGATACGGCATCATTAAGTCCTGGGAACGAGGTGGCATTTAATTGAAATATCCACTTTTGTTCGTGTACGCTACTTTCTGCTGCAGAAAGGGAATGAGATGACAAGTTAATCACGCTGAGGGATTCTGTTGTCCCCTTGTGACAAAAGCGTCCAAATTGCCTGTTCCCCTGTTTGTCTGGGATAGGGGAGATCCCCGTATCGGGTTTAAAGGACTCTGAGGTCCAGTTTTCGGGCGCCCTGATGTTTGATTTGTATGAGTGGTATTTATGGGGATATTTTGAGGTAGAGGATCTGTTTCACTCGTTCCAATCATTGGACCATAAGGTACAAGATTGGAAAGTATAGGTTGTTCATTTGTGGGAGAATCATGTACACTTTCCCCATTATTCTCCACAATGCGTTTTTTCCTTTCCTGTTCGGGTGAACCCCTGTTATTTCGATTTCTTTTAAATTTCCCAGGGCCCTTGGGAAGTCCCTTTTTAGTTTGGTTGGAGTCAGATTTATCATGGGGTTTGGATGCGTTGTTTGTATTCTTTTTGTTATTAATATTCTTGGGTTGTTGTTGTACTGTATGTTGTTTATTCCTTAGATTGCGTGAGGTCTGGGTATTCCATTTATACGCCCGCCCATCTGTAAATGCGGATTTATCCCTCCAGAATTTTGATTCTTTTTTCTGTAGGATGCCTTTATTGTGGGCCGACAGGTTATCCCGAAGGTTCCCCTGTAGTTCCAAAAAGAGGGCATGCTGTGTAAAAGGTTTTAACGCTTTTTCTATATGATTAATTTCTTCATCTAATGATGCTATTTGTTTATTGTACTCTCGAGTGAGGATAACCATCATCTGCCGAGAGCATGCATCAAGATTGGCCTCCCATTCGTTTTTAAGGTCGACACTAATATGATCCAGGTTGGGGAAAACCTGGATGCGTAATCCCAGAGGGTTAATTTTTTCTTCAATATACCTATTTAAGGATTTGACGTGCCAGAAAAGTGCTGATTTTTTCTCCAAGATTTTGTTTAGCTTATGGACTAAGGATGAGATCAGGGTTTTCATGCGATCACCCTGTTCAAAATCTGTCTCATATCCCAACATTAATTTAGCCCATTCCTCTCCCTGATAGTAGTACTATCAGGGAGAGGAATGGGCTAAATTAATGTTGGGATATGAGACAGATTTTGAACAGGGTGATCGCATGAAAACCCTGATCTCATCCTTAGTCCATAAGCTAAACAAAATCTTGGAGAAAAAAACAGCACTTTTCTGGCACGTCAAATCCTTAAATAGGTATATTGAAGAAAAAATTAACCCTCTGGGATTACGCATCCAGGTTTTCCCCAACCTGGATCATATTAGTGTCGACCTTAAAAACGAATGGGAGGCCAATCTTGATGCATGCTCTCGGCAGATGATGGTTATCCTCACTCGAGAGTACAATAAACAAATAGCATCATTAGATGAAGAAATTAATCATATAGAAAAAGCGTTAAAACCTTTTACACAGCATGCCCTCTTTTTGGAACTACAGGGGAACCTTCGGGATAACCTGTCGGCCCACAATAAAGGCATCCTACAGAAAAAAGAATCAAAATTCTGGAGGGATAAATCCGCATTTACAGATGGGCGGGCGTATAAATGGAATACCCAGACCTCACGCAATCTAAGGAATAAACAACATACAGTACAACAACAACCCAAGAATATTAATAACAAAAAGAATACAAACAACGCATCCAAACCCCATGATAAATCTGACTCCAACCAAACTAAAAAGGGACTTCCCAAGGGCCCTGGGAAATTTAAAAGAAATCGAAATAACAGGGGTTCACCCGAACAGGAAAGGAAAAAACGCATTGTGGAGAATAATGGGGAAAGTGTACATGATTCTCCCACAAATGAACAACCTATACTTTCCAATCTTGTACCTTATGGTCCAATGATTGGAACGAGTGAAACAGATCCTCTACCTCAAAATATCCCCATAAATACCACTCATACAAATCAAACATCAGGGCGCCCGAAAACTGGACCTCAGAGTCCTTTAAACCCGATACGGGGATCTCCCCTATCCCAGACAAACAGGGGAACAGGCAATTTGGACGCTTTTGTCACAAGGGGACAACAGAATCCCTCAGCGTGATTAACTTGTCATCTCATTCCCTTTCTGCAGCAGAAAGTAGCGTACACGAACAAAAGTGGATATTTCAATTAAATGCCACCTCGTTCCCAGGACTTAATGATGCCGTATCTTTTGCCCCGTTCCTAAAAGGGTTTGTTTCGGGTAAGACCCAGTAAGGTCTTTTTGCCCTTTGTTAACCTTAGTAAGTAATGGTGCCCCCTAGGGGGCTCCCCTGCCTCTTCGGTTCCCACGGCTTTCCCTCCCCTTCCCCTCTCCCCCTCCCTTCCCCCGCCCTTTTCCCCCCCCCCCCTTTCCCCCCCCCCCCCCCCCCTTTTTTCCCCTTTTTTCCCCTTTTCCCATCCCCCTTTTTTCCCCATCCCCTTTCTGATAGCTCGGGGACACTCATGACTACCTATGTGTTTATTCTGTGTACATCTCTTGATGTGCAGTGTACATGCAATTTTAATTTCAATTTGTATTGTTTCCTTTTCTGCTCTAGAATGTGTTCCTTACCCTATGTTACCTCCTTATACCTAGTTATGTGAATTTGCCCTGCATATATGGATGTCTTATATGAAAATTATCCATGCCAAGATTGTATGTATCAATATAGGATGATGCGCTTACATTTATATTTTTTACTATTCTTGTACGTTATTGTTCTATAATTATGGAAATGTTGTCCCTTTGATTAGCCTGCTCCTCTTCCCCCCCGGGAGTAGCCATCGTGGCTGCCTGCGCCGCCCCGGCACCGGGGTTGGCTCCCCGAGATGTGTCTTCCCGGCAAGGTAAGGCGGGGAGGTGGGACTCCTCTATGGTTGGCTCCCCCTCCCGCCGTTCCCCATTGGACACCCAGGGTGGACCTGGGTGCCAGATCGGGGATTCCCCCTTGCCGGCGGCGTCCAGGGACATCCCCGGACGTCTCCGCTCACTGCGCATGCGCGGGGCCCCGCGCGCGCCACGTGATGCGGATACGTCACGCATTTGCGACGGCGATGACGTCAGTGGACGGGGCGCCTGCTCGCCCTGAACGCCGAGGAGATCACACGAGGCCGCTTCGCGGCCGCTATGCCCCCATGCTGGGTCCCCCCGGAGCGGTCTCATTAGTGGCACATTGACACCTGCCATCAATCAACCTACATCGGAGCTCTGCCCCAACATTAAGGGCTTATATACATTCCCTCATCTCCTCTTTATCACTCTGCACATTTCCTGTCCAGCTGGTGGTCTCCGCTACGGCTTCACATCGTAAGTACACTTTTTGTTCACATTATTGCACTTTTGCTGCCCTATAATCTAATTATTGGTCGATTACAACGACCATATATATATACACACCAAATACTCAAATGTTTATAATATTTTCTATTTTATTTTTTTTTTTTTTTTTTTTTTTTTTCTTTTTATAATTTCAGACTTGCCAAATGGTAACCTGGACAGGCGCTTTCAGCCAGTTCTAGGTAATGACTAGGGATGAGCCGAACACCCCCCGGTTCGGTTCGCACCAGAACCCGCGAACGGACCGAAAGTTCGCACGAACGTTAGAACCCCATTGACGTCTATGGGACTCGAACGTTCGAAATCAAAAGTGCTCATTTTAAAGGCTAATTTGCATGGTATTGTCCTAAAAAGGGTTTGGGGACCCGGGTCCTACCCCAGGGGACATGTATCAATGCAAAAAAAACTTTTAAAAACGGCCGTTTTTTCGGGAGCAGTGATTTTAATGATGCTTAAAGTAAAAAAAAAAAAGTGAAATATTCCTTTAAATATCGTACCTGGGGGGTGTCTATAGTATGCCTGTAAAGTGACGCGTGTTTCCCATGTTTAGAACAGTCCCTGCACCAAATGTCATTTTTAAAGGAAAAAATCTCATTTAAAACTGCTTGCGGGTTTAATGTCATGTCGGGTCATGGCAATATGGATGAAAATCAGTGAGACAAACGGCATGGGTACCCCCCAGTCCATTACCAGTCCCTTTGGGTCTTGTATGGATATTAAGGGGAACCCCGCACCCAAATTAAAATAAGGAAAGGTGTGGGGCCACCAGGCCCTATATACTCTGAACAGCAGTATACAGGCGGTGCAAACAAGACAGGGACTGTAGGTTTGTTGTTAAGTAGAATCTGTTTGTAATTTTGAACATTTTTAACGTGTTTAGCTCCAGCCAAAAAATCTTTTCTAAGCTTTTTGGAAAACATAGGGAAGGGTTATCACCCCTGTGACATTTGTTTTGCTGTCTTTCCTCCTCTTCAGAAGATTTCACCTCACTTTTTTGTCCCAATGAAAAATGTTTTTTGAAAATTTGGGTTTTTTTGTGGAACAAGGATTGGAAAGCATCAGTGGAAAGGAGAACTTGTTTTCCCATATTAACTCTTACAGGAGAGAATTTCCCTTCCTAGGGGTAGATTTCATCTCACTTCCTGTTGTCTCCTTCCGTTTGCAAGTAGGAGTCGTTTGTAAGTTAGATGTTTGAAAGTAGGGTCCTGCCCTATATACTCAGCAGAAATTTGGGCCTTAGGTGTTGCTGTGGCCACAACACTGTAAGCCCTCACAGGGCCCTGCTGTGAAATATTAGATCAAGAATTGTAATTACATGCCCCTGTTGAACAGGAGCTGAAAAATTAGGCCTTAGGCACTGGTGCTGGTGCCACAACACTGCAACCCCTCACAGACACTCTAGTTGGAACGCAGGAACGAGCCCTGCTGCAAATTATTGCTTCAAAAATTGTAATTACACGCCCCTGTTAGACAGGGGCAGAAAAATTGGGCCTTAGGCACTGGTGCTGGTGCCACAACACTGCAACCCCTCACAGACACTCTAGTTGGAACGCAGGAACGAGCCCTGCTGCAAATTATTGCTTCAAAAATTGTAATTACACGCCCCTGTTAGACAGGGGCAGAAAAATTGGGCCTTAGGCACTGGTGCTGGTGCCACAACACTGCAACCCCTCACAGACACTCTAGTTGGAACGCAGGAACGAGCCCTGCTGCAAAGTATTGCATCAAAAATTGTAATTACACGCCCCTGTTAGACAGGGGCAGAAAAATTGGGCCTTAGGCACTGGTGCTGGTGCCACAACACTGCAACAAGCTATCAGCGTGATGATTGAGGAGGAAGAGGATAATTACTCAGGGATAGTCACTCAGCATCAGCATAGGCAGTCTTTGAAGGGATCTGAGATTTCAAAAAAAATTATTCGGTTACATCAGCATCAGGTGCTTGGTAGCTGGTGGTGATCCAAGACTCATTCATTTTTATGAAGGTCAGCCGATCGACCGAGTCGGTGGACAGACGCACCCTGTGATCGGTTACCACGCCTCCAGCAGCACTGAATGTGCGTTCCGAAAGAACGCTGGATGCAGGACAGGCCAGTAGCTCAATTGCATACTGTGCAAGCTCTGGCCAGTGATCCATCCTCAAGACCCAGTAACCCAGAGGATTTTCGGTGGGAAAGGTGTCCAAGTCTGATCTTGCCCCTAGGTATTCCTGCACCATGTAAAACAGACGCTGGCGATGGTTGCTGGAACCGATCATACCTTGGGGCTGCGGACCAAAAAATTGTCTGAACGCATCGGTCAGACGGCCACCTTCTCCACCGCTCCTTCTTTGACTGACCGAAGCCTCAGCAACACGTTGTCCAGAAACAGGAGTTTGTAACCTCCCAGTCTCTGGGAACGCGTTGCACAGACCTTTCTGCAAGGCCTCCCGAAGATGTTTCATCCTCTGCTCCCTCTGCGATGGCAAGATAAGGTCCGCAACCTTACCCTTGTAACGTGGATCAAGGAGGGTTGCCAGCCAGTATTGGTCCTTCTCCTTGATACCACGAATACGAGGATCCTTACGCAGGCTTTGCAGGATCAGGGAGGCCATGCAGCGTAGGTTTGCTGAGGCATTCGGTCCGGAGTCCTCTGGGTCACTAAGAACGACATGGTCCGCAGCCACCTCCTCCCAGCCACGTACAAGTCCATGTGTTTCTTGGGACTGATCCCTTAAAGACTGCTGCTGATGCTGAGTGCCAGGCTCCACCTCCATACTGACACAATCTTCCTCCTCCTCCTCTTCCTCCTCGTCCTCTTCCTGTGTGATCGGCGGGCACGCAGGAACACTGTCTGGATAAAGGGGGCCTTGAGAGCTAAGGAAGTCCTCCTCTTCCTGCCTCTGTTCTGCCTCAAGTGCCCTGTCCATTATTCCACGCAGCGTGTGCTCCAACAGGTGGACAAGGGGGACAGTGTCACTGATGCATGCACTGTCACTGCTCACCATCCTCGTGGCCTCCTCGAATGGTGACAGGACAGTGCATGCATCCCTGATCATGGCCCACTGGCGTGGGGAAAAAAAACCAAGCTCCCCTGACCCTGTCCTGGTGCCATAGTCGCACAGGTACTCATTTATGGCCCTCTGCTGCGTGTGCAGCCGCTGCAGCATGGCCAACGTTGAGTTCCACCTGGTGGGCATGTCACAGATTAGGCGGTTCTTGGGCAGGTTAAACTCCTTTTGGAGGTCCGTCAGCCGAGCACTGGCATTATATGACCGGCGGAAATGCACACAGACTTTCCTGGCCTGCCTCAGGACATCCTGTAAGCCCGGGTACCTGCCCAAGAACCGCTGCACCACCAAGTTAAGGACGTGAGCCAAACAGGGCACATGGGTCATTTGTCCCTGTCGGAGGGCAGAGAGGAGGTTGGTGCCATTGTCGCAAACCACCATTCCTGCCTTAAGTTGGCGTGGCGTCAACCACCTCTGAACCTGCCCCTGCAGAGCTGACAGAACCTCTGCCCCAGTGTGGCTCCTGTCCCCCAAGCACACCAGCTCAAGCACCGCATGGCATCTTTTGGCCTGCGTACTTGCGTAGCCCCTTGAACGCCTACGGAGCACCGCTGGTTCCGAGGAAGAGGCCATGGAGGAAGAAGAAGAGGAGGGGGTGGAGGAGAGAGGTGTGTCACAATCAGCATTTTGGAGGCGTGGTGGCGGAACAACCTCCAACACTACTGCACCTTGTCCTGCATCCTTCCCAGCTGCCAGCAGAGTCACCCAATGCGCCGTGAAACTTAGGTAACGTCCCTGTCCATGCCTGCTGGACCATGAGTCAGCGGTAATATGCACCTTACCGCTGACCGCCCTGTCCAGCGAGGCATGGACATTGCCTTCCACATGCCGGTAGAGAGCCGGAATCGCCTTCCGTGAGAAAAAGTGGCGTTTGGGTACCTGCCACTGAGGAACCGCACATTCCACAAACTCACGGAAGGGGGCAGAGTCTACCAACTGAAAAGGCAGCAGTTGAAGTGCTAGCAATTTTGCCAAGCTAGCATTCAACCGCTGGGCATGTGGATGGCTGGGAGCAAACTTCTTTCGGCGGTGCAGCAGCTGGGGCAGGGAAATTTGCCTGGTACAATCTGACGTCGGTGTACCAAAAGCAGATTGCCCACAAGTACTTGGCTGTGACACACCTAATTCTACACCTTCATTCCTCTCACTGCAGGTCTCAGAGAGGACTGAAGGTCTAGTGGGGTTGGAAATCTCAGCTGATGAGGAGCAAGGAGAGATCCTCTTTGTTCTTTGGTGTGGGTCTTTTAGATACGCTTGCCAACGAACTGCATGGCAGGTCAACATATGTCTGGTCAAGCATGTGGTACCCAAGCGGGAGATATTTTGGCCACGCGAGATACGCTTGAGACATATGTTGCAAATAGCAGCGGTGCGATCTGATGCACTCGTCTCAAAAAAGGCCCACACCAAAGAACTTTTTGAATAACGCGCAGAGACTGCAGCGCCCTGCACATGTGGAGCTTTGGGGTGTGATGCAGTCAATGTGCTGCCCTTAGGCTGGCCCCTGGAGGGCATCCTGCCTCGTTGGTGATGTGCTGCCGCCTCCTCCTCCTCCTCCTCCTCCTCCTCCTCCTCCTCCTCCTCTCTCCTATCAGGCACCCACGTTGAGTCAGTGACCTCATCATCCCCTCCCTCCTCATCACTGGAGCAAACCTGGCAGTATGCTGCAGCAGGGGGAGCATGACTGCCAGATTGCTGTCCTTCTTGGGCACCCCCTCTGTCCGCGCTCATGTTACTGCCTTCATCGAGCTCAGTATCGTCATCAGAGCCTTCCAAACGCTGGGCATCCTCCTGGAGCATGTACCCAACACTGTGGTCAAACAGTTCGAGGGAATCCTCATGAGGACATGGTGGAGCTAGGGAAGGAGTCACTGATGACATTGAGCTGAGGGAAGAGGCCGCTGCTTTGCCAGACAAAGCACCCTGGGCATGGGTGAGAGAGGATGAGGAGGATGAGGACGGCTTGGTCATCCACTCGACCAAGTCTTCCGCATGTTGCGGCTCAACATGGCCAGCTGCCGAAAAAAAGGCCAAGCGTGTCCCATGGCCACGTGCTGATGAGGATGCACCGTCTCCACGACCAGCACTAGACACAGAGCCTGCTTGCCCTCTCTTATTGGCTTGTGACTGTCTGCCTCTCCTTCTTGGCCTTCCAGACATACTAATGGCCTGTAGCTGCACTAAGCTGGGATAGAACACCTGTAATTTTCTTCAAGTAGCTTTATATACTGTAACCAGACAAGCCTGCCTGTCAGTAGGAAGATAAGAGGAACGGATCTAGCTGAACACTGTGAGCAGGACGCACTGTACTAAATGTAAATAGTGTAGCTGCCTGACCGTGGTACTAATAGGATCAAATAGAACACCTGTAATTTTCTTCAGGTAGCTTTATATACTGTAACCAGACAAGCCTGCCTGTCATTAGGAAGATAACAGGAACGGATCTAGCTGTACACTGTGAGCAGGACGCACTGTACTAAATGTAAATAGTCTAGCTGCCTGACCGTGGTACTAATAGGATCAAATAGAACACCTGTAATTTTCTTCAGGTAGCTTTATATACTGTAACCAGACAAGCCTGCCTGTCAGTAGGAAGATAACAGGAACGGATCTAGCTGTACACTGTGAGCAGGACGCACTGTACTAAATGTAAATAGTCTAGCTGCCTGACCGTGGTACTAATAGGATCAAATAGAACACCTGTAATTTTCTTCAGGTAGCTTTATATACTGTAACCAGACAAGCCTGCCTGTCAGTAGGAAGATAACAGGAACGGATCTAGCTGTACACTGTGAGCAGGACGCACTGTACTAAATGTAAATAGTCTAGCTGCCTGACCGTGGTACTAATAGGATCAAATAGAACACCTGTAATTTTCTTCAGGTAGCTTTATATACTGTAACCAGACAAGCCTGCCTGTCAGTAGGAAGATAACAGGAACGGATCTAGCTGAACACTGTGAGCAGGACGCACTGTACTAAATGTAAATAGTCTAGCTGCCTGACCGTGGTACTAATAGGATCAAATAGAACACCTGTAATTTTCTTCAGGTAGCTTTATATACTGTAACCAGACAAGCCTGCCGGTCAGTAGGAATTTAACAGGAACGGATCTAGCTGAACACTGTGAGCAGGACGCACTGCATTAAATGTAAATAGTCTAGATAGAAGATAACAGGAACAGATCTAGCTAAACTGAATACAGTGTATATATATATATGCAACACCTGGGATGCATATATATACACAATACACTGTAAGTGCAGCTAACTGACTGACTGTTCTGCCTAATCTATCTAACTCAAATCAAATGACACTGTCTCTCTCTCTCTCTATCTCTCAGCACACCGGAACACACACTACACAGGGCCGCCGTGCAGGCGGCCTTATATAGTGTGGGGTGTGTACTAAATCCCCTGAGCCATAATTGGCCAAAGCCACCCTGGCTTTGGCCAATTACAGCTCTCTCTACTGACAGCGCTGTGATTGGCCAAGCATGCGGGTCATAGTGCATGCTTGGCCAATCATCAGCCAGCAATGCACTGCGATGCCGCAGTGAATTATGGGCCGTGACGCGCCACACGAATTTAGCGCGAACGGCCCATAACGTTCGCAATTCGGCGAACGATCGAACAGCCGATGTTCGAGTCGAACATGGGTTCGACTCGAACACGAAGCTCATCCCTAGTAATGACCTATCCCGGGTCAGGTCATACCTGAGTGCAAGCAATATTGGGCAACATAGTGTGATTTTTGCACTTCCTTTACCTTGCATATAAGGTAATTCACTCGGCACACCTGATATACATTTCTTCCCTCACTAGTGGGCACTGTTCACCTGGTTTTCACACTCACTATTTTGTATTGGTTTTTGTTGTTCACCCCTTTTTTCGTGTGTTCACCCCTCACACATCCCCATGTCCACACTAGTGGATTCATGTCCCAGGTTTCCACAATTTCTTTCATCTTCCTTTTTTCACCTGCCATCAATCACATTCTTTATTCCTTTTACACATTTTTATAGGGTTGAGGCATTAATTTCATTGTCTATTACCTCCTTTTCATTTAGATAACTTTTCTACCCTAGTGTGCACTCCGCCATATCTTTCTTATTAAAATAGGTATTTTAAAACCACGATTATGGTATATATATGTATGTATGCATACACGTACATACATGCCTGTGCGGACTTTCGTACGCACAGACACATACATCCGGCACGCATGGGCCACAGCCCATGCAGTGGGTGGATATAGGTAGTCTTGGTTCTCATAACCAAGCAGATACAAACATATACACATTTCCTGCACCTATTAGATTTTATGTTGGAGTGCACACCAATATATTACACACATTATTTTCACTTTTATTATTCTCTCTTTCCCTGGGTTGTTATTGCAGGTGTCTTCCCTATCTGACCGACCGGGTGGCCTGCGTATATAGGGGGTGCCTCACAGTGTGACCTCTTGTAAGTCACATCTCCTTGGGATTTCCCTCCCCTGGTAGCGGGGGCTATGGCGGGGATGCCATGAGACCTCCGGGGGAAGGCGAACGGGCAATCTTTTAATTTTAAAGGGATCTACCCAACAAGAAGCTCCTGGGCCTAGAACACTCATTACTGGGTAAATATGCTGTACTGATATGTTATGTATCTGTTTTCAATAATTATTGACTCTTTTTGACACATGCATTTCTTGATATAATTTTAGCAAAATTGACCTCTGAAGAAGACCTTGAACAGGTCGAAACGCGTCAGGTCCATTTTATTATTGCCCTAATCAACGCACATGTCATGTTGTCATAAACATATATAGACAGTGTATGTGTTGAGTGTTATGTATTAATACACACCCTATGGGAGCTCATTCTTTTTAACCAGTGTGTTAAAGTTTTTTGTATAATAAAGATACATTTTTATGAATTGGCTTTTTACCTTTTCATTTCGCTGCCTAAAAACCCCAAGTGGGGAATTTGTCTCTTTCTTTTTTTTATGTTTCCTGATCACACTTTCCTGGCCACCCACACCTGGGTAAGGTTCTGAGTGGAGTTTTAAGGGTAACCCCACATGATTTTTTTCCTTCATTTAAATAGACAATACATATTTATTTTAAAAAAAAAATTAGAAAAAAACGGTCCTTACATTTTCACCAAGACCCTTGTCTAGGCATGCAGTCTGGAAGAGCCTCCCCTTTGCAAGTCTCCCTTTTACCATTGTTGAGTGACAAGGGCCTCTACCCCACCGAAGAAAAAGATGAGGATAATATGGGGGTCTTAATGTGGCATATGGAAGCTCCTTTTATAACAAGAGAGCACCCAGTTTTCCACCCTCTCCCAAAGGAATGACTATAAGGGTTTAGTAATGTCTCCTAATTATTCTCACAAACAGTTAAAAGGTAATAAACAAGCATACACCTTGTAAAAAGTATTTTGAAAAACACACAAAAATGTTATTAACCAATGTAAATCAACATCAATCATGTGGTCCAGCAATATAAACCATTATGGCAATCAGTGATGTAAATCCACATCCAACAATTATGATGACCCATCTGTTAATGGGCTTTATACGCCACGATCTGGTTGCTAAATGTCCGATCTCTGACAGTCCATTAATGTAAACACTTTGCCAGGAATCTCAGATGCTGTCATTGACCAAATCTGGGTCACCTGGGATTTCCAGCTCTCTGTCTAGATGACTGTAGCACCAGTGATCTGTCATTTAGTGACTGGAGTATGGCATATAAAGATTGTCAGGCAACACTTTTGGCAAAAGGTAATAATTTTGTATTGGATCACATTACATATTATATTTACCAAAAAAATACAACAATTTTTTGAATGTTAATCTATTACCTTCATTATTCAATACCCAATATCAACTGTAATAATTTATAATCACTGAGCTTTATTGGAAAATGAGTATACAGTAATTCAAAACATGCAAAGGATGCAAAATTTGATGATTCCTAGAAATTACATTAGAAAAATGATTAAAAAAACTAATTTTAAAATCCCTTTAAGATACCTATTGGTTTGCTCTGTTGCAATAAAATATTGTGTGTTATACTTTGACACAGAAGCCTATAATTTGATCTCTCCTTCGTTTTATGGTTGGTATATAGATTTTTTTATAATCATTACTCATAATGTTCTGACAGATAATACTATTACCATAGTCCTCTTCTTGCTGTTATTACAAAACTCTTCTGGCTTTGTGAAAATTTTAATTTGTTAAAATGTAATAATAGTACATCTAAGTTGAGATATAATTTATGAAAATTTTAGATGTGTTATTTGGCATTTGTATCATCAGGCATCAAAAGTTTTATGTGTCAGATATATAATTAGAAAGAAATTTTAAGAGATTGAATTTGCATGTACCTTCACTGGTAATGCTTCTCTATCATTTCTATATGGTTAGTGTTTAAAGAAACAGGTGTATGCAATTTTATGTCAGCTACGGCATCACCTAAAAATGCCCAGTCAAAAAGCTTAATAGGTTTCCTGTCATGTTCTTAATTTGGTAAAATTACAAAATCAATACTTTCTGATGTTACTTAGGTTCCTATTTTTCTGCTTTCAGATAACCCTTACCTAGGAGAGACCTTCACTTTCAATTTGTTCTGCAAAATGTTAACTGAGTTTCCAGACTCTGTAAATAGAGAACTAATCTATCTAGTTGAAAAATGGTAGTAATTCAAATACGTCATATAATAACATCATTATTAATAAAGTAATCCCATTAATGAAAAGAAGGAAATGTTTTACGTTTTAAATCTTTTAAATTTATTTTAAATAGTTTACAAATAGATATCTAAAAACAGATTTGTACAAACATTAAAAACTCATACTCGCCACACGAAGAGAGAAAAAAAAAAACAGCAAAGAAATATATAACAAGGTGTATGTCCTATATCCCTATTCTATTTTCATAATCCCCCACCTTGCTCCCTTAAAAGAGAGAAAGAGGGGTAAGAGGAGGGACAGAGATCCTCTAAATTGGAATGCATAAAATATGTCGTATGACGCCCTCCCAGGTTGCGGCTCATTCGCGTGCGCAGGGCCACGCAGTGCCGCGATCTGTCACCGGCTGCATTCACTGACACAGCCGATAACTGATCACTGTACTAGCCCACTGCCATTACTATGTAACTGTTGTAACCAATCACATGACAGTTGTAAACAATGGATGGCTTCCTTTCAAGCCATCCATTGCATACAATTGTGTTGCGAGCTGTAATTGGTCACAGTGATCACATGGTAGACTGGGCCGATCACGGTCCATCTATGCCATGTGATCAGCTGTGGCCAATCACAGCTAATAAAACAAACTTGAATGAAATGTATTGCTATATGCAAACATAATGTGTAAAAAAAAAACACTGATCACTTCCCCAGAGTTTGACGCACAGGGGCTCATTCATGTTCTAATGTCATACGTTGAACGTCATTTTCCCATCTGGGTATATGTAATGTCCCCCTTTTTCTGTCCACTGCCTGGCTGTTAGTGGACAACACCTTTTTACACAATTTTTATACTGTATATGTCTATATGTTAATGTTTAACCACTTGCCGACCAGCCTTCATCATTATACTTCGGCAGGTCGGCATCCCGCAAACCGTCGTAGCTATACGTCGGTCCCTTTAAGTGGGATAGCAGGCGCGCGCATGCCCACTGCACAGGGGGGGTGTCCCAATGCTCATGACCGGCAGTCGCGATGAACGCCAGCCATGAGCGATTATGGGCACAAGAGGCAGAACAGGGACGTGTGTGTAAGCACACACATCTCAGTTCTGTGAGGAGAGGAGAGAGAGAGTGTGAGTTCCTACGAGCTGGGAACCACAATCTCTCATCTCCTATAGTCAGTACAATCCCCCACAGTTAGAACACACACATAGGGAATACAGTTAACCCCTTGATCGCCCCCTAGTGTTAACCCCTTCCCTGCCAGTGACATTTATACAGTGTTCAGTGCATTTTTATAGCACTGATCGCTGTATAATTGTCAATTGACCCAAAAATGTGTCAAAAGTGTCCGATGTGTCCGCCATATTGTCGCAGTCTTGATAAAAATTGCAGATTATAGACTCTATAAATTTTGCGCAAGCCAATAAATTTACGCTTTTTGACATTTTTATTACCCCAGGTCAACCCCAGGAGCATTTTGTTGGGTTCTGAAGACTGTAAGATGAAGGGTGTAATGGTTCTGAAAGTGAGTCAGGTGACGTCGGAGCAGTGTCTGACTGCTGGTGCTGTTAACGGTAAATTCACTAGGTCGCAAGAAAGCGTAGAAGGCCAAGTAGATGGCCGCTTGGATGACTAGGCTGGGCAAAACCCCAAACGGAGAACGTGTAAGGATTTCAGACATGTCCCTGAAGATGGCTCTTGTGACAGGTAGGCATATGCCACCGGCTAGGGGCTGGTGCTTCTGGATGCCCCGTAGGAGGGATCTGACTGCATGGGCCATGAATACTGATGGTTTACTGGGGTCCTGTAAGGACAGTGAATGCTGGACCCTGGCTAGGTATAATCTGAATGTATTGTGAGAAAGGGCCAGCTGCATTTGGCAATATGATATAAAGGCTAGGACGTGTCTAGTGTCACCTATTGCTGCTATGGGGCAAGAGGCCAAAAACTTGTGGTAAGTGATCCAAGCAGTGCGATAGGCCTTCAGTGTGTTGCGTGCCAAGGAGTGGTAATGAGCTGGGTTGTGTTGGCGAGGTGCGACTTCGGTCCCCTGCCAGCAACAACCAGGGTGGGATAGGAGTAGTCGTTGGGTCGGCTCCAGGCTCTTGCTGGAAAAACAAAGAGAACTTGAAACGGGACAGCACATCCTCTGTAATATTGAGAAGAGCCAATCGGCTGCTCTCCTGATGGAGGGTCTGTGCTGATTTTTTATCAGGGCAGCCCCCCTCAGATGCCCACCCAGGACTACCAGGATGCTGCGAGGACCACCAGAGATGCCACCAAACTGGACCACCAGGTATGCCACCCTAGACCACCAGGGAAATGCCAATCAGTGCCCAGGCAGCTGCCAATCAGTGCCCATCCCCAATGCCTGCCAGTGCCATTAGTGATGCCTCTCAATGCCATCTATCAGTGCCGCATATCAGTGCCCATCAGTACCACATATCAGTGCACAGCAATACCCAGCAGTGCTGCCTATCAGTGCCCATCAGTGCAGAGCAGTGCTGCCTATCAGTGCCACCCATAAGTACCCATCAGTGCAGCCTTTCAGTGTCTATCAGTGTCACCTATCGGTGCCCATCAGTGCCACCTATCAATGCCCATCAGTGCTGCATGTCAGTGCCATCCATCAGTGCTGCCTATCAGTGCCTATTGTCAGTGCCTGTCAATGCCCATTAGTGCCACCTCATTGGTGCCACCTCATCAGTGCCTCCTTATCAGTGCCCATCAGTGCTGCCTTATCAGTGCCCATCAGTGAAGGAGAAAACTTACTTATTTACTAAATTTTATAGCAGAAACAAAAGAAAACCTTTTTTTTTTCAAAATTGTGGGTATTTTTTTATTTGTTTAGCAAAAAATAAAAAATGCAGAGTTGATCAAATACCACCAACAAAAAGCTCTATTTGTGGGAATAAAATGATAAAAATTCTTTGGGTACAGTGTAGCATGACCGCACAATTGTCATTTAAACATCGACAGCACTGAAAGCTGAAAATTGGCTTGGGCAGGAAGGGGATGTAAGTGCCCTGTATTGAAGTAGTTAAAGAGGAACCTGTTTGGAAGGGAGGGGGATATTCAACATTGAGAGGAGAGGATATATGGCCTGCCAGATAACCCCTACCTAGGAGAGACCTTCTCTTTCAATTTGTTGTGCAAATTGTTAACTGAGTTTCTAGACTCTGTAAATAATGAACTGATCTATCCAGTCGAAAAATGGTAGTAATTCAAATACGTGTCATAGAAATGAAAACTGCGCTAAGTTACGCTCAACATTAAAAACAGCTGCAACATACCATGTGATATAAAAACACAGCGTAAAAAAATAAAAAAATAAATAATGTTGCACTAAACACATGTGACCACCTATCATATACTAATAGGAGTAAAAGAAATAGTGAAATGATAGTCCACAACAGTCCCAATGATCCGATCTCACTCCGTGATAAGTGCTATGAATCAATAGTGTTAAGATGACAACCAAAAGAAAGATGTGCTGTGTCCAGACCTCCACCCAGTGATCAACACAAGGCTTACCAGATAGTGTTGACCATCCACTACAGGTGGTCAATAAAGGCATGTAATGTGACACTCTCCTTAGATCCTCAACAATAGTGAACCGTAATGGACAGAATCGCTGCAGCAAATACATGTAGATTGTGAAACTAGATTGCAATCTACCGTGGTAAAAAAATAAAACTAGATTTAAATGAAACAAACATTAACAATTAACATAACTGCAAGGGCCAAGCAAAGAAATCTAAAGAAAAAAGTGCTATGGGAACTACCATAGAGTTTTGTCAAGATTAACACAAATATGTAATTGAGAGGGGAACTACAGGGCAGTCTACACTGATTTTTACTTTTTAAATATAAAAATGTAAAAATTTATACAATTTATAAATTGGTAGAGACTCCATTCTGCAGAAATTAGGCTAGGACAGTAAGGTAGTAAGAAGTTTGGTTGTAGCAGTTAGGGTGCACTGTAGGATATAGCTAAATAATTTTTCTGATTTCAGAAAACAAAGACTTTGTTAACTTTGGAAGAATTCATGCATAGTCATATTTTTTTTAAGTTCATAAGCATGTCTACTTTAAACGCTTAATAAACGTTACTATTTATTTATTTTATTTAACCCACATGAGGTAAGCAAAGACCTAAGATACTTTCACCACCACCTTCAGGTGCTGGACACTGACACACCCTAAACAGGAAGTTGCCTCCCTATATAACCCCTCCCATACTGGGAGCATCTCAGTTTTTTCACCAGTGTCTAAGGTGTTGGTCACGAGTGAAGATGTGCTGTGCTGAGCCCCACTGGAGCAATCCTTGCTGGGGCTAGCTATGCAGCTGGATCCATTCAAAGTGTCTTTTAGGCCAAATGTAATGGTGCCCGGGCCTCATATCTGAAGAAACAAGGTTTTGCTTATAAATGCTTCTCTTTTTAGAGAGCTGGACCCCAGGATCCAGTACTTTTGGTATTAAGGCCGTAAAGATTTACTGGCAAGGTGCTATTACAGGTCCAGGATTGTGAGTTCTCCGAGGGTCCCCGGTTCCTGAAGGTTTGTTAACGGAACCCACCGTGGAGGGTGAAGATTAGGTCTTTTGGTTTTACCACAGAAAACCCTGCGGCGGGAAAGGTAAGTGGAGTTTTCTAAGGAATTTTTTTCAATTTCTTATGAAATGTCTCCTTTAAAGTAAATGTTGTCATGCCTAAGTGTCACCACTGGGGGTTGCATGAAGCAGGTACCTTCTCATGCTTTGCTCAGAGATCACACTGTGTCACAGAAGCAGCAGACTTTTTTTTCCTCCGGATAGCAGGCAGACCTCTGGTAAGTTTAGGGGGTTTTGCTTCCTCCAGACACCCCCACCTGGGCTGAACTCTTTCCCTCTTCATGAGGCTGAGTATAAGTGAGAACTGAAAATGATCGGCAATGCCGTTTTCTGTCACCGCCCCTGTTCAGCGGCGGCTTCCATGTCTCCTCCATGCCATCCCTCCCTCACTCACAAGCTGATTCCGTTGGATCGGAGGCCCGTGCTTGCGTGGGAAAACTCTTTTTTTGAAAGAGAAAGAAGGGGGGCGCGATGTGAGGTGGGGGCGGGGCTTAGCGCGGCATTGGCATCCTCCAATGCGGGAGTGTGTTTTGAAAAAAAAAAACTTCATTTGTGCTGGCTCCAAAATTGTCGGAGAGACATAAGAGCAAAGAGGAGCATGAAAGAGGTTTTGGTGACACAAGCATTTCCTATTTGACAAATTTACTATTTGCATCAGGCATTAGCATTAATAGCATTAATAGCAGCGGCAGTGGCTGGACTATTGCTCAAGCAGTGGATGCGATTTCTTCTGGTGGTACCTCTGCTGTGTGCATTGGGCTAAGGTCAGAAGGGGAGGTTGAAACACCCCCAAAAAAAGAGCTAAAAGGGTCTCCCTCAAGCTCTGGAAAGCCTACTCATCTCTACAAATGGCATCCTCCCCTGAGAGGGGGTGGCTATTCAGAGTGAGCATCGGGGCCATGAAATGTTTGCAACTGTTTTCAACACTGCAGCCCCTGTGTATTTTACTAAAAAGATCCTTTTTCCTCAGCCATGATAGGTTTTTTAAAAAAAAAAAAAAACAGTTTAGTGACTTTAATCGTATCCCAGTGTGGAACTAAATGCGACAGGTTCTCTTCCATTGCCCAGGAGACGAATTCCCTCAGGGGACCATGGTGAAGCTGATGACTCCTCTTCTGAGGTGTCAAATGAAGGAGAATCAGCTCTTTCAATCTTAAGATTGATGGTGCAATTTCTTGCTGAATGGTCCGCTCCACATTTATATACCCTTAACTGAGTGTTTGGATTCCCTAAAGCCTCCTCAAGCCGTGGATACCTTTTCCTGTCCATTTATTGTTGGAAAAGCTTATTTTGTATCTGAGAGGATCACCCAGATAAGCATTATTTTCCCTCCTAAAAAGATTTTGCACTTTATCCTATGGTGGAGGAAATTCACTAAGTAGGGTATACCAGCATTTAACGCTGTTATATCCTCTGTGCATTTGACTTGTCTGGCAGACAATGCTCAAATGCTTAGGGATCCAACGGATAAAAAGTTGGAATTCCTATTGAAAAAAAAAAACACTTTTTTCTCTGTCAGATTGAGTGTCTCAGCCTGTGCTGACAGTAATTGCTTAATCGTTGAGAGACCAGTTTAAACAGGTGTTCAAGGTTATCCTGCTCAGCAGGTTTATTGAAAAATTACAAAATTAAACAGGAATATATCATCATATATTTTCATCAGAAAAAATAACATGAATAAAAGTTTCACCCCAAAGAAGCTGAGACATAATATATTATGAACATTAGGGATATAAATGAAGTGTCAAGTGAATAACAGATAATGCATACACATCATGGTGAGGGAAATCGAACATGATTCGAAAAGGATCAGCAATGATTTGTTTAAACTTTTTTTGGTTGCTTATGTGTCTCCAAATTGTATTCGGAAGCATCCCACGGCTCCCAAATTTTATCAAAACTAGGGTGGGATTCCTCAATTATAGCTGGGTGATGTTCCATCCTACGAATGTCCGCTACGATGTTTAGAAATTGCGCAAAAGTAGGGGCAGTATTGGCCAGCCAGCATTGAGGTATGGCCCGTTTTGCTGCTAATAAGATGAAGGCCAGTAGTTTCCTACGAGACTTAGGCATTTTTGGGATTGGAAGTCCTAGTAAAAAATGAATGGGTTAAAAAGGATTAGGAAGGCCCAGTATCTTCTCTAGGAAAGTGTGGACCCGTGTCCAAAAAGGTAACAACACGGGACACTCCCAGAAAATATGATAATGGGTGCCTGTGGACTTACCACATCTCCAACACAGATCAGAAGCTGTCAGTTTATGTTTTATCAGGAAATCTGGGGTCCTATACCAAAACATGCAAATGTTATACTCAGTCTCTTTTTGGGTCACACATCTTGATATTTTAGAAGTAGCGTCCCAGATCTCCCTCCTTTCCCGTAGTATAATAGGCCTATGTAAAATGTGAGACCATTTTCGCATATATGAGTGAGTGTGTTCAGTAATGATAGGGGTATCATGCATAATTTTATGTATAGTGGATATTAGACGGAGTTTGTAGGGGCCTCTGGAACATATCATTTCAAATTCTGTGGGTGTGGATAAAGTCAAATGTGGTACTTTTTTTGAGAAAAAATGTTTGATTTGGAGAAATAGAAAAAGTTCTTCGGGATTTCGTATTTAGATTGTAGTTCTGAGAAGGTGTAAAGTTTGTGTGTTACCGGATGAACTATATGGCGTAGCTGGAATGCACCTGCTTTCGTCCAAGGTAACATGGCTTCGTAAGATAAGCTATCAGGAATTTCTGGATTAAAGGTAATATTTATTAGAGGAGAACATAGGGGTGTGAGTGAGAACTTACCCGAACATCTTTTCCAGATAGAAAGTGTAAAAAGCATTGGATTTAAGCAGATTTTACGCAGTTGGGAGAAGGACTTATCAGGAGATAGCCATAACATGCTACATGGGTGAGCCGGTATTGTAATACTCATCTCGATTTCAGACCATCGATTAGGAGTATATCTAGAAGTCCAAGGGGTTATAGCCCTCAGGTGTGTAGCATAATAGTATTTGATTATGTCCGGCGCCCCCAGGCCACCTCTGGCTGGTGTTTTAAGGAGAATTGAGCCGGCTATTCTATGAGACTTATTATTCCATATAAAGTTTAGAAAATTTCTCTGAAGGGTTTTCAGCTGGGACATCCTGATCATTACCGGCAGGGTTTCAAACAAATATAAAAGTTTTGGGAGAATTGACATTTTTAGAACGTTTACCCTGCCTAAGAGGGAGAGAGGGAGGTTCATCCAAATTTTCAGTAAATTATTAATTTCAGTAAACATGGGGGGAAGTTTGCCTGAAAAAGAGTAGAATTAGAGGAAGTCAAGTAGACTTCGAGATATTTTAGTGATTGGGGGCACCAACGATATTTAAAATAGTTTTTTAAGGTCGAGAGTGCGTCTACCAAGATATTGATAGGGAGTGCTTTGTTTTGGATGAATTGATTTTAAACCCGGATATATCACCGAACAGGGCAAGGACTGTGTGCAATGAGGGAAGTGAGATGTGAGGGTGAGTTAATGTCAGTAAGATGTCATCCACAAAAAGTGACAGTTTGTTCTCTGGCTGTCTCAGCTGAACCCCACGTATGTCTGGGTGGGATCGAATAGCTTCTGCCAGGGGTTCCAAACTAAGGATAAAAAGTAAAGGAGATAGGGGACATCCCTGGCCAGTACCGTTGGTCAGAGTGAATGACGGGGAGATATGGGAAGTCATTTGCACTTGTGATGTGGGTGTGGAATAAAGTGTTTTCAACGCTTGTACAAAGGGGCCAGAGAAGCCGTAGCAAACATGAATGACCAATTCAAATGGTCAAATGCCTTCTGGGCATCTAGGCTAAGGATCAAGGCAGGCTTCTTAGTTTTTGTCAGGAGATCAATCAGATCAATTGTTCTCCTGGTGTTATCCCCTGCATGTCTAGTGGGGACAAACCCAACCTGGTCTCTGTGCACAAGTGACGGAAGAAGTAGAGAAAGTCTGTTGGCCAAAATTTTAGTAAAAATTTAATAGTCGGAATTTAAAAGGGCAATGGGGCGATAGTTGTCTGGTAGTGAGGGGTCCTTTCCGGGCTTCGGAATGACTGTAATGAAGGCATGTAGGAATTGGGAGTGAGGTAAAGTCCCTGACGTTAGCGCGGAGAACAAATTGGCCATATGTGGTAGTAGGACTGGAAGAAATCCCCTAAAATAGGAATAGGAGAGTCCATCGGGTCCGGGGGACTTATGATTGGGAAGCTGATTCACAACTTTAGTGATTTCTTCAACAGAAATGGGGGCATTAAGTCCCATGCGATCCTCAGTGGAGATTGTAGGGAGTTTTAAAGATTCTACAAAGGTATCAAATTTTTCCTGGGTGAATTGGAAATTCAGGTCTGTAGATAAGCAATTATACAATCTTTGGTAAAAGTCACCAAAGACCTTGGACATATTATGAGGGCAGTATGTGGGTTCACCATTGGGTTGTAATAAATAGTCAGGGGCAGAGATAAATGTTCTAGGTTTTAGTTTGTTAACCAACATTCTATGGAGTTTATTGGAAAATTCATAAAATTTTTGTTTGGACTATAGAGTGGATTTGGTAAATTTAGTCAGGTCCAGGGACTTGATGCGATTACATAATGAAATCACAGCTCTGAGGCGAATCACTATGGGGAGACTAATTAAGCGTTCCTCTGCTTTGGCTAGGTCATCTAAAAGGGATGACCTTTGAAGTTCACAATCTCGTTTATAACGGGAGGCTGCAGAGATACACTCTCCTCTGAAAAAAGCCTTATGGGCTTCCCATAGGGTGGACGCCGCAGAGACTGAACCTTCATTAAGTTCGAAAAATTCAATTTTGCTGTAGTTGAAGGTGAATCTCAGGCACCTTAAGGAGAGACTCATTGAGGCGCCAATGGCAGGTTCTAGGTGTGGGTGCAGACAGAAGCAGATCTAGGACTATGGGTGCATGATCCGACCAAGTTATAGGGTAGATTGCGGAATTTACCACATATGTCAGAAGGGGTGCTGAGACAAAAAAATGATCTAATCTGGTGTATAATTTATGTGGCGGGGAATAAAATGCATATTGTTTGGCCGTTGGATGTTTTACCCTCCATGTATCAAACAGATTTTGAGATCTTATCAATTTTTGGAACGCAGTGGATTGCTTCTGAATCTGTGGGGGCGGGTTGTGTGAAAAAAGGGCAAATCTATCCCTAGTCGGTGACATACAAATATTGAAATCCCCTCCAATGATTAGTAAAGGTTGGCAGTAAGGTTGGAGATGTTCAAAAAACGTTTCCAAAAACCCAATTTGTCCTGTATTGGGCGCATAAACGTTGGCTAGGGTGAAAGAGACATTGTTGTGATCACAGTTCAGGAGTACAAATCTACCCTGAGGGTCTAGATAGGAGGATTTGACCTGAATGGTAGAGGAACGTTTCAGCAAAATAGCTACACCAGCCTTCCCGGATGGGTCAGAGGCTATAAAGGCAGTAGGGAAATGTTTGGAGGCAAATTTAAATGTGCCGTCTGTTTTAAAGTGAGTCTCCTGGACCATGATCACTTCAGCCTTTGAAAACTTAAACTCCTTCAGTGCCAGCCAACGCTTGCATATGGAACCCAAACCCTTAACATTACAGGAAAATATGCTTACAGCCATATCTCAGATATATGAACAGAGCTCTTGATGCAATCATAAAATAGCAGGGATATGTATACCATGATGTGTAAGACACCTTAACATAAATGTCATATGTAATCAGATGATCGAGGAAAGGAGTGGCAAAAACACCTCTGTTTCCCAATGTTGGATCAAAAAAAGATCCCATACAAAAACTATGGGTATTTGAAAAGCAAAAAAGAAAAAAATAACCAAAAATGAATTCAAAAAGAAAAAAAAAGAAAAAAAAACCTAAGTAGGATTAAAAAGAATCCATATTAAAAAAGAAAAAATAATAATAAAAAAAAATATCTCAGGAGGTTACAATCCTGTGACCATGATGGAAGAGAGAGGGGGCATGACAGCCTGCAGGATCAGTCACATAGGCCTCAGCCCCGCCCGAACATCAATTAACAAGGTAGTAATTAGAGAACAGTCCACACATCAGAAGGGGATCATAGGTTGGGCCTCGTGGAAGACTCAGGTGAGGCCTTTGGATGGTGCAGCTCTTTGGGGAGTGACAGGAGCCTTCCGCGACCTCTGATGAACTGGCGTCCAGATCTTTGCAGGTGTAGAGAATGGTCGAGAAGGCGGGATCAGTGTCTGCAGATCTTCATCTGGAATCCGGTGCAATCCCAGGTTTTTGATGAAGGTCTCACATTCTTGTAAATCTCTCATAGAGTGTTGAATTCCATCCTTGGTAACCGACAAACGGAATGGAAAACCCCATCAGTATAGGACTTGGTTTTTTTGTAGATGGGAGGTAACCGGACGTAGAGCTCTGCGTTTACCCAGGGTAATAGGTGACAAGTCGTTGAAGATTTGGATCTTCGCGCCTTTAAATTCCACTCGGGAGCTATTACGGGTGGCAATGGTCAGAAACTAAAAAGAACAGCGCCCTCTAAGTGAAGTATACAGGCTGGTTAAATCGATAAAAAAGGTTTTAAAAACACTCACAAAGGTGAAGAAACAAAGGGCATGAATTGTCATCCGCTCCCGATGGCCAGGTGAGAGTGGGGGAGGTCCGTGAGATGTGGCGGTGGCTGTGTCTCCTGAATCAGATCCTATGCCGGTCACACCGCTGGTTCACTGTGTTGTCCGGTGAATAGGAGAGAAGATCGGTGGTTGACACTGCTCGCTGTAGCGGACGTCACTTCCGGTCGGGTCAGCGGGAGGTGCTCGCGTTCGGGACATGCATGTCCCTTCCTCAGGCTTGGATGGCGGCTATCTTCAGTGTGGGCATGTTATAGCCACACAATACACAGTCACATGATATGTTCCCATGCAAACGATGTACACAACATAACACACAAGGAGAAGGGGATGGGAAGGGAGTGGAAAGGAGGAAAAAACTACTACTATAAGTGACCTAGTTGGTGTGTGTGGGGCAGTGGATTAAAGATGTATATGCAGCAGATTGGGAGAAGGGGGGGGAGGGGTGGATGGAGGAAGGAGGAATTGAAATGCATGTAGGAAAATATGGGGAAAATGTGTAATTGGATTGGGCGGTGGTGGGTAAATGTATTGCATAGGATGTAATAGCTGAAATATGGTAAAAACGATTACATGGATAGAGTGAATAAGGTAAAAACTAATGGCTTTGAAAAATAATAAAAAAAGCCTCCTTGCTTTCATAAAAATGGAAGCGCGCAATAATGTCCCGGGGATTAGCACCTGGGGGAGGTTTAGGAGCCAATGATCTGTGTGCCCTGTCGAGGCGCCAATCTATGTCAGGAATGTGGGTTGCCAGTTTAACAAAGAGGGCCAAAAGGTAGGGTCTTATTTCTTTGTCAGGGATATGTTCGGGTACTCCCCGGATTTGCAGGTTCTGACGTAGTTTCCTGTTCTCGAGGTCCTCCTGCTGCATCTGCATTTGTGTAACTGCATTTTTTAAACTGACATTTTCTTCCTCTAATGCATAGATATAGTGCACCGTGTCATCAAATTTAGACTCCAGAGTGTCTGTGCATTCCCCTAATTGATCGATCTCTCCCCTGAGTTCGTGGGCAAGCTTGCTTACCTCTCTGGTTATAGTCTGGGTGATGTTTTGAAGCAGAGCCTGTAGCTTAGTGTCCAGCACATCCACTGTCACAGGCAGTGACATTGTGGGAGATGTAGATGGGGACTGTGGGTGTTGGGGGTGATCCACAGCGAGAGGAGAGGAATCAGCCGGCAGAGTTGCGTCAGTTAGGATCGCAGCAGGTGGCGGTGTACTCGAGGCTGGGGATTGCGGTCTACGGAGAAATCGATCCATAGACTGGGTGCGTCTGGGTGCGGCCTGTAATGTTTGACCTTGGTAAACGTGCCTCTGGTCACCGATCGTCTCCATAAACTGATGGGAAAATAGCGGAGATGTTCCCCTGAAGAAAGGTGTAACTCCCGGGTCTGTGGCTGCTAGTGAAGCAGAGCGGGATGTTCGGATGTATGGGCGGAGGCCGGAGCTCAGGACCTAAGCGTTCACCATCTTTGCAAGCCGTGCATGCGCCCCCAGGCAGCTTTATGTTTGCAATAGTTGCTATGAGAGATTCTATCCTTCAGGCCTTGCGCTCTTTGCTAAGCACCATGCAGAAGCTCCTGGCTAGTCTTCCTTTTTGCGGGGAAACAGCTATTTGGGGATGTTTTGGATAATACATCCAAAGAAATTCTAGTGGAAAAAGTACCCCTTTTGCCATTTAAGAAATATAGTAAACATATTTTCTTTTTTAAAGCTCCTTCTTCTGTGCCAGGGGCATCAGCCTCCAGGCAGTCATGACGGCTTCCACCATCAGGTTCAAAGGGTAATCCTCAGGGTTAACCCCAGGGACAAAAGAGGTCTTGGGGGAGGAAACCTACAAGATACTGAAGCCTCCTTATGAGGAGGCGCCCCCGCTTACTCAATAGGGGGAATTCTTCTGCAGTTCTCAAGGATCTGGCAGGAACAGTGTCAAGAAGAATCAGGGACTTCCTCAATAGCTCCAAGGTACAAACTGGAGTTCCAAGAGTTCCCATCTCCTTATTTTCTCAGATCAAACATTCCTAAGGTTCCAGAGAAAAAGAAGTCTTTCTCTCAAGCATTGGACCATCTTTTGGCAAAAAGTGATCATAGTGGCCCCCATGTAAGAGCAGAGGTTGGGGTTTGGTTAAATCCAAATAGGCATTCTGGATCTCAAAAATTCAAATTCAATTCCTGAATATAACCACTTTTTTTTTTTTGCATTGAGTTAATCCAATCCGTTATACCCATCCTACGTAGAGGAGAACTTCTGGCGTCAATCGATGTCAAAGATGCATACCTCCTTATGCCTATTTCCTCGCTCTCTAGTAATATCTACTTTTCAAGGTGGAAAATCTTCATTTTCAGTGTGTAGCTCTGCTTTCTGGTCTAGCTACTGCACCTTGAGTGTTTACAAAGGTTCTGGCCCCTCTTCTAGCCAGATTAAGGGCCCTGTTCTTGATAGTCCAGTCGGTAGCTCGCATAGACCAAAGTATGATCACCACATTCAACTACCTGGAATATCTAGGTCAGATTCTTGGCCTAGGAGAAATCTTCTTTAAAACCATGAAAAGGGAAGATACTTGGGTCTGATCATAGGTACATCCAGAAAAGGGTATTCTTGCCCCGGCAAAGATCAGTGCCATAAAGGAACTGATTTAGGTGGTCGAAGCAAGATGAATTCTTCTATTCAACTTTGCATGAGGTTGTTGGAAAAGATGGTGGCTTCACTTGAGGCCGTTCCTTATGCTCAGTTTCATGACCATGAAAAGGGAAGATACTTGGGTCTGATCATAGGTACACCCAGGTACACCCAGAAAAGGGTATTCTTGCCTCAGGCAAAGATCAGCACCATAAAGGAACTGATTTTGGTGGTCGAACCAAGATGCATTTTTCTATTCAACTTTGCATGAGGTTGTTGGGAAAGATTGTGGCTTAATTTGAGGCCGTTCCTTATGCTCAGTTTCATTCGAGACTGCTGCAAAATATTATCCTTGGAACAAAGGGTTCAAGCTCTGGATTCCCAATGCGTCTGACTCCAAAGCCTACGGCCACATGACCCTGAAAGTGTCCAATCTCTTCTGATCTTGGAGGCTAAGCAGGGTTGGGCCTGGTTAGTACCCAGATGGACCACCTGGAAATACCAGGTACTGTAGGCTGGGTACACCGAAGCCTCAGTTTATGGTTAATATCCAAAAATCTGCAATGGGGAAAATCCTTCCTTCAGTTACCACGGAAGTGGCCCAGATTAGAAATGACCTTGCCCATTATCATTCTAGAAATTCAGACAGAGCACTTGGTTCTGAGGGCCCGAACGTTCAGTTTATGGTATTGTCCTGCCAGGATTCAATCTGACTATGCCACAGCAATGGCCTTTATTAATCACCAAGGGGGCACAAGAAGTTGTGCACCCCAGAGGAAGGTGAATCATATCCTATCTTGGGCAGAAAACAATGTACTTTGCCTATCGTGGTCTTCATTCTAGGAATAGAAAATTGGCAGGCGGACTACTTGAGTCGCCAGGAGTTGTTTCCGGGAAAATTGTTCCTTCACCCCAATATCTTCCTGTCAATGTGTCACAGATGGGGGATCCCAGACATAGATCTGTTTACGTCCAGGTTCAATAAAGGAATCGACAACTTTGTTTCAAAAACAAAGCATCTGCTAGCATGTGGAAAAACAGATGCCTTGCTATTCCTGTGGAATCGGTTCTCACTGATTTATGCATTCCCTCCTATTCTGCCTGCGTCCATGACTTCTTCGCAGAATCAAGTAGGAATGGAAGTCGGTGATTCTTGTGGCCTCCAGCGGAGCCCAAGAAATCTTGGTATGCAGGGATCGTAAAGATGACAGTAGGGGACCCATGGACCCTACCGCCATGGTCAGACCTTCTTTCGCAAGGTCCAGTATTCCATCCTACTTTACAAATGCTAAATGTAATGGTTTGGCTATTGAGACCCACACTCTGAAGAAACATGGGCTGTCAGGTTCAGTGGTTTCTATCTTGGTTAATGCAAGGGAGCCAGCCTCCATAATTATATATTATGGAGTCTGGGAATATATGTCTCCTGGTGTGAAACTAGGGGTTGCACCCCAGGAAATAGGTCAAAGGTAGAATCCTTGACTTTCTGCAGATGGGGTGAGAAATAAAGCTGGCCTTGAGTGCTTTCTAAGGAAAGGTCTCGGCCTTATCGTTTTTATTTAAATGACCACTTGCTTTGCTTTCTTTGGTTCGTAATTTTATTCAGGGGTTAGGTCACCCCTGAACCCTTGGGAATTTAGTTTTTGGCGGTATTACAAAACAGCCTTTTTTTTGGACTGATACGACATATTCCCTTGATCCTTTTTTGACAAGGAAACTATTTTTTCTGGTAACCATATCTGCTGCAAGAAGGGTATCAGAATTGGCTGCTTTTTCTTGTAAAGAGCCATATTATTATTGTTCACATAAAGTAGTATTGCGTCCTCATCCTAACTTTTTACCGAAGGTAGTATCAGGTTTTTATCTAAACCAGGATATTGTTCTATCTTCATTTTTTTCCAGAACCCTGTTCTGTGGAAGAAAAATGACTACATTCTCTTGATGTGGTGAGAGCAGTCTACTTAAAGACAACTGCTCAGATTTGGAAAACCGATGTTTTGTTCGTATTGCCTGATGGTCCTAAAAGAGGACAGGCAGCATAGAAATCTACTATTCTAAATGGATTCGACAAGTAATCGTTCTAGCTTATGGTTTAAAGAGGTAGTTTCTACCCACTTAAATCAAAACGCACTCCTCTAGGGCTGTTAGTGTTTCGTGGGAAGTGCATCACGAAGCCTCCATGGCTCAAATCTGAAAGGCCGCAACTTGGTCTTCATTCCATACATTTACCAGATTCTATCAGGTTGATGTAAAAAGACATGAGGATGTTGCCTTTGGGCACAGTGTACTGCAGGCAGCAGTATAAGTCCTCTGATCTCATGGTGCCCTACTTTTGTTGTGTCTCCCTCCCCTCAGTTGGCACTGCTCTGGACATCCCATATAGTAATTACTATGGCTCTATGTCCCGTGATGTACGATTAAAGAAAATAGGATTTTTATAACAGCTTACCTGTAAAATCCTTTTCTTTTGAAGTACATCACGGGACACAGAGGTCCGGCCCCGCTCTTTCTAGTATACACGTGTATTGCTCTGCTACAAAACTGAGCTGCTCCTGGTATGGGAGGGGTTATATAGGGAGGCAACTTCCTGTTTAGGGTGTGCCAGTGTCCAGTACCTGAAGGTGGACTATAACCCACATAGTAATTACTATGGCTCTGTGTCCTGTGATGTACTTCAAAAGAAAAGGATTTTACAGGTAAACTGTTATAAAAATCCAATTTTCTTTGTCATTGTAATGCTAGGTCTGTTAATGTGATAAAGTCAAGTACTTCCCACTTCAAAGTCTCCCATACATCAGAGAAGTACAGGGATCCCCACCAGTAAAGTGGTGTTTTCTGTGACCCCTGGAGTCCTTAGATATTTACAGATGTGTTGAGGAAGCCAGCTGCACAGTAGTACAGTAGTGAAGGTATTAGAATGCCCAGTAAGTCCAAATTTATCAGATGTGGGCTAAGGTAGGTTACCTAAGCAACCCTGTTCAGGTTTACATGGCCGGAACCAAACTTTACTTTTTGTAGGATTTACGGTACATCCTGTATAAACCTTAATATAGTTATTTTATGGTCTTCTCATAAATCTTAGGGTCCAAAATGCAGTCAGGTCAAGCCTTGCTAAAACATATAGTTACATATAGTTAGTCAGGTTGAAAAAATTCCATCTAGTTCAACCAATAGAAGAGAAAAAAAAAAATCATACAATCTCATATACACAATCCTTTACCCACAGTTGATCCAGAGGGAGGTTAAAACTCCAGCAAAGTATGATCCAATTTGCAGGAGAAAAAAATCCTTCTTGACCCACTGAGAGGCAATCGGATATTCCCTGGATCAACTTTACCTATAAATGTTAGTACCCAGTTATATTGTGTACATTTAGGAAAGAATCAAGGCCTTTTAGCTACTGAGCTAGCCAGAACGAATTCTGATGCCGTGTACACACAAGCGGAATTTCCGACTGAATAAGTCAGACGGGAGCTTTTCATCGTATATTCCGATCGTGTGTATGCCCCATCGGACTTTGTACGTTGAAAATTCTGACGGACCTAAAAAGAGAACATGTTCTAAATTTTTCCGACGGAACCAATACCGGGAAAACCGCTTATCTGTATGCTGTTCCGACGTACCAAAAACGACGCATGCTCTGAAGCAAGTACGAGACGGAAGCTATTGGCTACTGGCTATTGAACTTCTTTTTTCTAGTCCTGTCGTATTTGTTGTACGTCACCGCGTTCTTGACGGTCGGACTTTGGTGTGACCGTGTGTATGCTTGAGCGGAAGTCCGTCGGAATTCCATTGGAGAAACCTTAAGGCTGGATTCACACCTATGCATTTTTAGTACTTCTTGCATTTTGCAGATTTGCATCACAGAACGTGTTCCATAGGAGACCATGTTAAATGGACTGTAGTGCAAATCTGCAAAATGCAAAAAGCGCTAAAAATGCATAGGTGTGAATCCAGCCTCAGAGTTTATTCCGACGGAAAAAACGCTCGTGTGTACAGGGCATTACTGTGAAGAAACCTTTCCGTATGTGAAAATTAAATCTCTTTTCCTCCAGACGTAAAGAGTGCCCCCTTGTCCTCTGTAATGACCTTAAAGTGAATAACTCAACACCAAGTTCACTATACAGACCACTTATGTATTTATACATGTTGATCATATCCCCCTTAATCTTCTCTTATCAAGAGAGAAAACATTCATCCTCTAATCTATCCTAGTTGCTGAGCTCCTCTATGTCTCTTTTCAGTTTGGTTGCCCTTCTCTGCATTTTCTTCAGTTCCCTAATATCCCTTTTGGTGAACTGGTGCCCAAAACTGTACTGCATATTCCAGATGAGGTCTTACTACTGGTTTGTACAGTGGCAAAATGATATCTTTCACTCTGGAGTCTATATCTCTCCTAATACAGGAAAGGACTTTGCTCACCTTGGAAACCACAGCTTGGCATTGCATACTATTATTACGTTCATGATCTACTCCACCATCGATTCCTCCAGTTGTGCTCCCTCTACTATGTATGATGCATGCATATTCTTAGCCCCCAAGTAGATAACTTTACATTTATCAACATTAAACCTCATTTGCCAAAATAAACAGTGCATTGAGGTTGTCTTGTAAGTTGGAGACATCATGTAAACATTGAACAAAAGCTCTGAGCCTAGTCGTATGTGCTGACCACATATATTGATCTTGTGTTGTTAATTACCTCAATGGATTTTTCATTTTCCTGCAGACTGTGAAACTCATTTGCTTTGCAAACAAATTTAAAGTGTGTTTTTACTTTTGCAGTCAAATTTGAGAAAACCCCATTCCCATTTACTCAACATACCAAAAATGTCAAAAATATATATATTGTGACACGTCTGGGGTTTTTTTCAATAGTAGTGCCAAAACAGTGAGTTTATTCCATGCCAGATATAGTTTTCAGGGTTTGCCTGCCCACTTATATTTAAAAAATAGTCATAATTCTTACAGGTATGTCTTCCCAAGCAGGGAGTTCTCACCATCACTATGAATCAAATAAGACATTCAGCCTCCTGGCTCTCTTTTTTGGCAGCTTTACTGCTCCGAGTACCTCTTTAGGGTCCTGACCATCAGTACCTCTTTTATCCTCCTGACCATGAACAGTGTTTATGCACAGATGAGGCACTTCAGCTCTGCATCTTCTTTACAGCTTCCTAGCTGTTTTGTTGCACATGGACCCTCTCTCAGGCTCAGGCCTTCTTCTGTCCTGCCCTGGACACCATGGTGCACACCAGCACCTCTCACGGCTCCCTTCATACACTGACCCCCTTGGGAGGGTGGGGCTGGGGCCCTGAGAACTAACTCTTGCTCTCATATGAAGCCAGCACACACCTGTGCCATTAGTGTGCTTGCTTCTTAGAAAATCTGGTGTAAACCCCCATTTTAACAGAGGCACGGGCTCACCTTGCCCCATATCTACCCCCCCTTGTTTCGAAATGGAGTGAGGAACACATAAACCAGTCACTGTGGCTGAGACATCTTTGTGCCAGCCATTAGCTGCATAGGCCCAACTCTTTTTCTGGGTATATTTCCACAAGCACTTCTTCCTCAACTGTGGGAGCCCACTGGTCTCTTTACAATTCCTTCTACCTTCTGGCCTTGGTTCCTTTACTTCTTTTTACCTCCCCCAGACCTACTCTTCCAGGACTGCAGGGGGTCTTTTTCTTTGACACCTGTCAGGCACCAACCTCTCTCACTACCTAATTCAGGCTTAACCAGCATCACCCATTTTTCAGGTTCCCTAACCCCTATGTGCTTACCCTTGGAAACCAAATCATCTGAGATTAACACAGCATTCTTGTCTTTTTCATCAATAGCAACATTCCACAATGGATTACTCAGCCCATTAAGGTCACCTTCACATGGAAATCTTGCCCCATTGTTTGCTAGGACAATGTCTGAGGAGGAACCACATACAGGCCAATGGTTACTCCCTATGGGACCTTCCCAAAGTTTCACATCACCCCCTGTTGCCCAACACTCAATAAGCAACTTTTTTAGCAACCAACTTTTTTCAACACATTTCTGTGTCCACTAGTACTTCAACCAATACCTCTGGTCTGTCCAACAGTGCTCTAGAGTGCTTCTCATACACAAGATCAATAGGAAGCAACCCAGCACAGTGTGAGATGACTTTCAACATGGGTTACACACTTCCCAGTTAAAGTTACCAACACTGTAATTATTTCTTGTCATTTCTAATTTCTCTAGCAGTTCCCCTGAGTGCATTCCGCATGAAACCAGCTGCTGGAAGCATTCTCGCAGAGAACCGTGAGACCACTTTCGACACAAGTAACCAATACCAACTTTGACCACCATTGTTTAACGTTGCTTGTATAGCCTGTCTACACTGATTGGTACCACGTAGTAACAGGCCGCCCGTCTGTGGTGGACACACTCAGCTGTACATCGAAAGAGTTTTTTTTTTCAACATTTCCAATAACATCTCATATAATCACAGAACTTTAGGACTCTTCCCTTACTAGCGACATGGAGGGGCTCATTCGCTAATGTTTGAGAGGCTGAGACATTTAAACAGACCTCCAACTTGCAGCTCCCCTTGAGTACTGCCAGATGCTTGTGTCATACTTATCCTCTCATTTTCAGCAACACTGAGCCTTTTTAAGTCAGTATCAAGTACACTGTCATTCTGACACATTACTCATCTGTTGGGCTGTGGACAAAACCTCTACCATGTTTGCGCCCTTATCTGGTCCTTATGACTGAAGAGGGTTAACTTCTGCAACAGCCAATGCACCCCTGACTACTGGCTGCTTTGCAGACCCTCCATTTGTCACAGCAGCTGTCATGTCCACCCCACGGTAACACTTGAAGGTTGCCTTCAATAACTCCATTAACTTTATGGGAAAACTATCCCAGTCTATCATGTCTGTGCTCCAGTCAACAGCACCCCACAGCACTGCTTCTTCTGCCCAAGAAAACACAGGCGGACTGAGTGGCTTGGCAGCAGACATCCTGCATAAGTCATTTTTAACCACATAAAAGCAATTTTTAACCAAAGCAGCGTTAGAGCTGTCCTGGACAACCAGGGATTCCTTCTGCGATTTCCAGGGAAAACTCTGCAGTACCATCTGTGGTTGCCATCATCAACATTGTCAGAAATACATTTCTCATTAGCATCAGACAGTCCAGGTTCAAAAGTGTCAATATTAGTGACTTTATTTGTTCACTTATAACTTATGTAATCAATCAGTGGAAACTAGAATATAGGAATCCATAATTTTTTCACATTCCATAAATACTACAGTAATTTTCATTAAAGAAAGACTTAGGGGTGGTCAAGCACCTGCACTGCAAAGAAGAGATCCACACTTTATTTTTCAAAAGAGAAAAACAGTGGAAAAAAAATAAAGTTATAAAAAAACACTATAATAGTTACCAGAAGATTGGTTGGTTATAACCTGGCACTTTGAATTGTGTACCGTATATACACCGCCGTCTGTCTGCATGATCAGCGTGTCATGCAGGCAGACGGCGTGTGATAATACCATTCAAGGGTTATTCCAGTTTTCAAAAGCCGCGCCTCCTGCTCGTCTGTGATAGGCTGAACACTCCATTTCCCAGCTGTCAGTGTACAGCCTATCATGGACATTCTCTCATCCTTGTCTGTGGTATGAGAATGAGAGAATGTCTGTGATAGGCTGACCGCTGACTGCTGAGTGTTCTGCCTATTACAGATGAGGAGGAGGCGTGGCTTTTGAACAGTGGAATAGCCGCCGAAGTGTATTATCACATGCTGATCAGAGGATGGAGATCCCCACAGGGAGGATGGAGATCGCCACAGGGAGGATAGAGATCGCCACAGGGAGGATGGAGATCGCCACAGGGAGGTTGCACAGGTAGGCTGCACAGGGACACAGGACACAGGGACACATACACATGTACAGGACACAGGACACAGGGACACATACACGTGTACAGGACACATGCACAGGACACATACACATGTACAGGACACATACACATGTACAGGACACATGCACATGTACAGGACACAGGACACATGCACATGTACAGGACACAGGACATAGGTAGGCTGCACAGGACACAGGGAGGCATGCAGCTGCAGATGGGCATTGTTGACCCTCTTTTTCCACTTACAGTAGCTGCTGCATTTCTCACCCTCATCTTATACTCGGGTCAATAAGTTTTTCCCAATTTTTTGTGGTAAATTAGGGGCCTTGACTTATACTCAGATCGACTTATACTCGAGTATATACGGTATATGGATTATGCAAACTGGACGTGAGAGGTTATGACACTTTTTTCTAGTGACACATGACATGTGACATGGATAAACTGGTGAGCCATTATTGTAGGTACAATGTATTTTAAGTGCCCTGCTACCCTCCTGTTTTGCCCACACCTGAGTATTAACCCCTTCCTGCCCTCCTCATTCCTTTTAAAGGTTCTGAAGGCCGGAGGACAGGAAGGATTGGCTATTATTTGATCACTGTGGCTGTCACAGTGGTAACATGATCGGGAGCTGATGCCACCGGCTACCGATAGTCGGTCTGGACTGAAAGCACAGTGAGTGCGATCTCAGCACAGAAACTTTAGCCACCTATTGACATATATGTGCGGTGTGTGGGTGTTAAAGCCCACCCTTTTGCTGCTGAAAATATGTGTTAAATAGATGGAAACAGGTTAAATTCCATCTACTCTTTTGGGACTTGGCTACCAATTACATTGATAATGTTATCTAAAGATTTGATATGCTTTAACATCACTTGTATCATGCATATACATGTTAAAAGTAGCTGGGATGCATTGCAAATAAATGATTGTTCTTAATAGCACATGTTTTGGGCTGCAGTTACACTTGATCAAGTCATAGCTATTTTATTATTGTTACTGTTTACATTCTGCATTACTGACAACAGTTATACATTTGTTGAAAATGTAATGACTATGACTCTGTCAGCCTTGATCATTAATAGGTACATTATATTGTCAAAAGTATTGGCTCACAGTCTCTGCTCTAACTCATCCCAAAGATGGTCTGTCAGGTTGAGGTCAGAACTCTGTGCAGTCCAGTCAATTTCCTCCACCCCAATCTCGCTCATCAATGTCTTTATGGACCTTGTTTGTGCACTGATGTGCAGTCATGTTGGAACAGGAAGGGGTCATTCCCAACCTGTTCCCACAAAGTTGGGAGTATGAAATTGTCCAAAATCTCCTGGTATGCTGACACCTTAAGAATTCCCTTCACTGTAACTAAGGAGCCAAGCTCAAGTCCTGAAAAACAGTGCCACACCATAATCCCCCACCACCAAATAATTTGGACCAGTGCACAAAGCAAAGTCCATAAAGACATGAATTAGTGAGTTTGGGGTGGAGGAACTTGACTTACCTGCACAGAGTCCTGACCTCAACATGATAGAACACTTTTGGGATGAATTCAAGTGGAGATTGCGAGCCAGACCTTCTCGTTCAACATCATTGCCTGACCTCACAAATGCGCTTCTGGAGGAATGGTCAAACATTTCCATAGACACACTCCTAAACCTTGTGGACAGCCTTCCAAGAATAGTTGAAGCTGTCATAGCTGCAAAGGGTGGACCAACTCAATATTGAACCCTATGGACTAATGCCACGTACACACGATCGGACTTCTGGTCGGAAAAAGATATGACGGCTTTTCCGACGGGATTCCGCTCAAGTTTGCCTTGCATACACACGATCACGCAAAAGTTCACTGATCTTATGACCATCAAGAATGCGGTGACGTACAACACTACGATGAGCCAAGAAAATGAAGTTCAATGCTTCCGAGCATGCGTCGAATTGTTTCTGAGCATGTGTAGGAATTTTGCGTGTCGGAATTGCCACAGACGATCACATTTTTGGGTAGGAACTTTTTTTCCGACCGAAAAATTAAGAACATGCTCTCAATCTTTTGCTGGCTAAAATTCAGCCAGCAAAAGTCCGATGGAGCATACACACGGTCGCATTTTCTGACGAAAAACTCTCATCGGTCTTTTGCGGGCCGAAATTCTGATCGTGTGTATGCGGCATAAGACTGGGATGACATTAAAGTTCATGTGTGTGTAAAGGCAGACATCCTAATACTTTTGGTAATATAGTGTATATTTGAATCAGGAGACTAGCCAAGTCACCGCTTTTTTATTCTCCTGAATATTTGACTAATTTGCAAATAATCTCACAGTTTAAAAATATAGGCAATGACGATTCATGAATTGTATAATTCCATATGCTTGAACTAACTTGCATGTTTATGTTCAGGACAACTAAAACAATATGCAATTTGCAGATTGTCCATTTCACTTACCTTTCAAACCAGTTTGCCCATCATAGTCCATGACCTAATTAACTCTTAGATTTGATACTGAGTACTGTCTATATTTTGTCTTATCTGAATCCCTAGGCAGCTGTACTCATTTACAGTATAATGCCCTGTACACACGGTCGGATTTTCCGACAGAAAATCTGTGACAGGACCTTGTTGTCGGAAATTCCGACCGTGTGTAGGCTCCATTACACATTTTCCATAGGAATTTCCGACACACAAAGTTTGAGAGCAGGCTATAAAAAAAAACGGATTTTGTTGTCGGGAATTCCAATCGTGTGTACACAAATCCGACGCACAAGGTGCCACGCATGCTCAGAATAAATTAAGAGATGAAAGCTATTGGCTACTGCCCTGTTTATAGTCCCGACGTACGTGTTTTACATCACCACGTTCAGAATGATTGGATTTTCCGACAACTTTGTGTGACCGTGTGTATGCAAGACAAGTTTGAGCCAACATCCGTCGGGAAAAAATCCATGGATTTTGTTGTCGGAATGTCCGATCAATGTCCGACCGTGTGTACGGGGCATAACAGTTAAAGGCCATGTTTATTAATGAAAGATATAGCAGTTGACCAACAGAATTTCCCAGTCCAAAATACTGCCACAGATTAAACAACAGCAAACAACTATGCCACATTTTATCTGTGGATCCTCTTTAACCACTTCAGCCCTGGAAGGATTTATCCCCTTCCAGACCAGAGCATGTTTTGAGATTTGGCACTGCGCCGATTTAGCTGACAATTGGGCGGTCGTGCAACGGTGTACCCAAACAAAATTGACATCCTTTTTTTCACACAAATAGAGCTTTCTTTTGGTGGTATTTGATCACCTCTGAGATTTTTATTTTTTGCGCTATAAACAAATAAAGAGCGTCAATTTTGAAAAAAAAAGCAATATTCTTTAATTTTTGCTATAATAAATATCCCCAAAAAATATATAAAAAAAAGGTTTTCCTCGGTTTAGTCCAATATGTATTCTTCTACATATTTTTGGTAAAGAAATTTGCAATAAGCGTATATTGATTGGTTTGTGCAAAAGTTATAGCGTCTACAAAATAGGGGATAGATTTATGGCATTTTTATTCTTTTTTTTTTTTTTTACTAGTAATGGCGGCAATCTGCGATTTTTATCGGGGCTGCGACATTGTCAGACACATCGGACACTTTTGACACTATTTTGGGACCATTGTCATTTCTACAGCGATCGTTGCTATAAATAGCCACTGATTACTGTATAAATGACACTGGCAGGGAAGGGGTTAACCACTAGGGGGGCGATGAAGGGGTTAAGTGTGTCCTAGGGAGTGATTCTAACTGTGGGGGGGTGGGCTTCAACTCACATGACAGCGATCACTGCTCCCGATGACAGGGAGCAGTGATCTCTGTCATGACACAAGGCAGAACGGGAATTGCCTTGTTTGCATTTCCCCATCCTGCTGTTCTGTGACACAATTGCCAGGAGACCGGCGGACATTGAGTCCGCCAGTCCCGCGGGCATGGTTGTGCCTGCCTCTTAAAGGGGACGTACAAGTACGGCCATTTGCCCACCGCTGCCATTGTGTCAACATATATCGGCATGCAGCGGTCGGCAACTGGTTAAAGGCCGACATCCTTATACTTTTGGTAATATAGTGTATATTTGAACCAGGAGAATAGCCAAGTCATCGCTTTTTTGCAATTTGCAGATTGCCCATTTCACTTACTTTTCAAACCAGTTTGCCCATCATATTCCATGACCTAATTAACTCTTATGCCTTGTACACACGGTCGGACATTGATCGGACATTCCGACAACAAAATCCATCGTTTTTTTCCGATGGATGTCGGCTCAAACTTGTCTTGCATACACACGGTTGCACAAAGTTGTCGGAAAATCCAATCGTTACGAGCGCGGTGACGTAAAACATGTACGTCGGGACTATAAACGGGGCAATAGCCAATAGCTTTCGTCTCTTAATTTATTCTGAGCATGCGTGGCACTTTGTCCATCGCATTTGTCTACACACAATCGGAATTTAAAGGATCGGATTTTGTTGTCGGAAAATTTTATAGCCTGCTCTCAAACTTTGTGTGTCGAAAATTCCGATGGAAAAAGTCCGATGGACCCCACACATGGTCGGAATTTCTGACAACAAGCTTCGATCGCACATATTCCATCGGAAAGTCTGATCTTGTGTACAGGGCATTAGATTTGATACTGAGTACTGTCTATATTTTGTCTTATCTGAATCCCTAAGCAGCTATACTCATTTATACCAGTTAAAGGCCATGTCTATTAAGGAAAGATATAGCAGTTGACCAACAGAATTCCCCAGTCCAATATACTTAAACAATATACTTAAACAACAGCAAACGCCTATTCCAAATACTGTCCGTGGATCCTCTTTAATATATATTATACAAATTATTGGGAATACAACCCTATCTTCATTTTCACCTTTTTGGAGATACAAACTAGCACAGGGAAATCTCACCACAGCAGTCTCCAATAGATAAAAGAAAGTAGTTGGGTCAACACAGAGGTGCCCTTTAATGTTAATTTAGGCAAAGTTGGTCTCAAAATTCACTAACATGAATACATTATGCTAAACAATGAAGAGATGGGCTGTTCTACTTAAGGTGCAAAATGTTAGGGATATCAGTCTACAATGCAGCTTATAATCAAATGTCCATACCAAGCAATATAAACAAACACTCTGGATTTGGTTATAAAACAAATTACCCTATAATATCATTATATTATATAATATAATATCAATACCTTTGTGGATTGTGCATAACATTACCACACCCTGAGCAAATACATTCAAACGTTGGGAACATCTGCAAATACCATGTATATATTGTTTCTGGTGGAAGATAGCTGCAAGGCAGGGATTCTAACCTTTTAGCTTCTGTGCTCAATACAGACCTAAAATCTTTGATCACTTTTCACACAGTTTGAAAATAACCTGAACCATAGCCTTCTATGGAAACTGTCAGTGTTGGCTGCAGTATATAGAAACATAATACAGCTGAAGCAACACCTGTATATATAGGATAAAACCTCCTTCACTTCTGGAAAACATAAGTCCAAGGAAAACTAAAGTAGACATTAAAACCACAGGGCAAAAGCTTTTCACTATACATTTTATTTCAGAGGGTAAACCTTGCCTATGGCATACATATGACATTTTTCATTATGTATTGTGTTTTAACTTGTTTCCTCTCATCATATTTCTCGGTTTTAGGTATAATATATATTTATTATAAAGTATATATGATGTCTTCTTAAGGATCTGAGAAGAAGACCATGGAACCCTGGATTTATTTCAACATAAATATATCTTTTAATTCCACTGTACCTGGTATTTGGCAGCAATCAGCAATGCAGAAATGTTTAATTATTCAATAAAGACAAAATGTTGAAATATGATTATGCAACTTGCTTGCATATTGATTTACACCTATGAAACTCTGTACAATTAATTGTAAAATGGTAAAAAAATTAATAAATAATAGCGTCCTTTTTGTATCTATTTGTCAAAAACACAGTCAAATGACCTATATACTATAGTGCTGACAAAAGTGTTTCAAAGAGTATATCTTTTCTATGCCTTTAAAATGTATGAAAAGGTTTTTTTTTTTAAGAATGTGAAATAGTTAGAGCTCCTTTCTCTTTCTGTTTATTATTGCTATCTGTGTCCCTCACTGCTGGTCCCCCCCCCCCCCCCACACACACACACACACACACACTATAAAGAGATATGTCACCACAACAAGAAGTGCATGACAATAGCTTTGTATACTTTAAAGTCACTATTACAGTAAGGTTGAAGTGCCCTCTTGGCTATACAATGATAAAACTAGACTCTGAAATGTAATTAACATAACCGTATGTAATTATACTTATTATATTGAAATAGCTTGTGAGAGGTGAACAACCACTAGCCAAATTCGTATTTGATAATGGCAGAGTCATATCAAATTGTTTTATTTTCTTCATTGTCTACAGAGTTAAAAAGTCCAGTACTTTGATCTAGTTGAATGTTGCAATGTCACACTTTCTATAGTTTTGGGTTACCTTTCTTTCTTTTCTCTCATTGCCACTCAAAATTTTACAAAAAGTTTCAACTGGGATGTTCTTAAAATGGAACTTTAGTCAGGAAATTAAGTCCTGCTAGCTCACTTCATGCTGGCCCCTTTCGCAGGTATAGCTATGTAAAGCATTACATATAAGTTCTTATAATGTTTAAAATCCAGTAATACACTGTCTAACCCTGCTCTGCACAAGCACATTTGCTCTCTGTTTTTTGGTACTGTGTCGGCACTGTGCCAAAAATCATAGCAACTAGAAATTGATCTGCTGACAGCCTAAAGATATACTGCTGCTCAGGGGCTCTGGGCTTCAGCAAAATGGCAGCCTCTGGCAAGAAGAATTAGGAGCAATGCTGTAGTCAATTTACAGCACACACCCATTTTGGTAGCATAATTATTATTATTGTATGTTCCTTGCTAAAGAACATTATATTTTATCAAGTTGTTATGGGTAAAGTTCCGCATTAGGTTTTAAAAAATATACTCTTGTAAATGCTACTTTAGCAAAACACAGATCCTAGCATGATGTATTATATTCTTCAGCTTACATATAATTGGTATTTTTTCTGAGATAACCAACTTTTTTGGAGTTGCCATTCAGAAACCAACGGAACCTCCATGATCAGCAGTTGTAGGTTAGTTTTTAAATGATGTGTGCTTTCACTGGAAAAGGCAACAGAAAGTTAAATGGTTGAAGGCTAAAGGCTGAATTTGCAAGTGCAAAGTATTTGTTCCTAGTTTAACAACATTTTGCTGTTAACAAAGAAATGCAAGAGTTTCAGATCAGCATTAAATCAAGCAGTGTGCTGTATATTTCCATCTATTTATGGCATGTATTCATCCATGGTCTTATGCCATGTACACACGGGCAGACTTTTCGACCAGACCGGTCCAACAGAACAAATCCGTCTGACCCGCTGATCATGTGTGGGCTTCATCGGACCTGCAGCGGACTTTTTCAGTTGAAAATCAGACGGACTTTAGATTTAAAACATATTTCAAATCTTTCCGACGGATTTGTGTCCGGTCAAAAAATACGTTAGTCTGTATGCTAGTCGAAAGTCCGTCGGAAGTCCGTCAAAAGTCCATCGAAAGTCCGTCGGAAAGACTTTGATGCTGAAAAGTCCGCCCGTGTGTACGCGGCATAAGTTGACGTGTTAGAGAAGAAAAAAAGAGCAAAAGAAAATTGCTTTCCACAGATTACTACAGGTAGGGGGTTTAACAAGAAGTTCAAAACAATTTGACAAGACAGGTAATAATTAGTAAATTACATTGGAGCTGATTAACCTAAGACAAATAGACTGTGAACTTTGCAAGCAAAAATGTTGTTTTTTTTTCCTCGATTGACATTGGGTATGCTTTGCAAAATAAAGCTTTACCTCATTTACTGTGCAGAGTACATATGCAAAGTGCACAGTCTATTTGCTTTTAGTAAATGAACCCCATAATGCTTAGTGGTTTTTTTTTAGATGTTAGTTAATTTCTGAACTTTTTGTTACTGGGTAGAACATAGTGGTGGGGGGGTTCCTAAAACAGGTGCAATCAAAATCTGATGCAGCTGTGCATATTAACCAATCAGCTTCTAACTTCAGCTTGTTCAATTAAGCTTTGGCAATAAAACCTGGAAGCTGATTTGTTACTATGCACAGCTGCACCAGATTCTGCCTGCACCGGTTTTATTAACCCCCCCCCCCAGTATGTGGAAGGGGCAGAGGCAGCTGAGATGTACAGAATGAATGGAGATTGTGATGAACTTCCTTTGATGAATTTACTGTAGGGTATGTTTACAGACCCTTTTCCTCCAGATAATACAGACAACAAAGACAAATATAGAGTGATTTAAGGGTAAGAAGTCTGGAACTTGAATGGGACCTTCCAACATAAACTTCCAACACCTCTGCTTTGAACTTAATACATTTAAAGAACAACTAATTTAGAGAATTAGAGAACAACTGAAATCTACAATATTCAGCTAATTGTGTAAATACAGGTTGATTTTTCTGGATGTGGTGGCATGTCACAAGGTCCAAGTGGCAGATAAAGCTTATTTTGTTACTTTATACCAGGCATTGTTATCACTTAGCACTTGTCAAATAGTAAAGGTTGCTCTCTACATATAGGCTGCTTATTGCATTGGGGTTGATTCACTAAAGGCAGCTATACTGTTCACTTTTGCAAGTGCAGTTGGACTCTGCAAGGAAATTTTCACCAGAGCCTTGTGAATGAGGTGAATCTTTACTGACTTCAATCATCCAATCATGTGTAAGAAAAAAATGCTGTATTTTCCTTGCTCCTGTTTGCCAAGGGAAGTTTCCCCACATTTTATTACGCTCTGGGGAAAATTCCCTCACAGAGTGCAACTTCAGGTATTTGCTTTTAGTAAATCAACCCCCCTTGAAAAATCTCTACAACTTAAAAAAAAGTTTAAAAGTTTATACCAAATAAAACAAGACAACATTCAAGGAATTACTGGAGTGAAACTATAGTTTGGTCTGCTGCAGATGCAACAAGTCTTCTAATACTTATCATTCTCACTTTTCTCACCCTCACTTCATGTTCTTTGGTAAGCATACTTGCAGCAGCACACGCAATGATGGAATTACTTACTTTATTTTTATAATATAAAATAAAAATAAAATTAGGTAATTCCCTATACTTTGTGACTAGAATATGTGTAGCACTCCACCTGCTGCAGTGAGAAGGTTCATTTGTGGGTCCATCAAGGAGAGGGGACTTGAAACATTCTACAGCCATGGAAGAGCACTCATTTTTACCCTATTCCTACCCACCTTCAGAAAATGGGTTAAATTAAATATAATTTTTCCCTCTCCAACAGAAAGGAAGTAACCTATGCCACCATATGGAAGACCTAATTAAGGGAGTTCTCCCTTTTCAATCTGTTAGTGTAGTGGTACAATAGGTCATTAATTTTCATTTAATTCATTCATTAAAGTAAATAAAGATATACAGTGGTTAGGTGTCAGTGGGTGGGTAGGTGAGGGACTCAGGAGCAAGTTGTCTTTTTTTTTTCACAAATAGTGTTGAATTTGAATTGACATTTCCAGCACAATATTTATCATGTGCTGACCTTTCAAACCAATAGGAGAATCAACAGCACTTTGACAAATTCAATCTCATTAAGAGAAATAGCCCATATAGCAACAAGCTTTTGAACAAAGACTCTGTTTAGAAAGGTATTTTATTATTCTGTAAATTAAGGTGAATATTTAGTCTGAAAAAAATTCAGACATGTCCTCCTTATAGTGTAAATAATTACATCATACTCACTATGATTACAGATAAATGCATCACTTATTTCAGTGAATTTCAATGCATGTATTTGATAGCATGTATTTAGATAAAATAAAGTTAGTAAACTTTCCTTCAGTTATATCACTTATAACTGAACAGTACAAAGAGCTATAGGGCTACTATGCATTATGGAATTATTCATCATTATGGAATTATGCATCAAGATGGAAGGGGAGGGTTGGAAACCAATTTTACAGTGGGCCCATCCATTTTTAAGGCATCATATACATTATAGCAGCTAAATATAGAAGACTCTAAACTACGGAACAGTATTTGCTGATGAAGTTGTGAGACACTGGCTCTAAATATGTAAAACAGGAAATGTCCTTCACAATTAGTATTCACTCAGATACTGAATGCTGCTCATAAAACCAATATGTGCCAATATGTGTCATCAGGCAGTTTCTGTTGCTATTGCCCTTTGCATTTTTCAGAAGTTGGATTTGTACCCTTGTCAGTCTGCCTCCCATTATGTGTTATGTATTGTGTTTTATGTTTGTGTGTGAAAGGTTTTAGTAAGAGTTGGATCTTATTTTTTTGTATTCCATAAATGTATAAAAATATTTGAAGTAAAGAAGTTGACTCACAATGCTTGAATCTGTTACATGTGGGATTTTGGTAAATCATTTTTACATCAACCACTCAACAGGGCCTTCTGTTAATAAATATTTAAATGCTATATGAAACTTTTGACAAATATGGGCATTCTAGGTAATGTAATGGAGTGAAGATAAAATGGAATACCTTGGGTGAAAAGGCAAACAGACTTGTCAAAAATGCTGCTCCAAATTTTTACTGCTTTCCCTTGTGAGTACAGAAAGACCCTGCACCATGCTGACAGCCTATGTCAAGTCGGTAGAGAATCTACACATTAGAAATTTTTCACTTTGCTTTGTGAAGAAAGTAAAGGTATGTTCATGTGAATCATCCAATCATATGCAAGGTGAAATCTAGTTTTTGTGCAGTTCTGGAAATGATTAGGTATTAAAAGTAAATGCAGTTTACTTGATTTACTCATTTTCTTAGTGAATGTACTCTACTTCCTTAGTAAATCAACTCTATTGGGTAACTGGAGTTTACAAAGGATACGTTTTCTTATTTGTTAATTAATGAACCATAATTAAGAATACTTATAAAGTTTTGAATTGTTCAGTTTGCCACTTACAGTATACTCATGCTATAGGAATTGTACAGAAATCAATATTTAAAGTTTTCATACATTTAAATTGTCTTTGAAACAATAGGAAAAAACTACATTATATATGTATATTCACATATATCTAACTTTGGGAAGTATACTACTGTAAGAATGTACTATATTTCATTTGTTGAGTTGTATTTTATTTTAGCCAGAATAGGAAGTGAGTGAATTCAATTTGGTAAAGTAAACTTAAACAGAAAGTTTTGAATTCAAAATAAGAATAAATCAAACATGCTATGCTTTTAGTCTTGAGAAAAGTAATCATTAATTCAATTTTGTAGGTTTTGTTGAAGTATTAAATCAGTTATCAAGGTTTCTGTGAAATTCATGTCTGCATTCGTATTGAAAGCACTGAGAAAACATTCAGTTACAGCTACAAAAACATTGGTCACGTGGCAAAAGCAAATTTCCATTTAACATAAAAAATAATAGACACCATTTTACTGCATTCCTTCTTTTACAACAAAAGTGGAACCACAACAAAAAGAATTCCCTTTACTGCTAAATTTTACTGTATTCATATCTATCACTAGAGATCACTTCCGAAGGCAACTATGTTTATAAATGAGGAAAATATTTAATGACATGGCAATAGAAGCTGTGTCAAAAAATCTATTTAAAGGACCTAAATGTGAATTTGTTGATTCATGATTCTGTAAGCTGAATTTCAGATAAACTATATGTGTTATATATATTTTTTGCTTTGTCTTTTTATTTTGCATTTTATTTTTAAAAATGGCAGCATGATAATGTTTTTCTTTGATGTGATTAAGTCTATAATACATGTTATCCTATAGTTGCTTTAACCAAAATAGCCTCATGCTACAGTTTTGTGGTTTGTTATTGTGGACAACTTAAGCTATTTCACATTAAAAAATGCACTTTTGGGCAAATTCTATACACAACCACAATAAAAAAATTAACCCCTTTGCCTATTGTTTCCACTTTCCTTTATGCAAAGATAAAACTGGAGTTTGTATTAGAAGAAAACTTTAATAGAGGTTGCGGCCTCAAATTAGTCACCTATAATTTAAGTTATTGTAATTGTTAGGGGTGATGGACATATTAATGTCTATGTAATTTATTATGTGCATAGATAATGCATTAATTTGCCTCTATGATGAAAGCTGTTTTGTAATAATGCTTTAACAATAAAGCATTTGGCCTTAATCTACCAGATGGGACTTCAGTGTTGTTGGGGGGTAGTAAGTGTTGGAACAGAAAACAATATGACATGGTATATTAAAATACATTTTAATTTTGACACATCTAATAGCTGATGAGTATATCAATTTATAAATAATGTAATACCTAATTTGTACAGTTATATAATTTTTTTTATATTACAGGTTAAAAAAAAACAAAGTTATTAGTATTAATATATTAATATAGCATTTAAATTATATAATTATAATTCAGAAGTTTAGTTGGTATAAAAGGTTTAATTGTCACATGTTCATTTTTTTTACAGCATAGTTTTTAAAAGAAAAAACACATAAACAAAACAAAAAGCATTAAAATAAATGTTAATGCTGTTCACTAAAGTGTAGAAGTAGGTTACAAAATACAAAATAATTTTAATTGCATTTCTGTAACATTAATTTTTTTAGGTTTAGAAGAAAAAAGATTTTCTAGGTCCTATTCCTATAAAATAAGTACATTTGATTTAAATACCATATCAAATATCGAAATACTTATGAAAACAAAACTATAATTATTTTAGATAAACAACTTTGTAGCTAATTTACTGCATATTAAATAATGTATAATCTATATAGTTTAACTGTAAGTTTAACTGTATTAAAATCAGTTCTAGCTGCTTTAAATATTTGCATGTGTCCATACAAATATAAATATGTTTGTGTATTTTCTTGCAAAGCTGCGCTGAAATGCAAAATGAATGTTATGCATTATTTAAACAATACAAGGATTGTTATTAGGTTATGCTGCCACCTATTGTTCTTAGTTGAGCATCACAGTATATTCTTTGCAATCGTGTTTATTGTTTTTGTGAATTTCAAGTGTCAATTTTAAGTGTAACTATATTTTCTTTACACACAAAAACACACACATATATGGAGGAAGAAAAGAAAGAAAGAAAGAAAGAAAGAAAGAAAGAAAGAAAGAAAGAAAGAAAGAAAGAAAGAAAGAAAGAAAGAAAGAAAGAAAGAAAGAAAGAAAATATTCAAAATGACACATTTTGTCATTTAAAATGTAATATACAGCATATCTGGAAAATTAATGCCAAAGATTAATGTGTTCTCCTTTTTAATGTTTCTGAGGTCACAATATAAATAATGCAAACTGTGTCCTGGGATATATGAAACAATGAATTACTAAATCAAAACATACATCTTGCTGACTTTTTTCAGTAGCCAAAGAGTCAAATACTTAACAATAACATTAGGAATTTTAATCAAATTTAAGTTTCTGTCCTTTAGAATTGAAGTAAAAATGTAGCTTATATATTTGCACCTTGACATGCTGCTTCTTAAAAACACTTTAAAAAATAAAAATCCCTAAAAAGGGATTTTATATATGGTAATTACCCATCCCTACTCAAGCTGCAAAGAGCATTTAAATAATTATGACTATTACTCTTCATAAACTGCATTATATCGTTCTCACATTAAATATCTTATGGTAATATTTCATCAGTGGTAATAATTTTATTGTTATTAGTTTACAGTACTAAACAAAAGTCAGAAATTGTATTATTTTGTACAGCATGCCTAATTACTTTAAATTATGTATATATATATATATATATAGTAAATAATGTAAGTGTCTGAGATATTATGTTTAACATCTGTAGAAAAACGTGGTGCTCATATTCAGTGTGTTCGCTTTTACTATTTGCCAAATGACCTTTACAGATGAAAGGGTTCAAATAGTGTCTTACGTGTTCATATAAGAGATGCTTTGTAATTTAAAAAACTGCCTCAACTAGTTAATTTGTATTATTACCTAATGAGTTACATGTTGGAACTTAACCCAATTTTAAAGAATATTAAAAAAGATTTGGATTTGTATGAAATAATTCACGTGTGTTTATCATCTTTAAGCAGTGCTTATACTGTTTGTAGTTTTAAAAAAATAGTAGACATTCATATATGTAAATAGGGTAAACACTATGACATATTCAAATCATTGATGATTGGGTGAACCAGTGTATAAATAAGTAAATTTTTGTTAGGTTACTGAAACAGATACACTATGAGTTAGAAGTTATGATTATCAGGATGATTCGCAGTAGATAGGTCTGCAAAAAAGAGAAAAATTGTAATAACAAAAAAAGAAAAAAAAACACACACAAAAGCTATGTATCATAGTGAAAATAGACATTGTTTATAAAGATTTTTATTATCTGTCTTATTAAATGTGTCTGTAATATTTCTGTTTCAGTTTAATACAACACAAGCACAATATTTTTACCATAAAACCTAATCAAATGTTTTAAAAACTGTACAAAGCTGAATCAAAATGCATTTTATGAAATCATTTTGTAAGCTACATCATTGTCCAACATGAGCATCACAAGATCAGTGGAGCTTTCTTCTGTGTCAAAAAAATTCTTTGCCACCTTTTTTGTATTAATTTACAGATATTTATAACCATTTTACCAGAAATCACCCTCCTTTTTTAATAAAAACACAATAATTAAGTTTGCATTTGCATAGATAAAAATGATGGATAAGCTTGGATGCAAAAGCACCTACTAGCTCATTGTACACAAGTCATATGTCAAAACCTTGGCATACAAGTACTAATGACAAGATACAATTAGCATGTGTATGAATACGCATAAGGAAAATAAACAGGGTTTGAAAATTCAATGAGCACAAAAACAAACACACTCACATAAATACAATTTCTTGCACACCCACATGCATACAATGAAAACAAAAATTATATGTATTATATACAATATACTGTATATGTGTGTGCGTTTGTGTGTTTGTGTGAGTGTTTTACTCAATCTAGTAATAAAAATAAATCATAGTTACCATTGATTTTCTTTTCTCTCTACATCTATGCAATGTGTCTTCATCCTTTTTTGAGTGGGAACTAAACTAGAAGGGATATTCTGCACTACAGCACATACATAGCTATCGCCTCTAGACATGACCCAAAATGATGCTAAGAAGTCTTGCTCTGACCTCCTGCTAACCAGCCTCTTGTGATTAATTCAGCATGTCCTTGAAAGTATCTGCTTGAGAGCATTGGTTTTTTAATTTAGGAGTTCTTGAAGCCCACCTATAGTTTCACTCTGTTTTTCGTTTTTTTATCATAGAAAAACCATTAATCTATGAAGACTGATATGTGGTAACTGAAAGAAGCCAACTGCCTGAACACCACTTAGAAGGGCCATCAATACCTTAATGATGTCTAGAACCAATATTACAGAAGTATACAAGATTAATGCCATACTTTTTTAATATTTATTTTGTTTTTGTGTTTTCATTTTTAAAAAAAACTATGCAATTTTAATTTGTATTCTCTCCAGAAGAGCAGCAGCCTGGCCACAAAATTTTAATTTCTAACCGAACACCAGCAATCACCACTGTCACATGGATGGAATAAAGAGAGCAATCTAACATCCAGGGATATGAATTTCTGATCAGTGGCTGGCAGACTGCCGTGAAGGCTTACAGTAATCCCATTGGACAGCTCGGGTTGATGAAGCCTGGGAACAGGCAACCACAATGTAGGTAGTTCACAATTGCAAGCATTTGTCCATAATTTAGAGCTATATGAGAAGTTGAGAGTATTCATCTGAACAACAAGCTGTAATTTTACAACAGTAACATTTATACAATTGTTAACCCATCACAACCATGTGCTGCCAAGAAGTTTTTTTTTTTTTTATGTTGGTTATAGGCACACACCAGCAGCTGTGCTGTCAATGCTGCTATTTTGAGAAAACAGTTTCAAATAATCAGTTCCTTTAAAATTGTGCTCTTATCTAATTGGAACACACCCTTCATTTAATGCTTGCAAATCATACAAAAAGTGTTTTATATTTATACATTTTGGAAATAAATGCATATGCATGCTGTTATGAAATCATAACTGTTAAAAATGGGGACCAGTTCAAGGGTTTAGGTGTGCTGTAAATATTTAGGGAAACATAAGGAAATATTGCTTTAAAATATGCAAAAGCATACTAATACAGTATTAAGCAGGTTAAGTGTTAAACATGGCATTCTGGTTTTAGAATTCTGGATTTAGATTTCTCTGTGGCACTGGGGTACTGAAGAGTCCTTTAAGTGAATAGAAAATTTCCATAAAACATCTCCCACAATAGAACCTTTTCATAGGCATCAGGTCCTGGTGCCAAAGTACTGAGGACAAGATCTTTTGAAGATATTTATAGAAGCATTAAAGAAGCATTACATAGGGTGATAGGGGATGCCGAAATGTGAATACATTTACTAATTTATTGTCATCAGTATAATGCATGGTCACATGGACTAAAGCCTCACTTGCAATGCTGTGATGTGAGTAGAGTTTTCAGTCTTAGCTAATCTTACCCAATGTAGTCATACCCAATGCAGTGCTGCAATAACATGATGTAATGCCATGTTTAGGTTATACAAAGCAGAGCTGGAGCAGCAGGAGATCTGCTTAATTTTGGTTATTCCTACTGACCCTCTGGAATATGCAGTTATTCCTCCTTTAATTGTTTAAAACTTAATTAAACTTTGAGTTTAGGCCCATCTTGAATTGTCATGATAGATAGAGTGATGTCAGCTTTCTGTTCCTAGTCTTGCCATTATTGCTTCCTCTGGCACACCTTAGGAGTAGTTTATTTGATTGACAGATGTCTAGATATTGTCAGCTGCTGCAGTTGCATTGACATTGCAGAACAGAAAGAGAGAGAAAGAGAAGAATATTTCAGAACCACTGGGGTTTGCCAATTTGTGAGGCAATGTGAATACTTTAAATAAGATCTGGAAACTTGAAGAGATTCTAGTAAGGCAAGACTCCTGACAGCATTGCATTTTTTCAAATTCTGAACCGTCCAGTCATTCAGGAAGAGGAATTTCACAGTTACTTCCAGTCAGACAGCAAACGGGTTGTACATGAACTAGAAACCTAAAGAAATAGGTTTTCTGGCAACAGTCATAAAATTCAAATTTACTGACAATTCTCTGTATGAGAAACATTTTAAATCATAAAGAGGTCTATATGATATCATGTTCTGTATGTTCTGCATGCTATAACCTAGGGTGTATGGGACACTTTGAATTTCTTCATGGGTACCTTCATGTTCATGGTCTCTGTGAGAAAAGAACTTACAGCTAAACCATGCCACAAGTTGACAACATTATGTTGTAGGTGAATTACCTGACCCATTAAAGCCAATTTATTACTGTAAGGTAGGGGTATATAATGACCTGGTGTACTTTTGTAACAAACCGTATAATGAAGAGTAGGTAAGTGCCCAGGTAGCTTCTAGAAGTCGTGAGTGGACTGAAACCTAGATAGTAAGCAAGTGCCAGCTCTGCTCCTGCCAGTGTGAAACATCTTTGATAAGAGGGCTTTGTATAAATAGTTTGGCTTGAGTCCACCTAGTAGATTTGTGATGAGAAGCAGTGCAAAGGCCAGAGCATTCAAATATGTAATCTTTGAGGCTCAAATGTCTGTGAGCTTCCATTTAGAGATGAAGCAAGGAAAGAGAAATTAAGGACTAATGGGACCTCTCACGATCCTTTGGCACCCCAAAGGTAAATTCAACTCCTTAACCGCGTTCTCATCTCTGTTGTTTTCCTCTGTGGGTAAGAAATGTACCATCAACATGGGGATGACTGAAAGTGTAAATATGTAAATCCACTGCATGTTATTAAAAAAGTTAAAGGCTGTCATTGTGTGGTCTCTTCCTTCTCCTAACCTGAAGATGAGAACATCTTCTGGAACTGAAACTTGTGCTGGTTAAGGCTTCTGTTGGGGTTTCTTGCTGTAAGGCATGGGGAATGTACAGAAAGAAACTACTGGGTTGAGCTGGTTAGGCCAGGTCAGGAGCCACCTGTGGGGTGCTCCTGTATTGGTGCTCAGAACGATCCCATGCTGATAGCACCTCAGTCTACCTAAGAGCACTAACCTATGCCAGACAGGAAATGGTTGGAGAGTACAAGTGTCCCCCATCCACATGTCTCTGCATGCAGATGACTTGCTCCCCAACACTTGGCTACCACTACACAAGCCCATAATTACCAAAAGCACATGCAGCAATACAATGTCTGTTCCAGGGGATGTTACCGTGATATTGGGCCTTGTTTTTACCCCAGAAGGAGGATTTGTCTACTGCTTAAGAGGGTTGGCCAGTATGCCCAGTCTGCATGTGGCCATCACCCAATGTGACTCCATAGGTATGCTTCCCCAACTGCTGTACCTGCATCTGCAAGCAGTCACTGGATCAGTAAGACCCATGGGAGCTGTGGTTGCAGACCCAGAGCGAATGGAACTGCACTGTAGAGAGAACAGGAGGGCTGTGAAATGTCCCCACTGAACCTACCAGTGTTGAGATCCACTGCATGGTGCTGCCACCTAAGTCAAGCTACAGAAGACATCAAACATTTATTTAGATCTCACTGCAGAACTGGTCCAGAAAGTCTACAAAGCATACAATCTGACACCACCATGTAAGCAAACTGCTGGATGTTCGAGGATCAGTCTGAAGGATGCTAAGGAGGCCACATCAGTGCTGGAGGGATCAAGAGAGTATGCCCACAGCCAGGCTAGTGGCACAGAACTGGGGACAAGCCATGCTCAGAAAACCACTGATACCTATCTGCTCAGTGGGAAGAGAAATAAGAAAGATTTTTCACAGTTGCAACACTATTGATATAGGCAAATAGCGTTCAAGTATAATTGTGATTTTCTCTATGTGTATCATTATGGGTGTAACTAAAAGCAGTTAAATATGTAAATCAACTGTGTTTCAGTGAAATACTTCCTTCTCCTAACCCTTAAGCTGGTACTGTCTTCTGGAAACAAAACTTGTGCTAGGTGAAGCAGCTATTGTGATCCAATGTTGTAAGGCCTGAGGAAGGTGGAAGGCATTGAATGGGCTACTATGTTGGTACTCAAGCAAGGATCTTGTTCCGGTAGGACCTCAGTCATCCTTAGAAGGCCAATCAGTTTCAAACAGGAAGGGGTTGAAATACAGATGTTCCCCCACCAAATGGCTGTGCATATGGAAGTCATATTCCCCAGCACATGGCTAGGCCACAACACAACATTACAAAATACTCTAAAAAATGGGAAAAGGTACAGCAAAGTTGGCATGTTGACCTCTGCTGGGATTATTACAGAATGAACACACAATTATTTTTAGAAATGTAATTAACTCTGTGTGACTGCTTACAATTATGTATATAGACAAATTAATAAAATCTGCAATTTCTGCAGACTGCACTGAAGTAAAAAAGAAGGGGGAAATAAGCTGGGCTTGGGGTAGTTAACGTTGTCTTTAAGGCTGTAATGGTTTAATATTGTTATTGAGTATCTTATAGTTATGTTCTGACTGTTCTTTTTTTGGACGCAGTTTATTGTTACTTAAGGTGCTTTAACCACCTGACGTCCGGAAGGTTTTACCTCTTTCATGACCAGGGAATGTTTTTGCTCTTTAGCACTGCGCTACTTTAACTGGCAATTACGCGGCCATGCAACACTGTATGTAATTGAAGTTAATGTGATTTTTTTCACACAAATAGAGCTTTCTTTTGATGGTATTTGACCACCACAAGGTTTTTATTATTATGTATTCATTTATTACATAAATGAAAAAAGACAAAAAAAATCCATATCAGCCTTTTGTTATAAAACATATCAAATAAAAACATTTAAAAAATCAAATTTCTTCATAAATTTATTTAAAAGATATGATGGCTTTTCCACTCAAGCTTGCCTTGCATACACACGGTCACAGAAAAGTTTGCTGAACTTTTGACCGTCAAGAATGCGATGACATGCAACACTACGACGAGCCGAGAAAATGAAGTTCAATGCTTCTGAGCATGCGTCGAATTGTTTCCGAGCATGCGTAGGAATTTTGCATGTCGGAATAGCTACAGACGATTGCATTTTTGGATAGGAACTTTTTCCGACCGAAAAATTGAGAACATGCTCTCAATCTTTTGCTGGCTGGAATTTGGCCAGCAAAAGTCTGATGGAGCATACACACAGTCGCATTTCCCACCCAAAAGCTCTCATCTGTCTTTTGCTGGCCGAATTTCCGATCGTGTGTACGCGGCATTAGAGACATGCATGACACAGTACTATCCTGAACATAGCTCTTGGCAAACTACCCATGAAATGTATCGAATTGAACTGGGTACACAGACTGCAGCCACGAGACCCGCAGCGTGAAGGAAAAGATCCTCCGCCTGGTATGGCGTAACGGTAACAAATCCTTCTGGACCTCTGCCTGCAAACACTCTACAGAAGGTGCATACTCAAGCCTTTCCTTGACTGCATGCAAGCTATGGGGGTTTCATATCGTTGGGGATATCCTCTCACTCTCACTGCATATAAACACAGATGGTATTTCACATTATACTCCCAGGCCCAACTACCTGCTATGGACAGTCAATAGAAGAAAACAGGATGGACGACTGCGCTCCAATATAACACCTTTATTCACATAAAACGTGATCCATCAGCGACAGGGGCACGGGTTACAGATGCAATTGACTGACGTGTTTCACACCGTTACAGGTGCTTACCCATATGATTTAGCACCTGTAATGATGTGAAATGCATCAGTTATTGCATCTGTAACCTGTGCCTCTGTAGGTGTACGGATCACATTTTATGTGAATAAAGGTGTTATATTGAAGTATCGGCGTCCATCCTGTTTTCTTCTATTGACTGCCTATGCTGAGCCAGCACCCTTCATCTCCTAAACTAGCAAGGATGGTGTGAACGTGGGGTCATCACCTGGAGCCTAATCTCTTTGTTATCTGCTATGTACAGCTTGCTTGAACATGAGGATTTACACTTATCGGATTAGCTGGGATCACTAGAGGAGTTCCCTTCATCTTGCTATCTCCAATACCAAAAAGCCATAGATGTCCGCGATCTTGAAACTGTTGATGCAGTTAAACTCGCCCAAGAACAATGAACTATGAATAGATAGTCTGCATGTAATCATCTGTTTCTTAACACTGCAGACTTCTTGGCCCTGAATGGCCATGTTCCATAGCACCTCTCCCAACTCCAAATATAAAAGGGCTTCTATTTTCATCTCAATCCAACTCCCCTGGAAGGAGTCAGAAGTCGTCCGGATGATGAGGGTGTCAGAAACATTGAAATCAGACCGAGACAGAGGTACAGTTAAATCACACTTGTTTAATAATAATAAAAGTAAATATAACAAACATAATCAAAACATAGCCAGAGTTCAGGAACCAGAACAGGTAGTCAGACAAGCCAAATGTCAGGGTGCCAGAGATGAGCGTAGTAAAACAGCAAGCAGGATCTGGAGCCAGAAGGGATGTCAGCCAAGCAAGTCTTTTAACAAGAATGCAGGAGAGCGTCTCTCTGATGTTGACTAAGGCGAAGGCAGAGATCCTCTGGGCTGGACGGCTTAAGTAGGCAGGACTGACGAGCAGGATATCATCAACAGCCGAGTAACTGTGGAGAGATAGGAGCTGGCAATTAGTCACCAGCTGAGCGGCCAGCTCAGAGAAGGAAGGGCTGAGCCCAGCCATGACAGTACCCCCTCCTCAACGACCCCTCCCCCTTGGAGGACTACCAGGCTTGAAGGGAAAACATCTATGGAAATCACAGGGGAGGACAGGGGCATGTGCATCCAAGGATGAGACCCTAGAGCGTTCCTCCGGATGTACCAGGTACTGTATGCGCCCACGGAACCAACGAGAGTCAACAATGGACTGTACTTCATACTCCTCATGGTTTTCAACCTGTACAGGGTGAGGACATGGCAAGATGGTAAAGCGGCTGCAGACCAAAGGTTTTAATAAGAAGACATGAAATACATTCAATATATGCATATTAGAAGGAAGGTGTAACGTGTAAGCCACTGGGTTAATTCTGCGAAGAATACGGAAAGGCCCAATAAAACGAGGTGCGAACTTTAGTGAGGGAATACGAAGTCAGAGGTTGCGAGATGACAGCCAGACCCTGTCCCCAACCTGGTAGGAAGGTGCAGGCAGGCAGAGTCTGTACCTATCATTAGCATGTCGCAAAGCCTCCTGGACTTGTGCCAAGTGGACCAAAGACCACGGAGATGCTCCTCTAACGTAGGGATACTCTGCGGAACAAACGAGTCAGGCAACATGGAAGGTTGGAAACCATAATTCGCCATAAACGGGGACAATTGGGAAGCAGAATTCAAGGCATTGTTGTGAGCAAACTCTGCCCATGGTAATGGGTCTGACCAGTTGTTATGATGGTCACAAATATAGCAAGGTAGGAATTGCTCCAAGGACTGATTGGCTCGTTCTGTGGCCCCATTAGACTGCGGGTGATACGTAGAGAAGAAAGCAAGCTGAACTCCCAACTGTGCACAAAAGGCTGGCCAGAACCGGGACACAAACTGACTACCCCTGTCTGAGACAATCACCTTAGGTAGCCCATGTAAGCGAAAGATCTCCCGAGCAAAAATGGAAGCCAGTTCCTTATAAGTGGGCAACTTCTTTAGTGGAATACAATGACATCTTTGAGAACCGGTCAACCACCATAAGGATAACTGTGTTGCCCTGGGAGTTGGGTAACTCCACAATGAAATCCATAGACAAGTGGATCCAGGGCCTCTCTCCATTGGGTATGGGTTGTAGGAGGTGCACTGGAAGGTGTCGTGGAGTTTTACTCTGAGCACACACAGGCAGCTTTGAAGGCGGTTACATCAGCACGTAGACTAGGCCACCAGAATAGTTGGCAAAGCCCAGGAAACACTGCAGAGGATGTAAACCCATGGGTCGGGACCACTGTAGGACTGCTGAAAGTTTCTCTGGGTCCATCAAAAAAACAGCAGTGGAAATGACATAACCCAGGAATTTAACCTGTTCACGATGGAACTCGCACTTCTCCAATTTACAATAGAGATTGTTCTCAGTTTTTGAAGCACAAGACAGACATCTGTGTGGTGGCTCTCCAGGGACTTGGAAAATATGAGGATATCTTTGAGATAAACTACCACACATAACTGCAACAAATCTCGGAGGACACCGATAATGAATTGTTGGAAAACTGCTGGGGCGTTACAAAGGCCAAAAGGCATTATGAGGCACTGTTCTGGTATTAAATGCACTTTTCCACTCGTCGCCCTCCTTAATCCTCTAAATATTGTATGCCCCTCTCAAATCAAGATTCGTGAAAACCGTTGCTCCCTTGAGGTGGTCAAATAACTCCATAAATCAATGGAATCGCTAAAATCGCGGTACTCCTCCGGCAGGGAGGAGAATAAAGAGGTGCACAGGACCTTGGCTACCTTCTGGAAACATGTCTTACTGCATTGTGGCAACCAGGAGAGAACCTCAGCACGGAGCCAATCAAAAGAGGGGTTGTGCCTCTGTAACCAAGGATAACCAATAACCAGCGAAAACTTAGGTGAGGAAATAACTTGGAATTGGATTATCTCATGGTGAAGAGCCCATACGGCCATGGACAACAGAACTGTCTCATGAGTCAAATGGGAAGGTTGAAGGGGTCTCCCGTCAAGAGCCTCAATGGCAAGTGGACTGTCATGCAACTGCAGCGGAATTGAGTGCTTCAATACAAAGGCAGCATCAATGAACAGGCCTGCAGCCCCAGAGTTTATTAGAGCCTGTATCTCAATGGACAACTCAGCCCAAGAAAGGGTGACTGAAACCAGGGGCTTATCCTTCTGGATAACTGGGGACGAAACAACGCCACCTAAGGTCTGTCCGTGACAGGACCTCAAGGTTCAGGTGTTCCCTGGACGGGTAGGACAAGACTTCAAAAAGTGACCTGCCTGACCACAATAAAGGCACAATCTCTCCCTCCTCCTAAAGGTTCTCTCATCAGCAGAGAGACAAGTGTGAAGCCCAAGTGCATGGGTTCATCTTCACCGACCGACTCGGTACCAGGAGGCATGGGAGGTGAGGAAGGCACGGGTTGGACTACAAATCTCAGAGGCAAACCTACAGGAGGCTTCCGCAAGCGCTCCATCAAAGAGAGTCTTTCTCTGAGTCTGGAGTCAATGAGGATGGAAAGCGTGATCAACTTCTCCAGCTCAGTGGGTATATCTCGAGCTGCTATCTCATCCTTGATGGAATCTGAGAGACCATGAGAAAAAGCAGCCAAGAGGTCCTCATTGTTCCAAGCAACCTCTGCTGCCAGAGAACGGAATTCAATGGCGTAGTCGGCAACAGTTCTCGTACTTTGTTTGATGGACATGAGGCACTTGGCAGCAGAAGCGGAGCATGCGGGAACATCAAATACCCCTTTAAAGGAACCTTATTCCTTATTTACAGGAACTAGAGACATATGGGACATTATCCAATTCCGAAATCAATGTCTAGAAAAGTGAAGCCCTAAATGTTACCATACCCCACTGCAACTGGCATGCTTGCAGCAGCAGTTTACATTTAGGTGGTCCTCCTTTCATTTAAAGTATCTAGGAACACTGATCCTGGTCAATTTCAGATGCATCAACCTATTGAATTCTCAACCATTATCTAAAAAAATAAAAGCCAATTTTCGGAATCCAAGTACAGCAGACTTTACGTGGTTTGAACAAAATAGCATCCTTAAAAAAATATTCTACCTTGGACTCTATATTTGCTACAGACCCTTCTGGTGCTGATGCCACAGGGCTACCTGAAGGATTTAAAGGCCCACTTCCTTCACTATATCTGGAAGGGGGGAGAAGACCAAAATCAGTAGAGCTGTCTTGACACTACCCAATGCCCAGGTTTCCTGACCCAGTTAAGTATCATGCAGCAGTCTACTTGATGAGAGTGATAGACTGGTCTAATCAGAAGAATGTTAAACCATTATTAGAGATAGAACAGGCTGCTATATCTGTCCCTTTGGAAGGCTTGGGCTTGGCAAGCCCAATTGGATCAATCCTGACCCATCCTCTAATAGGTGATACTTTCGATTGTGTCATTTCTATTCTCAAAACAAACCTATATCCACCACAAACATCCAAGCTCCATTTGGCTCAGACCTAAACTACTTTTTTTGCCTTAAATTTGCTTGCTTGAGATTCTACCTCTGGGGTACCAAATTAGCTGCACTCTAACATCATTTGAAAAGATTTGCAAGGATGCTGTACTGATTAGACATGCATTATCACAATCTTATTCTATGTTGGCCACTGGTGAACCACCAACAAGTTCTGAGCTTCCGATGAAATGGGAACAAGTTCTGAATATGACTAAAATTCTTATTTTTGCTTACAAAGCCTCATTGGCAAACACATACAAAGAAAATGGTTACAAAATACTCACCAGGTGGAACAAAATTCCTCAACTCCTACACAAGATTTACCCTTAAGTGTCACCCCTATGCTGAAATTGCCTGAATGTAGAAGGTTCCCTTCTACACATTTTCTGGGATTGCCCAGTGCTTGCTACCTTCTGTTCTGAAGTCAAGTCCTCTATTAAAAATGTAACTGGATAGTCCCTTGCAGACTCACTAGTATAAAAAAAATCACTGTGGAAAAACTGATCCCCCAACTTTAGAACACTGACATGCCTCTGATATCCAGCTTATGGTACAAATAATTGCTTTTATTAAAAACCAATCTGAAAAACATTTTAAAATCTGGACACCGTGGTTGCTACAGTGCCTTCAAAAAGTATTCATACTTCTTGAAATTTTCCATGCTTTGTCATGTTATCACCAACAATGTAAATGTATTTTATTGGGATTTTATGTGTTAGATCAACACAAAGTGGTACGTGAAGTGGAACGGAAATTATAAATGGTTTTTACATTTTTTACAAATAAATATATGAAATGTGGTGTGCATTTGTATTCAGCCCCTGAGTCAATACTTTGTAGAACCACTCTTCACTGCAATTACAGCTTCAAGTCTTTTTGGGTATGTCTCTACTAGCTTTTCAATCTAGAGCGTGAAATACATTTTTGCCCATTATTCTTTGCAAAATAGCTCAAGCTCTGTCAGATTGGATGGGGATCCTCTGTGAACAGCAATTTTCAAGTTTTGCCATAGATTATCAATTGGATTTAGGTCTGGACTATGACTGGGCCATTCTAACACATAAATATGCTTTGATCTAAACCATTCCATTGTAGCTCTGGCTGTATGTTTAAGGTCATTTTGCAGACTCTAACAAGTTTTCTTATAAGATTGCCCTGTATTTGGCTCCATTTATCTTCCCATCAATTCTGACCAGCTTCCCTGTCCCTGCTGAAGAAAAGCATCCCCACAATATGATGCTGTCACCACCATGTGTCACGGTGGGCATGGTGTGTTCAGGGTAATGTGCAGTGTTAGTTTTCCACCACACATAGCATTTTGCTTTTAGGCCAAAAAGTTCAATTTTGGTCTCATCTGACCACAGCACCTTCTTCCACATGTTTGCTGTTTCCCACACATTGCTTCTCGCAAACTGCAAACTGTTGTCTTCTTATGGCTTTCTTTCAACAATGGCTTTCTTCTTGCCATTCTTCCATAAAGGCCAGATTTGTGGAGTGCACAACTAATAGCTGTCCTGTGTACAGATTCTCCCACCTGAGCTGTGGATCTCTGGTCTTTTGGTAGGTTTGCAGTTGTGCCATACTCTTTCCATTTTTGGATGATGGGTTGAACAGTGCTCTGTTAGATGTTTAAAACTTGGTGTGACAGACCTAGCCAGGACAGAGGCTTTTGGAGGGAATGGTGCTCTTTGTGAGCTGTATGCCTGTGGACCCTTGAGGTGGCATTACTTTAGATTCAGGTCCATATCCCCCCAAGAGTCACAGACTCTGGGGACCCTGTATTTTCCATATTACAAATAGTCAGGGCCAATCCTAGGGTCACAGACGCCTGGGTGCAGAAATATTTCTGGCGCCCCCACATGGGCGTGGTCATCTTACCAACTCCTCCCCTTTACAAATGATTCTATGGCAACGACTCAAACACAGAGCTGCTCCCCTAAGAACTCTTTGTTACCCTAGGATCTTCCCACGATCTCTTAACAATAAAGAAAACACAGGAAGAGAGTACACTAATGAGACCTGGAAGGGAGTCTCTCTGATGCACACAGAGAGGGCTGTCTGTTAGAAAGAGTCCCCAGACATAATACAGGATGCGGTCAAAGACTGCAGACATGATACAAGAGACAGTCAGAGACTGCAATCATAGTACAGGAGATGATCAGAGACTGCAATCATAGTACAGGAGATGGTCAAAGACTGCAGACATAGTGCAGGAGATGGTCAGAGACTGCAGACATAATACAGGAGATGGTCAGAGACTGCAGACATAATACAGGAGATGGTCAGAGACTGCAGACATGATACAAGAGATGGTCAGAGACTCCAGACATGATACAAGAGATGGTCAGAGACTCCAGACATGGTATAGGAGATGATCAGAGACTGCAGACATGGTACAAGAGGTGATCAGAGACTTCAGACATGATAAAGGAGATAGTCAGAGACTGCAAACATGTTACAGGAGATGGTCAGAGTCTGTAGACATAGTGCAGGAGATGGTCAGAGACTGCAGACATAGTACAGGAGATGGTCAGAGACTGCAGACATAGTACAGGAGATGGTCAGAGACTGCAGACATGATACAGGAGATGGTCAGAGACTGCAGACATGATACAAGAGATGGTCAGAGACTGCAGACATGGTACAGAAGCTGGTTAGAGATTGCAGACATGATACAAGAGATGGTCAGAGACTGCAGACATGATACAAGAGATGGTCAGAGACTGCAGATATGCTACAAGAGATAGTCAGAGACTGCAGACATGATACAAGAGATGGTCAGAGACTGCAGACATGATACAAGAGATGGTCAGAGACTGCAGACATGATACAAGAGATGGTCAGAGACTGCAGACATGATACAAGAGATGGTCAGAGACTGCAGACATGATACAAGAGATGGTCAGAGTCTGCAGACATTATACAAGAGATGGTCAGAGACTGCAGATATAATACAGGAGATGGTCAGAGACTGCGGACATAATACAGGAGATGGTCAGAGACTGCAGACATTATACAAGAGGTGGTCAGAACAAGAAGATGGTCAGAGACTGCAGTTCCTATGGACGTTAGTAGATAATGGCCGATCGGCCCTCTCACCTGACCCAGCGATACAGCAACGGTTCCTCTGATCAGGAGTCAGCTCACTCTGAATTGCCCGTAGCGACTCCGCTGGGTAGCACCCAGATCTGTATTCCGGCAATGACTCCATTCCTTTCTCCACCAGGGATGGCGCTAGGCTGTGTGGCTTTCCCTCTGGCGGCGCAGGGCAGCGGCGTTCCCTCTCTGATGGTGTTCCCTCAGCACTCCCCTCTCCCTCTGGAGTCCAGGGTGTACTTCCCTGAAAGCTTTCCCAGGCTCCTGTCTCTCTCTCTCTCCCATTCAGCTGAGCATGCTGTGTGGGCTGCAGTTTCCGTGTTACAGTGGGGCTGTCAGTCCTCGGGACTACATGTCCCACAATCCTCTTCTATGCTCCTTTTTCTATTCTATTTTTTCCCTGGCTGATATGAAGGCAGGGGAAGAAACATAGTGGGAGGCTGTGCCGGCCAGCACCGCTCACTAGTATAGCAGTGCACGTGCGGAGGAGAGGGAGGGGAAGGGGCAAAAGAAGAGCCCGCAGCTGCAGTGTAGACCCCCCCAGGAGAACCCCCCTCCACTAGTACAGACCCCCACAGGACAAACCCCCCCTCCATTAGTACAGACCCCCCACCAGGACAAACCCCCCTCCATTAGTACAGACCCCCAGGACAAACCCCCCTCCATTAGTACAGACTCCCCCGGACAAACACCCCCCCTCCATTGGTACAGACCCCCCAGGATAAACCCCCTCCTTTAGTACAGACCCCCCCAGGACAAATCCCCCCTCCATTAGTACAGACCACCACCCAGGAGAAACCCCCCTGCATTAGTACAGACCCCCCCAGGACAAATCCCCCATTCATTAGTACAGACCCCCCAGGACAACCCCCCTCTATTAGTACGGACCCCAACAGGACAAACCCCCCCTCCATTAGTACAGACCCCCCAGGACAAACCCCCCCTCCATTAGTACAGACCCCCCTAGGACAAATCCCCGCCATTAGTACAGACCCGCCAGGACAAATCCCCCCTTCATTAGTACAGACCCCCCCAGGACAACCCCCCCTCCATTAGTACAGACCCCCACCAGGACAAAGCCCCCTCCATTAGTACAGACCCCCCAGGAGAACCCCCCCTCCATTAGTACAGACCCCCCACCAGGACAAAACCCCCCTCCATTAGTACAGACCCCCCAGGACAACCCCCCATTAGTGCAGACCCCCCCAGGGCAAGATCCCTCCATTAGTACAGCCACCCCCAGGACAAATCCCCCTTCATTAGTACAGACCCCCCAGGACAACCCCCCCTCTATTAGTACAGACCCCCCAGGACAAGCCCCCCCATTAGTACAGACCCCCCACCAGGACAAATCCCCTCCATTAGTACAGACCCCCCACCAGGACAAACCCCCCTCCTTTAGTACAGACCCCCCAGGACAACCCCCCATTAGTGCAGACCCCCCAGGGCAAGATCCCTCCATTAGTACAGCCACCCCCAGGACAAATCCCCCTTCATTAGTACAGACCCCCCAGGACAACCCCCCTCCATTAATACAGACTCCCCCAGGACAAACCCACTCCATTAGTACAGACCCCCCAGGACAAGCCCCCCATTAGTACAGACCCCCCAGGACAAGCCCCCCATTAGTACAGACTCCCCACCAGGACAAACCCCCCTCCCTTTAGTACAGACCCCCCCAGGACAAGCCCCCCCATTGATACAGACCCCCCCAGGACAACCCCCCATTAGTACAGACTCCCCACCAGGACAAACCCCCCTCCCTTTAGTACAGACCCCCCCAGGACAAATCCCACCTTCATTAGTACAGACCCCCCCAGGACAACCCCCCTCCATTAGTACAGACCCCCCACCAGGACAAAGCCCCCTCCTTTAGTACAGACCCCCGGGACAATGCCCCCCCTCTATTGGTACAGACCCCCCACCAGGACAACCCCCCCATTAGTACAGACTCCCCCAGGACAACCCCCCCATTAGTAGACTCCCCCAGGACAACCCCCCCATTAGTACAGACCCCCCAGGACAACCCCCCCCCCATTAGTACAGACCCCCCAGGACAAATCCCCCTCGATTAGTACAGACCGCCCCAGAGACAAACCTCCCTCTATTAGTACTCTAGATAGAGACCCATTAAAACCCGGGCGGCAGCTACAGAGGACAGTGTGCAGCCGCGCCGCCCGGGAGAAGAGCAGTTGTCTAGACAGGCTTGGGCGGGCCGCGGGAGTGAGAGACAGAGGAGGAGAACCTGTGTGTGTCAGCCTATCAGGCTGCAGGCACGGACCGCTCTCCCCCTCAGCGAAGTCACTGAGCGGCTGGTCTCTCTCCACACAGAGACCAGCCGCTCCGATGTCCGGCGGCTGCTCTCCTTCTCTGACAGGAGAAGGAGGGAGGGGGGATGGGCTCTAGCAGCAGCGAAAAAAACATAGCGGCCGCTCCGCGGCCGTGACCTGTGGTGAGAGCCTGCTCTGGACACGGAGAGGAGGAGGAGGAGGAGGGAGGGGAGCACTCTGGCGCTTCAGCGCCCCCACCTCTCTGGCGCCCGGGTGCACTGCACCCCGTGCACCCGCCTGGGACCGGCCCTGCAAATAGTGACTGATTCATACTTTTGGGACACATACTGTGAGGAGATGCTGATGTCAATTCCAGGCACCTGTTTCTGTCTGTGTCTGCTATAATGTAAATTAGTCTAGTATGACTTGTCACAGCTTCTAAAGTGACTTTTCATCCAGTGTGCTAATTAACCCTGCAATTGTATGAAGGAGTTCTGTTTTGAGATGTATGATAATGTGTATTGTATAGTCGGTGAGCTAGGAGACATGAAGTCTGTCCTAAAGGTCATGTCTCTGAGTCACCTAGGCTGTCTAAAGGATTAGATAATTAGCTCATGTTAATTAGGTTTCTGGTGAGAGGTTGTAGTTTCATCCTGCAGTATATATTTGTGTGAGATCTCAAAATAAAGAGTCATTCCTGTTTGAACCTCAACACAGAAAAAAGGAAGGGGGTACCCCAAGGGGATGGTGTGGGTAAAAGAGTAGGCAGGATATTGGCAATAGAATCATAGAAGATTTATATAAAAGTGTACATTTTATTGGATAAACATAAACAAAATAGAATAGAATATACAATAAACATCTAAAATCGTGAAATTGAAATACATGTACAATAGAAATCAGCAGCTAATTGGATGTTGAGAGCACACAAAATTACTAGACTGGAAGTCAATTGAATATGGTGGTCACAACAAGTCCCAAAATGTTTCGGAAAAAGAGAAAAGACAAAAGGCTAAACAAACTCTGTATTCATTTCCTTCTTCAGGGGTTAGATGGAAGCATGCTGGTAACATTCTATTGAAAAAAGGGGGTGTACAAAGGAGTACATAGGTAGCAAATCTTAGTATAGTTAGTTATAAATCAATGTATATAAATATAGCGATTAATTTCAGCAATGGCTGAAAAAAAGGGGAAAGGGGAGATATTAGCAAAAATGGATCAAAGCTCTCACAAGACATATATTCCTAGACAGTGTTGCACAGCATTATTCGGATAAATGGTCCCTCATGCCTCAGACGAAAGGCTAAAAAAGCATGGCAATATTCAGCAGATGAAAGCATAAAGGCATTTTATACTTTTAAAGGATTTTGTAAGATTCCCAGAACACAAGTAGTAGGTGGCTGAGGATGATGTTTTCCCAGTGGGAGTGGCAAATCAGGGTACACAAGGACACCCTCAAATGGGCAAACCAAAAAGTGCCTAACAAGGTAAAAACATAACAGAGGGATATATATGTAAACCAGAAAGAAGGTTTGAAGTACCATTGAACAGATTAAGCTACAGACACAAAAGATTTAAAAAGAAGGAAAAAAAAAAAGAGCCCTGCTGCAAAAAAAGGGAAATTTTGGTGTGAATGGAAAACATCTCCCAACAAGATAGGAAGTATCCCAATGGTTGGTTAGTCTGGTGACATATTAGTCAAGTAGGTAATAAGAGAAGAGAAGCCAAGTATTTTAAATGTATTTCCTACCTTTGACCACCGTTTAATAGCCAAGTGTCTGCAATTACATGGATACCAAGGCTGTGCAGCAAGCGATTGCAACATGCCAGGTATAAATAAGTGGGGGAGTTGGGAGTGGTACACTACAATCAAACAAGCTGCCCTTGTGATCTGCATGCGGGTGCCAATGTATTGTTTATGGCACCCCAAAAACACATTGCAAACGTGCGTTTGCGGACACCAAGTCGCATGGTACTGCAGCACCATGCGGTTTGGTGCAGTGCATTTTTAAGATTACTTTTTGCACCATTTAGGGCATTTTTCAGGACAGGAGAGAAGCCAAGTATTTTAAATATATTTCCTACCTTAGACAACCGTTTAATAGCCAAGTGTCTTGCATGGATACCAAGGCTGTGCAGCAAGTAATTGACTGCAACATGTCAGGTATAAGTAGGTGGGAGGGTGGGAGTGACTGGGATAAATTCCCTATAAGGTTAAACACCTGTTGCAGAAGGCTGGCAGATGAACCGAGCGAGCCTGGGAGTGGCGCGCACGGACATCTGCCGCCTAATGGTTGAATAACGAGTGTCTGAGGTGGGCGGTCCCTTGGCCAGAGCGGCGCCCGGCGTCACCGCATAGAAAATGCGGTGACGTCAGGCGTCGACAAAGCCACCGACACAGGAAGAGGGCGGCAACTGCTGGCAAGGTGACAACAAGCCAGTGCGCAAATGCAGGGCAGAAAAGTGCTCCGGCAGATGCGCAAGGTGCTGCAGCCCAATGGGAAACGGCCACCAGACTGACAAAGCAAAGAGCTGGAGGCCCCCGTGTGCCAGGGTACGCCGATAAGCCACAGACAGCTGGGATGTATCAATATTAAACACAACAGCCAAACCTATACTAACAGTAAACAAATGTGGAAATATGCTTAAGGTAATAATTTATACCAAATACAGCATCGGTTAAAAGAATAAGTGATGAAGCTGGAGGCTGAGGCATGAGGTTCATCTTTACATCTGAGTAGCGTTCAAGCTGAAAATGCTGGAAGGCAAAAAAAAAAAAAATAATAAAGATATGGGTGAATGCAAGGAAACCGTAAATATGCAAATATCAAATAGTACATTGAATAAATTGTAAGCATCATAATCAACACAGAGCCTCGTCTCGTACTTGGGGTGAGAATTATTCGTATGGGTTTCTTGTTCGGGTGATTGAACTGTTTAGTAGCTGCCTTTGTGTTCGGAAATGGAATGTTCTAAACGACTTTAACCCCTTTCATAGCCAGGGTGTCGTTACACTTGGGATATTTTTTTTTTTAACCTAACCCTGCTTTAAACTTCTCCCCAACTTTATCCCTGACCTGTCTGATGTGTTCCTTGACCTTTATGATGCTGTTTGTTTACTAAGGTTCTCTAACACCTCTGAGGGCTTCGCTGAACAGCTGTATATATACTGAGATTAAATTACACACAAGTGGACTCTATTTACTAATTAGGTGACTTCTGAAGGCAATTGGTTCCCCTAGATTTTAGTTAGGGGTATTAGAGTTAAGGGGGCTGAATACAAATGCACACCACACTTTTCAGATATTTATTTGTAAAACATGTTGCAAACCATTCATCATTTTCCTTCCACTTCACAATTATCTGCCACTTTGTATTGGTCTTTCAAATAAAATCCCAATAAAATATATGTATGTTTTTGGTTGTAACATTACAAAATATGGAAAATGTCAGGGGGTATGAATACTTTTTCAAGGCACTGTATATTGGGACTCTACGTGAGTTGCTTTTCTCCTAGTCTGTGCAGTGCCACAGGGTGGGTGGAGTTGGACCCCCTTTTTTCTTTTCTCTTCCTAATAAACTTAACAGAGTAAAGGATCATTACGTTCGGAGACTTACCGTATATATACTCGAGTATAAGTCGAGATTTTCAGCCTTTTAGACTTATACTCGAGTCATCGCCGTCTGCCTACATGATCAGTGTGTCATGCAGACAGACGGTGGCCAGCGTGTGATAATACCATTCGGAGGCTATTCCAGCTTTCAAAAGCGGCGCCCCCTCCTTGTCTGTGATAGGCTGAACACTCCATTTCCCAGCAGTCAGTGTACAGCCTAAGGACACAGGTAGGCTGCACAGGGACACAGGACACATGCACATGCACAGGACACAGGACACATGCACAGGACACAGTACACATGCACAGGACACAGGGACACATGCACAGGACACAGGTAGGCTTTTTACTTTACGTATATTTCTATGTCGGATGTCAGTGACATTCTTGGATGTTTTATCTACCCTGTAACCTAAAATTTTTAAGTTACTATTCTGACTCTTTTTTTTTCTATGGTCTAAAAACAATAAAGATAAAAAAAAAATACATAAAAATAAAAAAAAAATCACCTAAAAACATCATCATGTGACATCAATCAGGAACACTGTAGCTGGCTGCACTGGCGACACTGAAACTGGTGTAATGGCCATTGGGAACATTGTTCCTGGCTGACACGGGTCTGGTGACACTGGAATTGGTATGGTGTCAATCAGGAACACTGTTGGCCCCTTACACTGGTCTGGTGTTACTGGTCATGGTGTGATGGTGATCAGGAACACATTGCTGGGTGCACTGCAATGATGGCAATGTGACTGTTGTGGTGGTGATTAGGGACACTGTGACACACTAGGATAATGACACTGTACTGGTGTGGCGGCACCATAATGGCACTGTATTGGGATGGCTATTGATCGGGGCACTGGGTGGCTGCTTTAGTGACTGTGTACATAAAAAAATCACAGAGTGTTTCCTACAGTGCTGATCATTTTCTTTCACAGCTGATTGCTGGCCCTTTGCCCTGCTCTGTGATCCGCTGTATTCAAAGGACACAGCTGCATGTGCTAGAGAGGGTGCACAAGTGGCGTGAGCAGGAGGATATCTTAATACGCCCTTCTGACCTCAGGTGTGACCTGTCCAGCAATTAATATATAATGTCTAGATAGCAAGTGGTTAAAGTGTGCACAATATACAGCATGTAGCAGTTAGAAGTATATAATATATAACACAAATTACAAGTGCAATGGTCAGGAGTAGGGATTAGCTCCAGGTTAGGATAAACCATGAGTCAACCACTTCTTGAACCTCCATGACCCCTTAAGGGTCTGGTATGGATTATGGGGGGCCCTACACCTTTTTTGTTCTTTTGTATGGAGCCCCCCTAAAAATGAATACCAAACCTCTATCTAGGATAAAAGTTAGGTATGGATTTTGACGGAGTCCATGCCAATTTTTTTTGTTTGTTCTGATGGAGGGTATGTGGCCTGGTAAGTTTCTAGATGAGGTCCATATGTTTGCTGGCCCCTCCGTTCTTTGTCAACCAGACAAGGATCAGGTGTTTATTTTGTGGCAACCCTGAGCAAAAAGACAGGGTATCTTTCTCCATGTTTATGAGGACATGGGCCTCTTTCTCAAAACTCTGACATTGTCAATGTGGAGATCTGCTGGGGGAGGTTTTTAAAGGGCCCCCAGATATCAAGTTCTCCCTGCATGAGTAAGTAAGGTGCACCTAGCACTCCTTATTAAGCATTCACAAAAAATATGACATAGTAAATAAACACACAACTAAAGAGGAGCCGAACACCCCCAGTTTGGTTTGCACCAGAACTCCGGAACATAGAAAGGTTCGGACCCGAACCCACGAACCCTATTAAAGTCTATGGGAACCCAACTTGAAAAATCAAAAGTCCCCATTTTAAAGGCCTATGTGCAAGTTATTGGCCATAAAAAGTGTATGGGGGCCCAGGTACTGCTCTGGGTGACATGTATCAATTCAATTTTTTTTAAGATAGTTTTAAAAGGAGCAGTGATGTTAATGGTGCTTAAAGTGAAACAATAAAAATGAAAAATTCCTTTAAAGATAGTGCCCGGGGGGTTCCCTTAGGCTGCCTGTAAAGCAGTACATCTGTACTGTGTATTGAACTTGCTGTAGCAAAACTGACACATATAAAGGAAAAAAATGACATTTACATTGTTTTTCCTGCAAGCTTTCTTTATTTTGTAAACAATGGCTTGGGGAGCCAGTCTCTATGATGAGGCTCAGAACAAGATAAATTCTGGTGTCTCTTTGGCAGACTTTGAATGGAAATAACAAAGTTTTGCATCACAGTGAGCAAACCTTATGTGAAGAACTCAAATAATAGTACACTCAGGCCAAGATTAATGATTTTTTTTTAGATTGGGTATGGTGTATCTTTCGCAGACTTTGAATAGAAGTAACAGGTGTAAAAAAAATTGGACTTTGGGTGTTGGTGGTACCCTATAGAGGTACTCTTGATAAAAGCAAGAATTGCCCTTGCTGTCAAAAAATTGAAATTATATGCACCTGTAAAACAGGTGCAGAAAAATTGGGCCTTGGGTGTTAATTGTGCCCATGAAACCTATAACACAAAGCTAGGCAGCTTAGACAGTCTTGCAGAGATTCCAGATCGCAAACACATTTAATCAGCAACATCGGCATCAGGGGCTTGATAGCTGCTGCTAATCCAGGACTGATTCATTTTTTAGAAAAGTCAGCCAGTCATCGGAGTCTGTGGACAGACACACTCTTTTACCTAAGTGAACATATTCGCCAGCACATCATGGATCGACACTTCCGTCCAGGCATGTGACAAAGGGGCCCTGTGTGGCTCTGAAACATTACACTTAATTCTGTGATGTGATCTCTCTCTATAAAAGAAATCCTTGGACGGAAGTTTTGATCCATGGTGTGCTTGCGAATATGTTCACTTGCTTGATGTTTCCAGGACCTAACTGGCAATCGCTACAGCACCCACCATTTTAAGAGCCATACTTTCCAGGAACGTGTGCAATAGAAATATTGACAAGACACCTGTCACTAAACCTCTGGCAGGATTGAATGCCTTTTCAGAAAACACACTGGATGCAATTGCATACCGGGCAAGTTCTGGTCTATTCTCATGACCCATTAACCCAGTGGATTGTCTACTGGAAAGCTCTCTATGTCTGTTTTTTTCATCCTTAGACAATCTACCACCATGATGCAGATGTCACTGATGGGATGTTGAACCTGACAGCCATGGGCTCTGAGGACTACACGCAAATTAATAGGGACTGAGAACCTGCCATTGTGGTACAGCACATTCTGAAAAATCACATAAGGGGGCAGAATACACCAGACAGAAAGGCAGGAGTTGTAAAGCCAGTAATTTGGTCAATCTGAAATTTAGACACTAGGCATGCGGGTGGCAAGGAGTGTACTTTGTTTTTTGCTGCAGCAGCTGGGGCAGAGAAATTTGCCTGCTATAGTCTACAGCTGGTAGACTTGTTGTAAGGACCTGTGACATCCTTTGCTATACCATCATCCCTGTCAGTGGAGCCTGCTGAGAAATCATTATCATTAGATGCAGTGGGGGTAGATATGAAAGGTGAGGAGGGAGGAGAAGAAGTGTGTCCCTTTTGTGTGTTTTTCAGGTGCTTTTACCAATGGGCTGAGTGGTCGGAGTTTAAATGCCTTTGCAAGCATATGTTACCCAAATGGTTGGTGTTTTTGCCACGCTTGATCTGCTTGGGCAGAGATTGCAAATTGCAACAGTGCGATTGACTGCACATGTGCTAAAAAAAGGCCCACACAGCTGAACTGTTAGAAGTGGGTCGGGGGATAAGAGCTCTGCAATCTGATGAAATAGGGTGGTTGCTCGCTACTGTTTCATGATGGCTGTCTCTGGAGGAGATCTTGCCTTATTGGGGTTGTTCCTCCCCCCTCACTTTCCTCTTCTGCTCTATCAGGCACTCAAGTTGAGTTAGTGACCTCATCATCATCATCCCCTCCCTCCTCTTCATCACTGCAGCCAACTTGGCAATACACTGCGTCTGGGGAAACATGACTGCCAATGTGTTGGTTATCAGTGTTCTCTCCTCTTTGTAGGCTCATGTTACTCCCCTCCTCAACTTCAGAACCAGCATCAGAATCAAGTAATAACTGTGTATCATCAAGAAGCAAGTGGCTGATGCTGTGTTCAAATAATTCAGCTGACTCCTCCATGCATGATGGTCAGGCTATGATAGGAGTTGCTGTGGACTGGGAGGAAGAATAGGCTGCTCTGCCAGCTGCAGTGGACTGCGGACTAGTGTCAGCTTGGGTGATAGAGGATGAGGAGGATGAGGATGGTTTAGTAATCCAGTCCACCACATGCTGTGGTTGGATAGCATGGGCAACATCACTAAACAGAGACAAACGTGCCCTGCCTGAGGATGGAATACATTCACCTTTGCCTGTTGACACAGATGCTGCTGGCCCCCTCATAGTGGCATGGGAATGTCTGCTTCTCCTTGTTGGTCTCCCAGACATGATGGGGGGTTTATTACCCAAATGTAATAGATAATAGGAAATCGGTAATTGGATGCACTTTATTGAATAAAAAGTGGTGCTTGGTGCACTTTAAATTGAGGACTACCGCTGACAGAAATTTAAAAACTATAAAAAAGATCATATAATGATATATATGGCTTGCATTGGGCGGTACTTTCCTAGTCCCTGATATAACAGTCTGGGGGGAGAACACAGGGGCTGAAGTCAGCCAACTCAAGGGTAGACACGTGAAGGTGAGTATATAGAGTATATCAAAATTAGTACATATGATAGTAAGCATAAGCATACTAATAAGTATTTAAAGAGAGCAACTTACTTAACCACAGTTATACTGCGGCAGGTTGACTCGGCTGCGCGAATCGCCGTACTGGTACGGCGGTCCCTATAGCTATAGCAGGCACGTCGCTGGAGCCGATGCGCATGGCCAGTGGCCGTGATGTCTGCCGGATGCCTGCGATCACTCCACATAGAGCCAGAACAGGGATCTGTCAATGTAAACAAACACCAGTACACATAGGCACACTTGTCACCCCCGATCACCCCCGATTGCCCCCCCAGTTAACCCCTTCAATCCCTGTCACAGTGTCAACAGTGCAGTTTTCAGATTTTTCACTGATCACTGTACTGATGTCATTTGTGACATTAATCAGCATTAGGGCAGTTAGTAGTAGGCCCAGGTAGCTTTAGGGTATCCCCCTAACCCCCCTAATAAAGGTTTAACCCCTTGATCACCCCCTGTCACCAGTGATCACTGTATTAGTGTCACAGGTGATGCTGGTTAGTTAGTTTGTTTTTTATAGCATCAGGGTACATGCCGTATGTTACCTAATAAAGGTTTAACCCCCTGATCACCCAATGGGTGACATCAGTTAGGTTTTAGCATCAGTTAAGGTCAGCCCCAGGCAGTGTCAGATTAGTGCCAGTAGTGCTAACATCCACGCACGCACCATACACCTCCCTTAGTAGTATATTGTCTAAACGGATCAATATCTTTGATCTTATCAGATCTATACTAGCATCCCCAGTAGTTTAGGGTTCCCAAAAATACAGTGTTAGCGGGAACAGCCCAGATACCTGCTAGCACCAGCGTTTAGCCCCTCTGCCCAGCTCAGCCAAGCCCACCCAAGTGTAGTATCAATCGATCACTGTCACTTACAAAACACAACATACATAACTGCAGCATTCGCAGAGTCAGGCCTAATCCCTGCGAAGGCTAATGCCTCGTACACACGGTCGGATTTTCCAACGGAAAATGTGTGATAGGACCTTGTTGTCGGAAATTCCGACCATGTGTAGGCTCCATCACACATTTTCCATCGGATTTTCCGACACACAAAGTTTGAGAGCAGGATATAAAATTTTCCGACAACAAAATCCGTTGTCAGAAATTCCGATCTTGTGTACACAAATCCGACGGACAAAGTGCCACGCATGCTCAGAATAAATAAAGAGATGAAAGCTATTGGCCACTGCCCCATTTATAGTCCCGACGTACGAGTTTTATGTCACTGCGTTTAGAAAGATCGGATTTTCCGCCAACTTTGTGTGACCGTGTGTATGCAAGACAAGTTTGAGCCAACATCCGTCAGAAAAAATCCTAGGATTTTGTTGTCGGAATGTCCGATCAATGTCCGACCATGTGTACGGGGCATTACAGTTTTTTTGGTAGCGATTGAAGCAGGCTCGGACAATCAGGTGCTCTTTTTGCCTGTGAGTCGCACTAGTTGTACCAGTAAATTTAGAGGCCACAATGTCCAATTGAAGGTACACTAGTGAAGAGACCTACATGTTTCTGAGCATGACAGATGAGAGTGAAGAGGAAGTCATCCATCTGTCAGATTCAGACTCAGAATACAATCCAGTAGACAGCAGCGGCACCTTGACAGATAGCTCTGACAATGGAGTAGTGGTCCCTGCTAAGGTCAGGCGTACCCAACCTTGTTGAGTGCAAGAACCGCAGGGCTCTCGTATGGAGCAGAGAGCCAGTGCTAGTGCTGCTCATCCTTCTGGTGAACTGGCAAGCACTATCGGCCTAGTACATCCTGGTCGTATATCCAGCACTGCAGTATTACATGGTGATGTGGCGAGTCCCATAAGTGGAGTTCAAGCTGGTGCAGTAGCTAGCACAAGTAGTATCCCGCAGCCACCAAGAAGACAAACAAAGGCCCATCGAGCCCATGGTGCCCTTCCTGCTGCATTTGGCAATCCTAATTGGGAGCCCACCACTTCTGCAGCACCCATACTTCCCCCATTCACTGGCCAACCCAGAATTCAGGTGGAAACAGTTGATTTTACGTCACTTGATTTTTATTCGCTGTTTTTCACGGAAGATCTCTATAGATCTATTGTGGATCAAAGCAATTAATATGCTGGTCAATTCATCGCCGCTAATCCCCATTTGAGACTTGCCAGATAATGGAAACCTATTACGATTTCTGATTTTAAGACTTTCTGGGCCTATCCCTCCTCATGGGCATAGTTAAAAAAGTGAGTTGCGATCATATATTGGTCCACTTACCCAATTCACCATATGCCAGTGTTCTCTGCTTGCATGACAAGGACACAATAGGAGCAGATCTTGCGGTTAATGCATTTTAATGACAATGAACTCTGTCGTCCTCGGGGTGACCCTGAATACGATCGGCTCCACAAAATTCGACCCTTTGTAAACCAACAGTTTTCATCCTTGTTTACTCCCGATCAAGTTGTCTGCATTGATAAGTCCCTGATTATGTGTTCTGGCCGCTTGTCATTCAAACAGTATCATCCCAGCAAGCGTGCCAGATATGGGGTCAAGATGTATAAGCTCTGTGACAGGGCAACAGGCTATACATATAGTTTTATGGTTCATGAGGGAAAAGATAGTCACATGGAGCCAGAGAACTGCCCAGACTACATAGGGAACGCTGGTAAGATTGTGTGGGACATGGTGTCACCCTTATTCGGAAAGGGGTACAACTTGTATGTGGACAATTATTACACAAGCGTGCCAGTTTTTAGTCACTTGTTTGACCGTGGAATTGGCACATGTGGCACCGTGCGATCTAATCGCCGGGGCTTACCCCAGCAGATTGTAGAGTCCCAACTGAGACTGGGGGAGAGAGCCTGCTTAAGAAGTAACAATATGTTTGCAGTGAAGTGGAGGGATAATCAGAATGTTTTCATTCTGTCCTCCCTTCACACAGATACGACAGTCCAAATTCCAAAGGCGACTGGTGTTGTGGAGAAACCCATGTGTGTCCACGAATACAACCTTAATATGGGAGGGGTGGACCTCAATGACCAGTTGATGGCACCGTACTTAATTGCTCATAAAGCCAGGCGCTGGTACAAAAAAGTGTCTGTATACTTTTTCCAATTGGCCCTGCTGAATGCTTATGTGCTATACAAAGCGTCAGGATGAACTGGATCCTTCCTTAAATTCCAAGAAGAGATTATCATAGCCCTTCTGTTTCCAGTCGGTGCTGTGGCCCAACTTCCCAACGCAAATGCAGTGAGCCAGCTGCATGAGAGCCATTTTCCGTATGTCCTCACTGGTACCCCCTACCCAACGATCACCCCAAAGAAGATGCCGTGTCTGTAGAAAACACGGACATAGGCGTGACACCCGCTATTATTGTCGCTCCTGTCCTAACCAACCTTGTTTCTGCATCGGTGACTTGGCACCCGAACTTGAAACCGTTACAGTTATGCCCTGTACACACGGTCGGATACTCCGACGGAAAATGTGTGATAGGACCTTATTGTCGGAAATTCCGACCATGTGAGGGTTCCATCACACATTTTCCATCGGAATTTCCGACACATAAAGTTTGAGAGCTTGCTATAAAATTTTCCGACAACAAAATCCGTTGTCGGAAATTCTGATCGTGTGTACACAAATCCTACGCACAAAGTGCCATGCAGGCTCAGAATAAATTAAGAGACTAAAGCTATTGGCTACTGCCCCGTTTATAGTCCCGACGTACGTGTTTTACTTCATCGCATTCAGAACGATCAGATTTTCAGACAACTTTGTGCGACCGTGTGTATGCAAAACAAGTTTGAGCCAACATCCGTCGGAAAAAATCCATGGATTTTGTTGTCAGAATGTCCGATCAATGTCCGATCATGTGTACAGGGTATTACAGTTACAAATAAAAGTGTAAAAAAGAAAAAAAAAGCTAAAAAAATACAAAAAAAATAAAATAAAAAAGCCAAAAATAGTTATCATTTTATTGTTCTTCTTTCTCTATTCTCTCTCTATTGTTCTCTCTCTATTGTTCTGCTCTGTTGTACTGTATTTTATAACTGCAATGTTTTATTGTTTCTATGTTTTATCACGTTTGCTTTTAAGGTATGTAATTCTTTTATACTTTACTGTTTACTGTGTTTTATTGTTAACCATTATTTTCTTTTCAGGTACGCCATTCAGCTGCAGCACTGATTTATTTATCTTGACAGCAACAGCATTTGCTCTCATGATACCTAAATTAGCGACTCCATTGCTGTAGGAGGTGAGTTCACCACCTCAGTTAAAAAAAGGGCATATATGCTGAAGCATTGGGGCAGGAGTGGAGGGGCGATTTGCCCCTAACATTAGGGGTGGATTGCCCCCATGCTTCGGCATATATTTTTTGGTTGGTTGGCACAGATTGTAGTTGTTTTATTGAGTTCATGTTTTATTGTTACCATTGTTTGCTTTTCAGGTACGCCATTCAGCTGCAGCACTGATTTATCTATCTTGACAGCACGATAGGTATATCAGCAACTCCAGCGCTGTAGGAGGTGATTTCACCACCACAGTTAAAAAAAAAATGGTGCATGTATGCCCATCATTAGAAGTGGATGGATGCAGGGCGGTATTCTAATGGTGGGCATACCCACCAATCGATCTCTTTTTTCATTCAGTTCACAGGCTGCATGAAAAAAAGAACATTACAATATACAGTGGGGGTGGAAAGTATTCAGACCCCCTTAAATTTTTCACTCTTTGTTATATTGCAGCCATTTGCTAAAATTGGTTCATTTTTTTCCTCATTAATGTACACACAGCATCCCATATTGACAGAAAAACACAGAATTGTTGACGTTTTTGCAGATTTATTAAAAAAGAAAAACTGAAATATCACATGGTCCTAAGTATTTAGACCCTTTGCTCAGTATTTAGTAGAAGCACCCTTTTGATCTAATACATCATTGAGTCTTTTTGGGAAAGATGCAACAAGTTTTTCACACCTGGATTTGGGGATCCTCTGCTATTCCTCCTTGCAGAACCTCTCCAGTTCTGTTAGGTTGGATGGTAAACGTTGGTGAACAGCCATTTTTAGGTCTCTCCAGAGATGCTCAATTGGGTTTAAGTCAGGGCTCTGGCTGGGCCATTCAAGAACAGTCACGGCGTTGTTGTAAAGCCACTCCTTCATTATTTTAGCTGTGTGCTAAGGGTCATTGTCTTGTTGGAAGGTAAACCTTCAGCCCAGTCTGAGGTCATGAGCACTCTGGAGAAGGTTTTCGTCCAGGATATCCCTGTACTTGGCCGCATTAATCTTTCCCTCAATTGCAACCAGTCGTCTTGTCCCTGCAGCTGAAAAACACCCCCACTGCATGATGCTGCCACCACCATGCTTCACTGTTGGGACTGTATTGGACAGGTGATGAGCAGTGCCTGGTTTTCTCCACACATACCTCTTAGAATTAAGGACAAAAAGTTCTATCTTGGTCTCATCAGACCAGAGAATTTTATTTCTCACCATCTTGGAGTCCTTCAGGTGTTTTTTTAGCAAACTCCATGCGGGCTTTCATGTGTCTTGCGCTGAGGAGAGGGGCCACTCTGCCATAAAGCCCTGACTGGTGGAGGGCTGCATTGATGGTTGACCTTCTACAACTTTCTCTCATCTCCCAAAGGCATCTCTGGAGCTCAACCACAGTGATCTTTGGGTTCTTCTTTACCTCTCTCACCAAGGCTCTTCTCCCCGATAGCTCAGTTTGGCCGGACGGCCAGCTCTAGGAAGGGTTCTGGTCATCCCAAACATCTTCCATTTAAGGATTATGGAGGCCACTGTCCTCTTAGGAACCTTAAGTGCAGCAGAAATTTTTTGTAACCTTGGCCAAATCTGTGCCTTGCCACAATTCTGTCTCTGAGCTCTTCAGGAAATTCCTTTGACCTCATGATTCTCATTTGCTGTGACATGCACTGTGAGCTGTAAGGTCTTATATAGACAAGTGTGTGGCTTTCCTAATCAAGTCCAATCAGTATAATCAGACACAGTTGGACTCAAATGAAGGTGTAGAACCATCTCAAGGATGATCAGAAGAATTGGACAGCACCTGAGTTAAATATATGAGTGTCACAGCAAAGGGACTGAATACTTAGGACCACGTGATTAGGGATGAGCTTCGTGTTCGAGTCGAACCCATGTTCGACTCGAACATCGGCTGTTCGGTCGTTCGTCGAATTCCGAATGTTATGGGCCGTTCGCGCCAAATTCGTGTGGTGCGTCATGGCCCATAACTCACTGCGGCATCGCAGTGCATTGCTGGCTGATGATTGGCCAAGCAGGCACTATTACCCGCATGTTTGGCCAATCACAGCATCGTCGGTAGAGAGAGCTGTAATCGGCCAAAGCCAGGGTGGCTTTGGCCAATTATGGCTCAGGGGGTTTAAAACACGCATCACATTATATAAGGCCGCCTACACGGCGGCCCTGTGTAGTGTGTGTTCCGGCGTTGAGATACATAGATAGACAGAGAGACAATGTCATTTCATTTGAGTTAGCTAGATTAGGCAGGACAATCAGTGAGTTAGCTGCACTTACAGTGTATTGTGTATATATATGCATCCCAGGTGTTGCATATATACAGTATATATATATACACTGTATTCAGTTTAGCTAGATCCGTTCCTGTTATCTTCCTACTGACAGGCAGGCTTGTCTTGTTACAGTATTTACAGCTACCTGAAGAAAATTTCTGGTGTTCTTTTGATAATATTAGTACCACGGTCAGGCAGCTAGACTATTTACAGTTAGTGTAGTGCGTCCTGCTCACAGTGTTCAGCTAAAACTACAAGTTATGCCCCGTACACACGGTCGGACTTTGATCGGACATTCCAACAAAAAAATCCTGGGATTTTTTCCGACGGATGTTGGCTCAAACTTGTCTTGCATACACACGGTCACACAAAGTTGTCGAAAAATCCGATCGTTCTAAACGCGGTGACGTAAAACACGTACATCAGGACTATAAACGTGGCAGTGGCCAATAGCTTTCATCTCTTTATTTATTCTGAGCATGCGTGGCACTTTGTCCGTCGGATTTGTGTACACATGATCGGAATTTCCGACAACGGATTTTGTTGTCGGAAAATTTTATATCCTGCTCTCAAACTTTGTGTGTCAGAAAATCCGATGGAAAATGTGTGATGGAGCCTACACACGGTCGGAATTTCCGACAACAAGGTCCTGTCACACATTTTCCGTCGGAAAATCCGACGGTGTGTACGGGGCATTAGTGTAGTGAGACCTCTGCACAGTGTTCAGCTAAAGCTGCAAGTTAGTGTAGTACGTACTGCTCACAGTGTTCAGCTAAAACTACAGGTTAGTGTAGTGAGACCTCTGCACAGTGTTCATCTAAAGCTACAAGTTAGTGTAGTGCATCCTGCTGACAGTGTTCAGCTAAAACTACCAGTTAGTGTAGTGAGACCTCTGCACCGTGTTCATCTAAAGCTACAAGTTAGTGAAGTGCGTCCTGCTCACAGTATTCAGCTAAAACTACAAGTTAGTGTGGTGCGTCCTCCTCACAGCGTTCAGCTAAACCTACAAGTTATTTTTTTGCGAGCTCTGCACAGTGTTCATCTAAAGCTACAAGTTAGAGTGGTGCATCCTGCTCACAGTGTTCAGCTAAAACTACAAGTTAGTGTAGTGAGACCTCTGCACAGTGTTCATCTAAAACTACAAGTTAGCGTAGTGCATCCTGCTCACAGTGTTCAGCTAAAACTACAAGGTAGTGTAGTGAGATCTCTGCACAGTGTTCATCTAAAGCTACAAGTTAGTGTAGTGCGTCCTGCTCACAGTGTTCAGCTAAAACTACAAGTTAGTGTGGTGCGTCCTCCTCACAGTATTCAGCTAAACCTACAACTTATTTTTTTGCGAGCTCTGCACAGTGTTCATCTAAAGCTACAAGTTAGTGTAGTGCGTCCTGCTCACAGTGTTCAGCTAAAACTACAAGTTAGTGTAGTGAGACCTCTGCACAGTGTTCATCTAAAGCTAGAAGTTAGTGTAGTGCGTCCTGCTCACAGTGTTCAGCTAAAACTACAAGTTAGTGTAGTGAGACCTCTGCACAGTGTTCATCTAAAGCTAGAAGTTAGTGTAGTGCGTCCTGCTCACAGTGTTCAGCTAAAACTACAAGTTAGTGTAGTGAGACCTCTGCACAGTGTTCAGCTAAAGCTATAGTTAGTGTAGTGCGTAATGCTCACAGCGTTCAGCTAAAACTACAAGTTAGTGTGGTGTGTCCTCCTCACAGTGTTCAGCTAAAGCTACAAGTTATTTTTGTGCGAGCTCTGCACAGTGTTCATCTAAAGCTACATGTTAGTTTAGTGCATCCTGCTCACAGTGTTCAGCTAAAACTACAAGTTAGTGTAGTGAGACCTCTGCACAGTGTTCATCTAAAACTACAAGTTAGTGTAGTGCGTCCTGCTCACAGTGTTCAACTAAAACTACAAGTTAGTGTAGTGAGACCTGTGCACAGTCTTCATCTAAAGCTACAAGTTAGTGTAGAGCGTCCTGCTCACAGTGTTCAGCTAAAACTACAAGTTAGTGTGGTGCGTCCTCCTCACAGTGTTCAACTAAACCTACAAGTTATTTTTGTGCGAGCTCTGCACAGTGTTCATCTAAAGCTACATGTTAGTTTAGTGCATCCTGCTCACAGTGTTCAGCTAAAACTACAAGTTAGTGTAGTGAGACCTCTGCACAGTGTTCATCTAAAACTACAAGTTAGTGTAGTGCGTCCTGCTCACAGTGTTCAGCTAAAACTACAAGTTAGTGTAGTGAGACCTCTGCACAGTGTTCATCTAAAGCTACAAGTTAGTGTAGTGCATCCTACTCACAGTGTTCAGCTAAAACTACAAGTTAGTGTAGTGAGACCTCTGCACAGTGTTCAGCTAAAGCTACAAGTTAGTGTAGTGCGTCCTGCTCACAGTGTTCAGCTAAAACTACAAGTTAGTGTGGTGCGTCCTCCTCACAGTGTTCAGCTAAACCTACAAATAATTTTTTTGCGAGTTCTGCACAGTGTTCATCTAAAGCTACAAGTTAGTGTAGTGCGTCCTGCTCACAGTGTTCAGCTAAAACTACAAGTTAGTGTGGTGCGTCCTCCTCACAGTGTTCAGCTAAACCTACAAATAATTTTTTTGTGAGTTCTGCACAGTGTTCATCTAAAGCTACAAGTTAGTGTAATGCGTCCTGCTCACAGTGTTCAGCTAAAACTACAATTTAGTGTGGTGCGTCCTCCTCACAGTGTTCAGCTAAACCTACAAGTTATTTTTTTGTGAGCTCTGCACAGTGTTCATCTAAAGCTACAAGTTAGTGTAGTGCGTCCTGCTCACAGTGTTCAGCTAAAACTACAAGTTAGTGTGGTGCGTCCTCCTCACAGTGTTCAGCTAAACCTACAAGTTATTTTTTTGCGTGCTCTGCACAGTGTTCATCTAAAGCTACAAGTTAGTTTAGTACGTCCTGCTCACAGTGTTCAGCTAAAACTACAAGTTAGTGTAGTGAGACCTCTGCACAGTGTTCATCTAAAACTACAAGTTAGTGTAGTGCGTCCTGCTCACAGTGTTCAGCTAAAACTACAAGTTAGTGTAGTGAGACCTGTGCACAGTGTTCATCTAAAGCTACAAGTTAGTGTAGTGCGTCCTGCTCACAGTGTTCAGCTAAAACTACAAGTTAGTGTGGTGCATCCTCCTCACAGCGTTCAGCTAAACCTACAAGTTATTTTTTTGCGAGCTCTGCACAGTGTTCATCTAAAGCTACAAGTTAGAGTGGTGCATCCTGCTCACAGTGTTCAGCTAAAACTACAAGTTAGTGTAGTGAGACCTCTGCACAGTGTTCATCTAAAACTACAAGTTAGCGTAGTGCATCCTGCTCACAGTGTTCAGCTAAAACTACAAGGTAGTGTAGTGAGATCTCTGCACAGTGTTCATCTAAAGCTACAAGTTAGTGTAGTGCGTCCTGCTCACAGTGTTCAGCTAAAACTACAAGTTAGTGTGGTGCGTCCTCCTCACAGTATTCAGCTAAACCTACAACTTATTTTTTGCGAGCTCTGCACAGTGTTCATCTAAAGCTACAAGTTAGTGTAGTGCGTCCTGCTCACAGTGTTCAGCTAAAACTACAAGTTAGTGTAGTGAGACCTCTGCACAGTGTTCATCTAAAGCTAGAAGTTAGTGTAGTGCGTCCTGCTCACAGTGTTCAGCTAAAACTACAAGTTAGTGTAGTGAGACCTCTGCACAGTGTTCATCTAAAGCTAGAAGTTAGTGTAGTGCGTCCTGCTCACAGTGTTCAGCTAAAACTACAAGTTAGTGTAGTGAGACCTCTGCACAGTGTTCAGCTAAAGCTACAAGTTAGTGTAGTGCGTAATGCTTACAGCGTTCAGCTAAAACTACAAGTTAGTGTTGTGTGTCCTCCTCACAGTGTTCAGCTAAAGCTACAAGTTATTTTTGTGCGAGCTCTGCACAGTGTTCATCTAAAGCTACATGTTAGTTTAGTGCATCCTGCTCACAGTGTTCAGCTAAAACTACAAGTTAGTGTAGTGAGACCTCTGCACAGTGTTCATCTAAAACTACAAGTTAGTGTAGTGCGTCCTGCTCACAGTGTTCAGCTAAAACTACAAGTTAGTGTAGTGAGAACTGTGCACAGTGTTCATCTAAAGCTACAAGTTAGTGTAGAGCGTCCTGCTCACAGTGTTCAGCTAAAACTACAAGTTAGTGTGGTGCGTCCTCCTCACAGTGTTCAACTAAACTTACAAGTTATTTTTGTGCGAGCTCTGCACAGTGTTCATCTAAAGCTACATGTTAGTTTAGTGCATCCTGCTCACAGTGTTCAGCTAAAACTACAAGTTAGTGTAGTGAGACCTCTGCACAGTGTTCATCTAAAACTACAAGTTAGTGTAGTGCGTCCTGCTCACAGTGTTCAGCTAAAACTACAAGTTAGTGTAGTGAGACCTGTGCACAGTGTTCATCTAAAGCTACAAGTTAGTGTAGAGCGTCCTGCTCACAGTGTTCAGCTAAAACTACAAGTTAGTGTGGTGCGTCCTCCTCACAGTGTTCAACTAAACCTACAAGTTATTTTTGTGCGAGCTCTGCACAGTGTTCATCTAAAGCTACATGTTAGTTTAGTGCATCCTGCTCACAGTGTTCAGCTAAAACTACAAGTTAGTGTAGTGAGACCTCTGCACAGTGCTCATCTAAAACTACAAGTTAGTGTAGTGCGTCCTGCTCACAGTGTTCAGCTAAAACTACAAGTTAGTGTAGTGAGACCTCTGCACAGTGTTCATCTAAAGCTACAAGTTAGTGTAGTGCATCCTACTCACAGTGTTCAGCTAAAACTACAAGTTAGTGTAGTGAGACCTCTGCACAGTGTTCAGCTAAAGCTACAAGTTAGTGTAGTGCGTCCTGCTCACAGTGTTCAGCTAAAACTACAAGTTAGTGTGGTGCGTCCTCCTCACAGTGTTCAGCTAAACCTACAAATAATTTTTTTGCGAGTTCTGCACAGTGTTCATCTAAAGCTACAAGTTAGTGTAGTGCGTCCTGCTCACAGTGTTCAGCTAAAACTACAAGTTAGTGTGGTGCGTCCTCCTCACAGTGTTCAGCTAAACCTACAAATAATTTTTTTGTGAGTTCTGCACAGTGTTCATCTAAAGCTACAAGTTAGTGTAATGCGTCCTGCTCACAGTGTTCAGCTAAAACTACAAGTTAGTGTAGTGAGACCTCTGCACAGTGTTCATCTAAAACTACAAGTTAGTGTAGTGCGTCCTGCTCACAGTGTTCAGCTAAAACTACAAGTTAGTGTAGTGAGACCTGTGCACAGTGTTCATCTAAAGCTACAAGTTAGTGTAGTGCGTCCTGCTCACAGTGTTCAGCTAAAACTACAAGTTAGTGTGGTGCATCCTCCTCACAGCGTTCAGCTAAACCTACAAGTTATTTTTTTGCGAGCTCTGCACAGTGTTCATCTAAAGCTACAAGTTAGAGTGGTGCATCCTGCTCACAGTGTTCAGCTAAAACTACAAGTTAGTGTAGTGAGACCTCTGCACAGTGTTCATCTAAAACTACAAGTTAGCGTAGTGCATCCTGCTCACAGTGTTCAGCTAAAACTACAAGGTAGTGTAGTGAGATCTCTGCACAGTGTTCATCTAAAGCTACAAGTTAGTGTAGTGCGTCCTGCTCACAGTGTTCAGCTAAAACTACAAGTTAGTGTGGTGCGTCCTCCTCACAGTATTCAGCTAAACCTACAACTTATTTTTTGCGAGCTCTGCACAGTGTTCATCTAAAGCTACAAGTTAGTGTAGTGCGTCCTGCTCACAGTGTTCACCTAAAACTACAAGTTAGTGTAGTGAGACCTCTGCACAGTGTTCATCTAAAGCTAGAAGTTAGTGTAGTGCGTCCTGCTCACAGTGTTCAGCTAAAACTACAAGTTAGTGTAGTGAGACCTCTGCACAGTGTTCATCTAAAGCTAGAAGTTAGTGTAGTGCGTCCTGCTCACAGTGTTCAGCTAAAACTACAAGTTAGTGTAGTGAGACCTCTGCACAGTGTTCAGCTAAAGCTACAAGTTAGTGTAGTGCGTAATGCTCACAGCGTTCAGCTAAAACTACAAGTTAGTGTTGTGTGTCCTCCTCACAGTGTTCAGCTAAAGCTACAAGTTATTTTTGTGCGAGCTCTGCACAGTGTTCATCTAAAGCTACATGTTAGTTTAGTGCATCCTGCTCACAGTGTTCAGCTAAAACTACAAGTTAGTGTAGTGAGACCTCTGCACAGTGTTCATCTAAAACTACAAGTTAGTGTAGTGCGTCCTGCTCACAGTGTTCAGCTAAAACTACAAGTTAGTGTAGTGAGACCTGTGCACAGTGTTCATCTAAAGCTACAAGTTAGTGTAGAGCGTCCTGCTCACAGTGTTCAGCTAAAACTACAAGTTAGTGTGGTGCGTCCTCCTCACAGTGTTCAACTAAACCTACAAGTTATTTTTGTGCGAGCTCTGCACAGTGTTCATCTAAAGCTACATGTTAGTTTAGTGCATCCTGCTCACAGTGTTCAGCTAAAACTACAAGTTAGTGTAGTGAGACCTCTGCACAGTGTTCATCTAAAACTACAAGTTAGTGTAGTGCGTCCTGCTCACAGTGTTCAGCTAAAACTACAAGTTAGTGTAGTGAGACCTGTGCACAGTGTTCATCTAAAGCTACAAGTTAGTGTAGAGCGTCCTGCTCACAGTGTTCAGCTAAAACTACAAGTTAGTGTGGTGCGTCCTCCTCACAGTGTTCAACTAAACCTACAAGTTATTTTTGTGCGAGCTCTGCACAGTGTTCATCTAAAGCTACATGTTAGTTTAGTGCATCCTGCTCACAGTGTTCAGCTAAAACTACAAGTTAGTGTAGTGAGACCTCTGCACAGTGCTCATCTAAAACTACAAGTTAGTGTAGTGTGTCCTGCTCACAGTGTTCAGCTAAAACTACAAGTTAGTGTAGTGAGACCTCTGCACAGTGTTCATCTAAAGCTACAAGTTAGTGTAGTGCATCCTACTCACAGTGTTCAGCTAAAACTACAAGTTAGTGTAGTGAGACCTCTGCACAGTGTTCAGCTAAAGCTACAAGTTAGTGTAGTGCGTCCTGCTCACAGTGTTCAGCTAAAACTACAAGTTAGTGTGGTGCGTCCTCCTCACAGTGTTCAGCTAAACCTACAAATAATTTTTTTGCGAGTTCTGCACAGTGTTCATCTAAAGCTACAAGTTAGTGTAGTGCGTCCTGCTCACAGTGTTCAGCTAAAACTACAAGTTAGTGTGGTGCGTCCTCCTCACAGTGTTCAGCTAAACCTACAAATAATTTTTTTGTGAGTTCTGCACAGTGTTCATCTAAAGCTACAAGTTAGTGTAATGCGTCCTGCTCACAGTGTTCAGCTAAAACTACAATTTAGTGTGGTGCGTCCTCCTCACAGTGTTCAGCTAAACCTACAAGTTATTTTTTTGTGAGCTCTGCACAGTGTTCATCTAAAGCTACAAGTTAGTGTAGTGCGTCCTGCTCACAGTGTTCAGCTAAAACTACAAGTTAGTGTGGTGCGAACTCCTCACAGTGTTCAGCTAAACCTACAAGTTATTTTTTTGCGTGCTCTGCACAGTGTTCATCTAAAGCTACAAGTTAGTTTAGTACGTCCTGCTCACAGTGTTCAGCTAAAACTACAAGTTAGTGTAGTGAGACCCCTGCACAGTGTTCATCTAAAACTACAAGTTAGTGTAGTGCGTCCTGCTCACAGTGTTCAGCTAAAACTACAAGTTAGTGTAGTGAGACCTGTGCACAGTGTTCATCTAAAGCTACAAGTTAGTGTAGTGCGTCCTGCTCACAGTGTTCAGCTAAAACTACAAGTTAGTGTGGTGCATCCTCCTCACAGTGTTCAGCTAAAACTACAAGTTATTTTTTTGCGAGCTCTGCACAGTGTTCATCTAAAGCTACAAGTTAGTTTAGTGCGTCCTGCTCACAGTTTTCAGCTAAAACTACAAGTTAGTGTAGTGAGACCTCTGCACAGTGTTCATCTAAAACTACAAGTTAGTGTAGTGCATCCTGCTCACAGTGTTCAGCTAAAACTACAAGTTAGTGTGGTGCATCCTCCTCACAGTGTTCAGCTAAACCTACAAGTTTTTTTTTGGGAGCTCTGCACAGTGTTCATCTAAAGCTACAAGTTAGTGTAGTGCGTCCTGCTCACAGTGTTCAGCTAAAACTACAAGTTAGTGTAGTGAGACCTCTGCACAGTGTTCATCTAAAACTACAAGTTAGTGTAGTGCGTCCTGCTCACAGTGTTCAGCTAAAACTACAAGTTAGTGTAGTGAGACCTCTGCACAGTGTTCATCTAAAGCTACAAGTTAGTGTAGTGCATCCTACTCACAGTGTTCAGCTAAAACTACAAGTTAGTGTAGTGAGACCTCTGCACAGTGTTCAGCTAAAGCTACAAGTTAGTGTACTGCGTCCTGCTCACAGTGTTCAGCTAAAACTACAAGTTAGTGTGGTGCGTCCTCCTCACAGTGTTCAGCTAAACCTTCAAGTTATTTTTTTACGTGCTCTGCACAGTGTTCATCTAAAGCTACAAGTTAGTTTAGTACGTCTTGCTCACAGTGTTCAGCTAAAACTACAAGTTAGTGTAGTGAGACCTCTGCACAGTGTTCATCTAAAACTACAAGTTAGTGTAGTGCGTCCTGCTCACAGTGTTCAGCTAAAACTACAAGTTAGTGTAGTGAGACCTGTGCACAGTGTTCATCTAAAGCTACAAGTTAGTGTAGTGCGTCCTGCTCACAGTGTTCAGCTAAAACTACAAGTTAGTGTGGTGCATCCTCCTCACAGTGTTCAGCTAAAACTACAAGTTATTTTTTTGCGAGCTCTGCACAGTGTTCATCTAAAGCTACAAGTTAGTTTAGTGCGTCCTGCTCACAGTGTTCAGCTAAAACTACAAGTTAGTGTAGTGAGACCTCTGCACACTGTTCATCTAAAACTACAAGTTAGTGTAGTGCGTCCTGCTCACAGTGTTCAGCTAAAACTACAAGTTAGTGTGGTGCATCCTCCTCACAGTGTTCAGCTAAACCTACAAGTGTTTTTTTTTGGGAGCTCTGCACAGTGTTCATCTAAAGCTACAAGTTAGTGTAGTGCGTGCTGCTCACAGTGTTCAGCTAAAACTACAAGTTAGTGTAGTGAGACCTCTGCACAGTGTTCATCTAAAACTACAAGTTAGTGTAGTGCGTCCTACTCACAGTGTTCAGCTAAAACTACAAGTTAGTGTAGTGAGACCTCTGCACAGTGTTCAGCTAAAGCTACAAGTTAGTGTACTGCGTCCTGCTCACAGTGTTCAGCTAAAACTACAAGTTAGTGTGGTGCGTCCTCCTCACAGTGTTCAGCTAAACCTTCAAGTTATTTTTTGCAAGCTCTGCACAGTGTTCATCTAAAGCTACAAATTAGTGTAGTGCGTCCTGCTCACAGTGTTCAGCTAAAACTACAAGTTAGTGTAGTGAGACCTCTGCACAGTGTTCATCTAAAGCTACAAGTTAGTTACTCACAGTGTTCAGCTAAAACTACAAGTTAGTGTAGTGAGACCTCTGCACAGTGTTCAGCTAAAGCTACAAGTTAGTGTAGTGCGTCCTGCTCACAGTGTTCAGCTAAAACTACAAGTTAGTGTGGTGCGTCCTCCTCACAGTGTTCAGCTAAACCTACAAATAATTTTTTTGCGAGTTCTGCACAGTGTTCATCTAAAGCTACAAGTTAGTGTAATTCGTCCTGCTCACAGAGTTCAGCTAAAACTACAATTTAGTGTGGTGCGTCCTCCTCACAGTGTTCAGCTAAAACTACAAGTTATTTTTTTGTGAGCTCTGCACAGTGTTCATCTAAAGCTACAAGTTAGTGTAGTGCGTCCTGCTCACAGTGTTCAGCTAAAACTACAAGTTAGTGTGGTGCGTCCTCCTCACAGTGTTGAGCTAAACCTACAAGTTATTTTTTTGCGTGTTCTGCACAGTGTTCATCTAAAGCTACAAGTTAGTTTAGTACGTCCTGCTCACAGTGTTCAGCTAAAACTACAAGTTAGTGTAGTGAGACCTCTGCACAGTGTTCATCTAAAACTACAAGTTAGTGTAGTGCGTCCTGCTCACAGTGTTCAGCTAAAACTACAAGTTAGTGTGGTGCATCCTCCTCACAGTGTTCAGCTAAACCTACAAGTTTTTTTTTGGGAGCTCTGCACAATGTTCATCTAAAGCTACAAGTTAGTGTAGTGCGTCCTGCTCACAGTGTTCAGCTAAAACTACAAGTTAGTGTAGTGAGACCTCTGCACAGTGTTCATCTAAAGCTAGAAGTTAGTGTAGTGCGTCCTGCTCACAGTGTTCAGCTAAAACTACAAGTTAGTGTAGTGAGACCTCTGCACAGTGTTCATCTAAAGCTACAAGTTAGTGTAGTGCGTCCTACTCACAGTGTTCAGCTAAAACTACAAGTTAGTGTAGTGAGACCTCTGCACAGTGTTCAGCTAAAGCTACAAGTTAGTGTACTGCGTCCTGCTCACAGTGTTCAGCTAAAACTACAACTTAGTGTGGTGCGTCCTCCTCACAGTGTTCAGCTAAACCTTCAAGTTATTTTTTGCAAGCTCTGCACAGTGTTCATCTAAAACTACAAGTTAGTGTAGTGCGTCCTGCTCACAGTGTTCAGCTAAAACTACAAGTTAGTGTAGTGAGACCTCTGCACAGTGTTCATCTAAAGCTACAAGTTAGTGTAGTGCGTCCTACTCACAGTGTTCAGCTAAAACTACAAGTTAGTGTAGTGAGACCTCTGCACAGTGTTCAGATAAAGCTACAAGTTAGTGTAGTGCGTCCTGCTCACAGTGTTCAGCTAAAACTACAAGTTAGTGTGGTGCGTCCTCCTCACAGTGTTCAGCTAAACCTCCAAGTTATTTTTTTGCAAGCTCTGCACAGTGTTCATCTAAAGCTACAAATTAGTGTAGTGCGTCCTGCTCGCAGTGTTCAGCTAAAACTACAATTTAGTGTGGTGCGTCCTCCTCACAGTGTTCAGCTAAACCTACAAGTTATTTTTTTGTGAGCTCTGCACAGTGTTCATCTAAAGCTACAAGTTAGTGTAGTGCGTCCTGCTCACAGTGTTCAGCTAAAACTACAAGTTAGTGTAGTGAGACCTCTGCACAGTGTTCATCTAAAGCTAGAAGTTAGTGTAGTGTGTCCTGCTCACAGTGTTCAGCTAAAACTACAAGTTAGTGTAGTGAGACCTCTGCACAGTGTTCATCTAAAGCTAGAAGTTAGTGTAGTGCGTCCTGCTCACAGTGTTCAGCTAAAACTACAAGTTAGTGTACTGAGACCTGTGCACAGTGTTCATCTAAAGCTACAAGTTAGTGTAGTGCGTCCTGCTCACAGTGTTCAGCTAAAACTACAAGTTAGTGTGGTGCGTCCTCCTCACAGTGTTCAGCTAAACCTACAAGTTATTTTTTTGCGAGCTCTGCACAGTGTTCATCTAAAGCTACAAGTTAGTTTAGTGCGTCCTGCTCACAGTGTTCAGCTAAAACTACAAGTTAGTGTAGTGAGACCTCTCCACAGTGTTCATCTAAAACTAAAAATTAGTGTAGTGCGTCCTGCTCACAGTGTTCAGCTAAAACTACAAGTTAGTGTAGTGAGACCTCTGCACAGTGTTCATCTAAAGCTAGAAGTTAGTGTAGTGCGTCCTGCTCACAGTGTTCAGCTAAAACTACAAGTTAGTGTAGTGAGACCTCTGCACAGTGTTCATCTAAAGCTACAAGTTAGTGTAGTGCGTCCTACTCACAGTGTTCAGCTAAAACTACAAGTTAGTGTAGTGAGACCTCTGCACAGTGTTCAGCTAAAGCTACAAGTTAGTGTACTGCGTCCTGCTCACAGTGTTCAGCTAAAACTACAACTTAGTGTGGTGCGTCCTCCTCACAGTGTTCAGCTAAACCTTCAAGTTATTTTTTGCAAGCTCTGCACAGTGTTCATCTAAAACTACAAGTTAGTGTAGTGCGTCCTGCTCACAGTGTTCAGCTAAAACTACAAGTTAGTGTAGTGAGACCTCTGCACAGTGTTCATCTAAAGCTACAAGTTAGTGTAGTGCGTCCTACTCACAGTGTTCAGCTAAAACTACAAGTTAGTGTAGTGAGACCTCTGCACAGTGTTCAGATAAAGCTACAAGTTAGTGTAGTGCGTCCTGCTCACAGTGTTCAGCTAAAACTACAAGTTAGTGTGGTGCGTCCTCCTCACAGTGTTCAGCTAAACCTACAAGTTATTTTTTTGCGAGCTCTGCACAGTGTTCATCTAAAGCTACAAGTTAGTTTAGTGCGTCCTGCTCACAGTGTTCAGCTAAAACTACAAGTTAGTGTAGTGAGACCTCTCCACAGTGTTCATCTAAAACTAAAGATTAGTGTAGTGCGTCCTGCTCACAGTGTTCAGCTAAAACTACAAGTTAGTGTAGTGAGACCTCTGCACAGTGTTCATCTAAAGCTAGAAGTTAGTGTAGTGCGTCCTGCTCACAGTGTTCAGCTAAAACTACAAGTTAGTGTAGTGAGACCTCTGCACAGTGTTCATCTAAAGCTACAAGTTAGTGTAGTGCGTCCTACTCACAGTGTTCAGCTAAAACTACAAGTTAGTGTAGTGAGACCTCTGCACAGTGTTCAGATAAAGCTACAAGTTAGTGTACTGCGTCCTGCTCACAGTGTTCAGCTAAAACTACAAGTTAGTGTGGTGCATCCTCCTCACAGTGTTCAGCTAAACCTCCAAGTTATTTTTTTGCAAGCTCTGCACAGTGTTCATCTAAAGCTACAAGTTAGTGTAGAGCGTCCTGCTCACAGTGTTCAGCTAAAACTACAAGTTAGTGTGGTGCGTCCTCCTCACAGTGTTCAACTAAACTTACAAGTTATTTTTGTGCGAGCTCTGCACAGTGTTCATCTAAAGCTACATGTTAGTTTAGTGCATCCTGCTCACAGTGTTCAGCTAAAACTACAAGTTAGTGTAGTGAGACCTCTGCACAGTGTTCATCTAAAACTACAAGTTAGTGTAGTGCGTCCTGCTCACAGTGTTCAGCTAAAACTACAAGTTAGTGTAGTGAGACCTGTGCACAGTGTTCATCTAAAGCTACAAGTTAGTGTAGAGCGTCCTGCTCACAGTGTTCAGCTAAAACTACAAGTTAGTGTGGTGCATCCTCCTCACAGTGTTCAGCTAAAACTACAAGTTATTTTTTTGCGAGCTCTGCACAGTGTTCATCTAAAGCTACAAGTTAGTTTAGTGCGTCCTGCTCACAGTGTTCAGCTAAAACTACAAGTTAGTGTAGTGAGACCCCTGCACAGTGTTCATGTAAAACTACAAGTTAGTGTAGTGCGTCCTGCTCACAGTGTTCAGCTAAAACTACAAGTTAGTGTAGTGAGACCTGTGCACAGTGTTCATCTAAAGCTACAAGTTAGTGTAGTGCGTCCTGCTCACAGTGTTCAGCTAAAACTACAAGTTAGTGTGGTGCATCCTCCTCACAGTGTTCAGCTAAAACTACAAGTTATTTTTTTGCGAGCTCTGCACAGTGTTCATCTAAAGCTACAAGTTAGTTTAGTGCGTCCTGCTCACAGTGTTCAGCTAAAACTACAAGTTAGTGTAGTGAGACCTCTGCACAGTGTTCATCTAAAACTATAAGTTAGTGTAGTGCGTCCTGCTCACAGTGTGTTAAGCTAAAACTACAAGTTAGTGTAGTGAGACCTCTGCACAGTGTTCATCTAAAGCTACAAGTTAGTGTAGTGCGTCCTACTCACAGTGTTCAGCTAAAACTACAAGTTAGTGTAGTGAGACCTCTGCACAGTGTTCAGCTAAAGCTACAAGTTAGTGTAGTGCGTCCTGCTCACAGTGTTCAGCTAAAACTACAAGTTAGTGTGGTGCGTCCTCCTCACAGTGTTTAGCTAAACCTTCAAGTTATTTTTTGCAAGCTCTGCACAGTGTTCATCTAAAGCTACAAATTAGTGTAGTGCGTCCTGCTCACAGTATTAAGCTAAAACTACAAGTTAGTGTAGTGAGACCTCTACACAGTGTTCATCTAAAGCTACAAGTTAGTGTAGTGCGTCCTACTCACAGTGTTCAGCTAAAACTACAAGTTAGTGTAGTGAGACCTCTGCACAGTGTTCAGCTAAAGCTACAAGTTAGTGTAGTGCGTCCTGCTCACAGTGTTCAGCTAAAACTACAAGTTAGTGTGGTGCGTCCTCCTCACAGTGTTCAGCTAAACCTCCAAGTTATTTTTTGCAAGCTCTGCACAGTGTTCATCTAAAGCTACAAATTAGTGTAGTGCGTCCTGCTCGCAGTGTTCAGCTAAAACTACAATTTAGTGTGGTGCGTCCTCCTCACAGTGTTCAGCTAAACCTACAAGTTATTTTTTTGTGAGCTCTGCACAGTGTTCATCTAAAGCTACAAGTTAGTGTAGTGCGTCCTGCTCACAGTGTTCAGCTAAAACTACAAGTTAGTGTAGTGAGACCTCTGCACAGTGTTCTTCTAAAGCTAGAAGTTAGTGTAGTGCGTCCTGCTCACAGTGTTCAGCTAAAACTACAAGTTAGTGTAGTGAGACCTCTGCACAGTGTTCAGCTAAAGCTACAAGTTAGTGTAGTGTGTAATGCTCACAGTGTTCAGCTAAAACTACAAGTTAGTGTGGTGCGTCCTCCTCACAGTGTTCAGCTAAACCTACAAGTTATTTTTTTGCGAGCTCTGCACAGTGTTCATCTAAAGCTACATGTTAGTTTAGTGCGTCCTGCTCACAGTGTTCAGCTAAAACTACAAGTTAGTGTAGTGAGACCTCTGCACAGTGTTCATCTAAAACTACAAGTTAGTGTAGTGTGTCCTGCTCACAGTGTTCAGCTAAAACTACAAGTTAGTGTAGTGAGACCTGTGCACAGTGTTCATCTAAAGCTACAAGTTAGTGTAGTGCGTCCTGCTCACAGTGTTCAGCTAAAACTACAAGTTAGTGTGGTGCGTCCTCCTCACAGTGTTCAGCTAAACCTACACGTTATTTTTTTGCGAGCTCTGCACAGTGTTCATCTAAAGCTACAAGTTAGTTTAGTGCGTCCTGCTCACAGTGTTCAGCTAAAACTACAAGTTAGTGTAGTGAGACCTCTGCACAGTGTTCATCTAAAACTAAAAATTAGTGTAGTGCGTCCTGCTCACAGTGTTCAGCTAAAACTACAAGTTAGTGTAGTGAGACCTGTGCACAGTGTTCAGCTAAAGCTTCAAGTTAGTGTAGTGCGTCCTGCTCACAGTGTTCAGCTAAAACTACAAGTTAGTGTGGTGCGTCCTCCTCACAGTGTTCAGCTAAACCTCCAAGTTATTTTTTTGCAAGCTCTGCACAGTGTTCATCTAAAGCTACAAATTAGTGTAGTGCGTCCTGCTCGCAGTGTTCAGCTAAAACTACAATTTAGTGTGGTGCGTCCTCCTCACAGTGTTCAGCTAAACCTACAAGTTATTTTTTTGTGAGCTCTGCACAGTGTTCATCTAAAGCTACAAGTTAGTGTAGTGCGTCCTGCTCACAGTGTTCAGCTAAAACTACAAGTTAGTGTAGTGAGACCTCTGCACAGTGTTCTTCTAAAGCTAGAAGTTAGTGTAGTGCGTCCTGCTCACAGTGTTCAGCTAAAACTACAAGTTAGTGTAGTGAGACCTCTGCACAGTGTTCAGCTAAAGCTACAAGTTAGTGTAGTGTGTAATGCTCACAGTGTTCAGCTAAAACTACAAGTTAGTGTGGTGCGTCCTCCTCACAGTGTTCAGCTAAACCTACAAGTTATTTTTTTGCGAGCTCTGCACAGTGTTCATCTAAAGCTACATGTTAGTTTAGTGCGTCCTGCTCACAGTGTTCAGCTAAAACTACAAGTTAGTGTAGTGAGACCTCTGCACAGTGTTCATCTAAAACTACAAGTTAGTGTAGTGTGTCCTGCTCACAGTGTTCAGCTAAAACTACAAGTTAGTGTAGTGAGACCTGTGCACAGTGTTCATCTAAAGCTACAAGTTAGTGTAGTGCGTCCTGCTCACAGTGTTCAGCTAAAACTACAAGTTAGTGTGGTGCGTCCTCCTCACAGTGTTCAGCTAAACCTACAAGTTATTTTTTTGCGAGCTCTGCACAGTGTTCATCTAAAGCTACAAGTTAGTTTAGTGCGTCCTGCTCACAGTGTTCAGCTAAAACTACAAGTTAGTGTAGTGAGACCTCTGCACAGTGTTCATCTAAAACTAAAAATTAGTGTAGTGCGTCCTGCTCACAGTGTTCAGCTAAAACTACAAGTTAGTGTAGTGAGACCTGTGCACAGTGTTCATCTAAAGCTACAAGTTAGTGTAGTGCGTCCTGCTCACAGTGTTCAGCTAAAACTACAAGTTAGTGTGGTGCGTCCTCCTCACAGTGTTCAGCTAAACCTACAAGTTATTTTTTTGCGAGCTCTGCACAGTGTTCATCTAAAGCAACAAGTTAGTGTAGTGCAGTGGTGTCCAAACTATGGCCCTCCAGTTGTTAAGGAACTACAACTCCCATCATGCCTAGTCATGTCTGTGAATGTCAGAGTTTTACAATGCCTCATGGGAAGTGTAGTTCCGCAACAGCTGGAGGGCCGTAGTTTGGACACCCCTGGTGTAGTGCGTCCTGCTCACAGTGTTCAGCTAAAACTACAAGTTAGTGTAGTGAGACCTCTGCACAGTGTTCATCTAAAGCTACAAGTTAGTGTAGTGCATCCTGCTCACAGTGTTCAGCTAAAACTACAAGTTAGTGTGGTGCGTCCTCCTCACAGTGTTCAGCTAAACCTACAAGTTATTTTTTTGCGAGCTCTGCACAGTGTTCAGCTAAAGCCACCTGTAGAAGGTTGGTGGTGTTTTCCTGATCCTATCACTACCGCAGCCAGCTAAATAAGCTGCAAGTTATTTTTTGCCGAGCTCTACACAGTGTTCACCTAAAGCTACCTGTAGAAGGTTGGTGGTGTTTTCCTGATCCTATCACTACCGCAGGCAGCTAAAAAAGCTACAAGTTAGTTTTTTGCAAGCTCTGCACAGTGTTCAGCTAAAGCTACCTGTAGAAGGTTGGTGGTGTTCTCATACTACAGGTAGGCAGTTGATTTTGCTAGCTGCAGTATCAGTACCAGTGCAGCTGGCCGTGTTTAGCCGCAACATGCGGAAGACTTGGTCAAGTGGATGACCAAGCCGTCCTCATCCTCCTCATCCTCTCTCACCCATGCTCAGGGTACTTTGTCTGGCAAAGCAACAGCCTCTTCCCTCGGCTCAATGTCATCAGTGACTCCTTCCCTAGCCCCACCATGTCCTCCTGAGGAGTCCCTCGAACTGTTTGACCACAGTGTTGGATACATGCTCCAGGAGGATGCCCAGCGTTTGGAAGGCTCTGATGATGATTCTGAGCTCAATGAAGGCAGTAACGTGAGCACGGACAGAGGGGGTGCCCAAGAAGGACAGCAATCTGGCAGTCATGCTCCCCCTGCTGCAGCATACTGCCAGGTTTGCTCCAGTGATGAGGAGTGAGGGGATGATGAGGTCACTGACTCAACGTGGGTGCCTGATAGGAAAGAGGAGGAGAGAGGAGGAGGAGGAGGCGGCACATCAGCGACGAGGCAGGATGCCCTCCAGGGGCCAGCCTAAGGGCAGCACACTGACTGCATCACACCTCAAAGCTCCGCATGTGCAGGGCGCTGCAGTCTCTGTGCGTTATTCAAAAAGTTCTTTGGTGTGGGCCTTTTTTGAGACGAGTGCATCAGATCGCACCGCTGCTATTTGCAACATATGTCTCAAATGTATTTCGCGTGGCCAAAACATCTCCCGCTTGGGTACCACATGCTTGACCAGACATATGTTGACCTGCCATGCAGTTCGTTGGCAAGCATATCTAAAAGACCCACACCAAAGAACAAAGAGGACCTCTCCTTGCTCCTCATCAGCTGAGATCTCCAACCCCACTATACCTTCAGTCCTCAATGAGACCTGCACTGATAGGAATGAAGGTATAGAATTAGGTGTGTCACAGCCAAGTACTTGTGGGCAATCTGCTTTCGGTACACCGACGTCAGATTTTACCAGGCAAATTCCCCTGCCCTAGCTGCTGCACCACCGAAAGAAGTTTGCTCCCAGCCATCCACATGCCCAGCAGTTGAATGCTAGCTTGGCAAAATTGCTAGCACTTCAACTGCTGCCTTTTCGGTTGGTAAACTCTGTCCCCTTCCGTGAGTTTGTGGAATGTGCGGTTCCTCAGTGGCAGGTACCCAAACGCCACTTTTTCTCACGGATGGCGATTCCGGCTCTCTACCGGCATGTGGAAGGCAATGTCCATGCCTCGCTGGACAGGGCGCATATTACCGCTGACTCATGGTCCAGCAAGCATGGACAGGGACGTTACCTAAGTTTCACGGCGCATTAGGTGACTCTGCTGGCAGCTGGGAAGGATGCAGGACAAGGTGCAGTAGTGTTGGAGGTTGTTTCGCCACCACGCCTCCAAAATGCCACTACTAATTATTGTGACACACCTCTCTCCTCCACCCCCTCCTCTTCTTCTTCCTCCATGGCCTCTTCCTGTGCTTTGTCCTCAGAACCAGCGGTGCTCCGTAGCCGTTCAAGGGGCTACGCAAGTACGCAGGCCAAAAGATGCCATGTGGTGCTTGAGCTGGTGTGCTTGGGGGACAGGAGCCACACTGGCGCAGAGGTTCTGTCAGCTCTGCAGGGGCAGGTTCAGAGGTGGTTGACGCCACGCCAACTTAAGGCAGGAATGGTGGTTTGCGACAATGGCACCAACCTCCTCTCTGCCCTCCGACAGGGACAAATGACCCATGTGCCCGGTTTGGCTCACGTCCTTAACTTGGTGGTGCAGCGTTCTTGGGCAGGTACCCAGGCTTACAGGATGTCCTGAGGCAGGCCATGAAAGTCTATGTGCATTTCCGCTGGTCATATAATGCCAGTGCTCGGCTGGCGGACCTCCAAAAGGAGTTTAACCTGCCCAAGAACCGCCTAATCTGTGACATGCCCACCAGGTGGAACTCAACATTGGCCATGCTGCAGCGGCTGCACACGTAGCAGAGGGCCATCAATGAGTACCTGTGCGACTATGGCACCAGGACAGGGTCAGGGGAGTTTTTTTTCCCCACACCAGTGGGCCATGATTAGGGATGCATGCACTGTCCTGTCACCATTTGAGGAGGCCACGAGGATGGTGAGCAGTGACAGTGCATGCATCAGTGACACTGTCCCCCTTGTCCACCTGTTGGAGCACACGCTGCGTGGAATAATGGACAGGGCACTTGAGGCAGAACAGAGGCAGAAAGAGGAGGACTTCCTTAGCTCTCAAGGCCCCCTTTATCCAGACAGTGTTCCTGCGTGCCCGCCGATCACACAGGAAGAGGAGGAGGAGGAGGAGAAGGAGGAAGATTGTGTCAGAATGGAGGTGGAGCCTGGCACTCAGCATCAGCAACAGTCTTTAAGGGATCAGTCCCAAGAAACACATGGACTTGTACCTGGCTAGGAGGAGGTGGCTGCAGACCATGTCGTCCTTAGTGACCCAAAGAACTCCGGACCGAATGCCTCAGCAAACCTACGCTGCATGGCCTCCCTGATCCTGCAAAGCCTGCGTAAGGATCCTCGTATTCGTGGTATCAAGGAGAAGGATCAATACTGGCTGGCAACCCTCCTTGATCCATGTTACAAGGGTAAGGTTGCGGACCTTATCTTGCCATTGCAGAGGGAGCAGAGGATGAAACATCTTCGGGAGGCCTTGCAGAAAGGTCTGTGCAACGTGTTCCCAGAGACTGGGAAGTTACAAACTCCTGTTTCTGGACAACGTGTTGCTGAGGCTTCGGTCAGTCAAAGAAGGAGCGGTGGAGAAGGTGGCCGTCTGACCGATGCGTTCAGATAATTTTTTGGTCCGCAGCCCCAAGGTATGATCGGTTCCAGCAACCATTGCCAGCCTCTGTTTTACATGGTGCAGGAATACCTAGGGGCTAGATCTGACTTGGACACCTTTCCCACCAAAAATCCTCTGGGTTACTGGGTCTTGAGGATGGATCACTGGCCAGAGCGTGCACAGTATGCAATTGAGCTACTGGCCTGTCCTGCATCCAGCGTTCTTTCAGAACGCACATTCAGTGCTGCTGGAGGCTTTGTAACCGATCACAGAGTGCGTCTGTCCACCGACTCGGTCGATCGACTGACCTTCATAAAAATGAATCAGTTTTGGATCACCACCAGCTACCAAGCACCTGATACTGATGTAACTGAATAATTTTTTTTGAAATCTCAGATCCCTTCAAAGACTGCCTATGCTGATGCTGAGTGACTATCCTGAGTAATTATCCTCTTCCGCCACAATGATCACGCTGATAGCTTGTAAGAACATTTTTGGTTCTGGGTGCCGCCACCAGTGCCTAAGGCCCAATTTTTCAGCCCCTGTTTAACAGGGGCGTGTAATTACAATTTTTGATGCAATACTTTGCAGCAGGGCTCGTTTCTGCATTCCAACTAGAGTATCTGTGAGGGGTTGCAGTGTTGTGGCACCAGCACCAGTGCCTAAGGCCTAATTTTTCAGCCCCTGTTTAACAGGGGCATGTAATTACAATTTTTGATGCAATACTTTGCAGCAGTGCTCGTTCCTGCGTTCCAACTAGAGTATCTGTGAGGGGTTGCAGTGTTGTGTCACCAGCACCAGTGCCTAAGGCCTAATTTTTCAGCCCCTGTTCAACAGGGGCATGTAATTACAATTCTTGATCTAATATTTCACAGCAGGGAACTGTGAGGGGTTACAGTATTGTGGCCACAACAACACCTAAGGCCCAAATTTCTGCTGAGTATATAGGGCAGGCCCCTACTTTCAAACATCTAACTTACAAACGACTCCTACTTGCAAACGGAAGGAGACAACAGGAAGTGAAATGAAATCTACCCCTAGGAAGGGAAATTCTCTCCTGTAAGAGTTAATATGGGAAAAACATTTCTCCTTTCCACTGATGCTTTCCAATCCTTGTTCCACAAAAAACCCCAAATTTTCAAAAAACATTTGTCATTGGGACAAAAAGTGAGGTGAAATCTTCTGAAGAGGAGGACAGACAGCAAAACAAATGTCACAGGGGTGATAACTAGGGATGAGTCGAACACCCCCCTGTTTGGTTCGCACAGAACATGCGAACAGGAAAAAAGTTCGTTCGAACACGTGAACACCGTTAAAGTCTATGGGACACGAACATGAATAATCAAAAGTGCTAATTTTAAAGGCTTATATGCAAGTTATTGTCATAAAAAGTGTTTGGGGACCTGGGTCCTGCCCCAGGGGACATGGATCAATGCAAAATAAAGTTTTAAAAATGGCTGTTTTTTCAGGAGCAGTGATTTTAATAATGCTTAAAGTCAAACAATAAAAGTGTAATATCCCTTTAAATTTCGTGGCTGGGGGGTGTCTATAGTATGCCTGTAAAGGGGCGCATGTTTCCCGTGTTTAGAACAGTCTGACAGCAAAATGACATTTCGAAGGAAAAAACCCATTTAAAACTACTCGCTGCTATTGCATTGCCGACAATACACATAGAAGTTCATTGATAAAAACGGCATGGGAATTCCCCACAGGGGAACCCCGAACCAAAATTTAAAAAAAAAATGACGTGGGAGTCCCCCTAAATTCCATACCAGGCCCTTCAGGTCTGGTATGGATATTAAGGGGAACCCCGGCCAAAATTTAAAAAAACAATGACGTGGGGGGCCCCCCTAAATTCCATACCAGACCCTTCAGGTCTGGTATGGATTTTAAGGGGAACCCCGCGCCAAAAAAAAACAAAAAACGGCGTGGGGTCCCCCCAAAAATCCATACCAGACCCTTATCCGAGCACGCAACCTGGCAGGCCACAGGAAAAGAGGGGGGGACGAGAGTGCGCCCCCCCTCCTGAACCGTACCAGGCCACATGTCCTCAACATTGGGAGGGTGCTTTGGGGTAGCCCCCCAAAACACCTTTTCCCCATGTTGATGAGGACAAGGGCCTCATCCCCAGAACCCTGGCCGGTGGTTGTGGGGGTCTGCGGGCGTGGGGCTTATCGAAATCTGTAAGCCCCCTTTAACAAGGGGACCCCAGATCCCGGGCCCCCCCCTGTGTGAAATGGTAAGGGGGTACTTACCCCTACCATTTCACTAAAAAACTGTCAAAAATGTTAAAAATGACAAGAGACAGTTTTTGACAATTCCTTTATTTAAATGCTTCTTCTTTCTTCTATCTTCCTTCATCTTCTTCTTCTGGTTCTTCTGGCTCTTCTGGTTCTTCCTCCAGCGTTCTCGTCCAGCATCTCCTCCGTGGCGTCTTCTATCTTCTTCTCCTCAGGCCGCTCTGCACCCATGGCATGGAGGGAGGCTCCCGCTCTTCTCTTCTTCCTTCTTCTCTTCTTCTCTTCTTCATTTTCTTCTCCGGGCCGCTCCGCACCCATGCTGGCATGGAGGGAGGCTCCCGCTGTGTGACAGCGTCTCCTTGTCTGATGGTTCTTAAATAACAGGGGGCGGGGCCACCTGGTGACCCCGCCCCCCTCTGACGCACGGTGACTTGACGGGACTTCCCTGTCCCGTAATGTCCCGTGCGTCAGAGGGGGGCGGGGTCACCAGGTAGCCCCGCCCCCCGTTATTTAAGAACCATCAGACGAGGAGACGGCCTCACACAGCAGGAGCCTCCCTCCATGCCAGCATGGATGTGGAGCAGCCTGGAGAAGAAAATGAAGAAGAGAAGAAGAAAGAAGAGAAGAACATGAAGAAGAAGATGAAGAGAAGAGCGGGAGCCTCCCCCCATTCTATGGGTGCAAGCGGCCCGAGGAGAAGAAGATAGAAGACGCCACAGAGGAGATGCTGGACGAGAACACCGGAGGAAGAACCAGAAGAACCAGAAGAAGATGAAGGAAGATAGAAGAAAGAAGAAGCATTTAAATAATGTCTCTTGTCATTGTTAACATTTTTGACAGTTTTGTTAAAGGGGGCTTCCAGATTCCGATAAGCCCCCCACCCGCAGACCCCCACAACCACCAGCCAGGGTTGTGGGGATGAGGCCCTTGTCCTCATCAACATGGGGACAAGGTGTTTTGGGGGGCTACCCCAAAGCACCCTCCCATTGTTGAGGGCATGTGGCCTGGTATGGTTCAGGAGGGGGGGCACACTCTTTTCCTGCGGCCTGCCAGGTTGCATGCTCAGATAAGGGTCTGGTATGGATTTTTGGGGGGACCCCACGCCGTTTTTTTTGGCGCGGGGTTCCCCTTAAAATCCATACCAGTCCTGAAGGGTCTGGTATGGAATTTAGGGGGAACCCCACGTCATTTTTTTTTAATTTTGGCCGGGGTTCCCCTTAATATCCATACCAGACCTGAAGGGTCTGCTATGGAATTTAGGGGGACTCCCACGTCTTTTTTTTTTTTAATTTTGGTTCGGGGTTCCCCTGTGGGGAATTCCCATGCCGTTTTTATCAATGAACTTCTATGTGTATTGTCGGCAATGCAATAGCCGCGAGTAGGTTTAAATGGGTTTTTTCCTTCGAAATGTCATTTTGCTGTCAGACTGTTCTAAACACGGCAAACATGCGCCCCTTTACAGGCATACTATAGACACCCCCCAGCTATGAAATTTAAAGGGATATTACACTTTTATTGTTTGACTTTAAGCATTATTAAAATCACTGCTCCTGAAAAAACGGCCGTTTTTAAAACTTTTTTTTGCATTGATCCATGTCCCTTGGGGCAGGACCCGGGTCCTCAAACACTTTTTATGACAATAACTTGCATATAAGCCTTTAAAATTAGCACTTTTGATTTCTCCCATAGACTTTTAAAGGGTGTTCCGCGGCTTTCGAATTTGCCGCGAACACCCCAAATTGTTCGCTGTTCGGCGAACTTGCGAACAGCCAATGTTCGAGTCGAACATGAGTTCGACTCGAACTCGAAGCTCATCCCTAGTGATAACCGATGAAATCTTCTGAAGAGGAGCACAGGCAGCAAAACAAATGTCACAGGGGTGATAACCGTTCCCTATGTTTTCCAAAAAGCTTAAAATAGATTTTTTGGCTGGAGCTAAACACGTTAAAAATGTACCTGTTCAAAATTACAAACAGATTCTACTTAACAACAAACCTACAGTCCCTGTCTTGTTTGCACCGCCTCTATACTGCTGTTCAGAGTACCTTTCCTTATTTTAATTTGGGTGCGGGGTTCCCCTTAATATCCATACAAGACCCAAAGGGCCTGGTAATGGACTGGGGGGTACCCATGCCATTTGTCTCACTGATTTTCATCCATATTGCCAGGACCCGACATTACATTAAAGCCGCAAGCAATTTTAAATGACTTTTTTTCCTTAAAAATGACATTTTGTGCAGGGACTGTTCTAAACACAGGAAACACGCGCCACTTTACAGGCATACTATAGACACCCCCCAGGTACGATATTTAAAGGAATATTTCACTTTTTTTTTTTTACTTTAAGCATCATTAAAATCACTGCTCCTGAAAAATGGCCGTTTTTAAAAGTTTTTTTTGCATTGATACATGTTCCCTGGGGCAGGACCCGGGCCCCCAAACCCTTTTTGGGACAATAACATGCAAATTATCCTTTAAAATGAGCACTTTTAATTTCGAACGTTTGAGTCCCATAGACGTCAATGGGGTTCTAACGTTCGTGCAAATTTTCGGTCCGTTCGCAGGTTCTGGTGCGAACCGAACCGGGGGGGTGTTCGGCTCATCCCTACATGTGATATTTCAGTTTTTCTTTTTTAATAAATCTGCAAAAATGTCAACAATTCTGTGTTTTCCTGTCAATATGGGGTGCTGTGTGTACATTAATGAGGAAAGAAAAATGAACTTAAATGATTTTAGCAAATGGCTGCAATATAAGAAAGAGTGAAAAATTTAAGGGGGTCTGAATACTTTCCGTCCCCACTGTATGCCCAACAAGGACCAGCAAAATATTGGTATGTTGCTGGACTTTGAGTGGTTATACCAGAGTGTTGCCTGCAGATTTAGGTATTATCTTGGTATCGTTATTTTCAGCCAGCGGTCGGCTTTCATGTAAAAGTAATCCTAGTGGCAAATTAGCAGCGAGACTGCTTTTACAAGCAGTGGGAGGAAACCCCCCCCCCGTCTTTCATGGTTTTCTCGTGCTCTCCTGTCCCACCGGGGAACCTGAGAATGCAGCCAGTGGTTCCGCCAGCTGACCATAGAGCTGATAGAAGACCAGATTGGCTCCAATCATCTCTATGGCCTAAAAAAACGGAAGCTACGATTTCCGTTTCGCTGGATATAAACAGCGCCATTGGGAAAGCATCTTATCACATCGATCTTGGTGTGGTCAGATTCTTTGAGGGCAGAGGAGAGATCTAGAGTCTAATAGACCCCAATTGTTTAAAAAAGAGTACCTGTCACTATCTATTACTATTATAGGGGATATTTACATTCCCTGTGATAACAATAAAAATAATAAAAAAAATGAAAGGAACAGTGTAAAATCAAAATAAAAAGGCAAAATAAACCATAAAAAAAGCACCCCTGTCCCTGCAAAGGCGAACGCAAGGTCTCGTGTCATATGTAAACAGAAATTGCACCATGCATGTGAGGTATCACCCCGAACGTCAGATAAGGGGCAGTAATTCTAACAGTAGACATCCTCTGTAAATCTAAAGTGGTAACCTATAAAGGCTTTTAAAGGCTTTTAAAAATGTATGTAGTTTGTCGCCGCTGCGCGGTTGTGCGCAATTTTAAAGCATGTCGTGTTTGGTATCTATGTACTCGGCTTAAGATAATCTTTTATATTTTACCAAACATTTGGGCAATACAGCGTGTTTTAGTGCATTAAAATTCAAAAAAAGTGTTCTTTTTCCCAAAAAATTGGGTTTGAAAAATCGCTGCGCAAATACTATGTGCAAAAGAAAATGCAACACCCACCATTTTAATCTGATGGACCTTTGCTTTAAAAATATATACAATGTTTAGGGGTTCAAAGTAATTTTCTAGCAAAAAAAAATATATATTTTTTCATGTAAACAAAAAGTGTCAGGAAGGGCTTTGTCTTCAGGTGGTTAGAAGAGTGGGTGATGTGAGGTATAAGCTTTTAATGTTGGGCATAAAATACCAGAACAGTTAAAAACCCCCTCAAATGACCCCTTTTTGGAACATAGACACCCCAAGATATTTGCTGATAGGCATGTTAAATCCATGGAATATTTTATATTTTGCCACAAGTTTTAGGAAAATTACAATAACTATTTATTTATTTTTCACAAAGTTGTAACTAAATGATATATTGCTCAAACATGCCATGGGCATATGTGAAATTACACCCTAAAATACATTCTGCTGCTTTTCCTGAGTATGGGGATACCTCATGTGTGGGACTTTTTGGCAGTCTAGCCGCATACAGGACCCTGAAAGCCAAGCACCGCCTTCAGACTTTCCAAAGTCATACATTTTTGATCTCACTCCTCACTACCTATCACAGTTTCAGAAGCCATAAAATGCCCAGATAGCACAAACCCCCCCAAATGTCCCCATTTTGGAAAGTAGACACCCCAAGGTATTTGCTAAGAGGTATGGTGAGTATTGTTCAGTTCTCATTTGTTTTGGTAATTGAAGAAAGAAAAGGAAAATGTATTTTTTTTTTCTTTTTTTTAATTTTCAAAACTTTGTGACAAAAAGTGAGTCCTGCAAAATACTCAACATGCCTCTCAAAAAGCCTGAAGGCGGTGCTTGGATTTCGGGGTCCTGTACACAGCTAGACTGCCAAAAAGTCCCACACATGTTGTATCACTGTACTCAGGAGAAGCAGCAGAATGTATTTTGGGGTGTAATTTCACATATGCCCATGGCATGTTTGAGCAATATATCATTTCAGTGACAACTTTGTGTACATTTTTTTTTGTGTGATTTTTCAATCACTTGTAACAAAAAATCAAAATATTCAATGTGCTCAATAAACCTCTCAGCAAATTCATTGGGGTGTCTACCTTCCAAAATGGGGTCATTTGGGGGGGTTGTACTGCCCTGCCATTTTAGCACATCAAGAAATGAGATACTCAGTCATAAACTAAAAGCTGCATAAATTCCAGAAAATGTACCCTTGTTTGTAGACACTATAACTTTGCGCAAACCAATAAATATATGCTTATTGATTTTTTTTTTTACCTGAGACATGTGGCTGAATGCTTTTTGGCCTAAATGTATGACGAAAATTGAGTTTATTCTATTTTTTTTATACCAAAAAGTAGAAAATATCTTTTTTTTCAATTTTATTTTTTCATTTATATTGCAAAAAATAAAAACCGCAGAGGTGATCCAATACCACCAAAAGAAAGCTCTATTTGTAGGAAAAAAAAGACGCAAATTTAGTTTGGGTACAGCATTGCATGACCACACAGTTACCAGTTAAAGCAGTGCAGTGCCAAATTGTAAAAATTGCTCTGGTCAGGAAGGGGGTAAAACCTTCCGGGGCTGAAGTGGTAGGGGAGAAAACCTTCCGGGGCTGAAGTGGTTATAATGACTAGAAATTAGCATATAATTATCCGCTAAAGTATGCTTGTTCAAATAGGCTAGAAATCAGCACTAGCTATGGGAAGATCAAATGGGCTGGTGTCATTGGCAGTCAATCTACAGAGAGAATGTGTGGGTGAGTATAAATGCACTGGTGTACCCCCATATGTATATATGTAAACAGAAAACTTTATGCCATAACATTTTATACATAGAACTTACTTAGCTTATAATCGTGTAAATTTACAGTATATCTTGATGTTTTGCCTCCAACAATGATACCCAGTATGGAACTAGGGAGTCCCCATAGGGGAGCAGACTATAAATCAAAATATAAATGGGGAGACACACCACTGTGTATCAGCATATACTTATACCTTAAATAATAGAAACATTGCAAGCCAAAGGTATCAGAATAATCTCACCCTGGAATAGAAGGACAATCTGGTGAGGTCAACCAGAGGCCAAGGTTATAATGGTATAAACTCCTGTAAACAGACATCAATCATAAGGAATATAATAGAATATACCACCTGCTTCATTGTCCGCCTGTGATTCTATTTACCTAGGACGGAGACTCACACTATGCCTATCACCATCGGTTGCACAAAGAACACGTCATAAAGAGGCATGTCGCTGCCTAAGGACGGTGTGCTTTCCAGTAAGGGTGCAGGCGCACACAGTGGCCTTCCAACTAGATGCGGCGGCTCAGTCCTAAAGCCCTCCAGATCAGCAAGGACCCGATGCGTGCATGCACATCGCAGTCACAGCTGAATGTCCGTACAGCTAAAGGGGCATACATGGACTAGGGGATAGAAGTTGCCCAGGCCACCACATAAACACACTCCCTAGATGTATGGGAATGTGTGGAACGCATATGTCCGCCTCATAGACAAACCAGGGACCATTGTCGACCGCCAGCCAAATACATCCATTAACATATACATAATACATGTTAGTTGTTTTTTTTACACACAATATAGGCTAACAAAAATCACTTAGTGTATCAGAACAATGTATACCTGGGCACATACGTGGGTGACTACCCAATATCTTCAAATCCCATAATGGGAAACTTTGTGAACTCAACAAACATAATTCTATATTGAGGGAGACATGGAGAACCAGGGGAGGGCATGAATGGCTACCAATGATGCTCATACCAAAACAGCAGATTATAAAAAAGGTTTATAGCTAAGTGCCTCATTGAGGCCTGGGGGTTCAGTTGCTTTTAAAGTAAATATCCAACGTGCTTCTCATTGTAGAATCATTTTAGCAAAGTCCCCCCCCCCAGGGCTCTCAGTGATTCTCTCCTATGCTGCAAATCTGGAGTTCAGTCGACTTCCAGATGCCATTGTAACAAGATAATCTAGATAATCTAAATCTTTACTTTACCCATCAATGGTCATAATGTTAGGGTTAATAGTGCTCTCCCTCATTGATGATCAGTGTAGTGCCCCCTTACATTTGAGATAAGTGGTTAGGTACCTCCTTATTTTGGGGGTCAGATGTTCTTGTTAGTAATCCTACAAACGTAGGAATTCTCCTATTCAAATAGATTCTGTCTCCTAATCAGTAGTTCTACTAAGTTCGTTCATACCTGTTACTCACATATCCTCCTTAATACTCATTCAGCCTGTCATTGTCCTGTCTGCTTCTCTATCCTTGTACTTGCTGTCCTTTGCCCTTGCTATGCTTTCTCTACATCAGATCAGCATTCATGAATGTGGGTAGCAGGAAAGGAAAGTAGTCACTTTATTCTTTTGTAGAATAACGCTATGCATCCCTGTTCTGCATCTTTTCTTTGCCATCATTCTCCTCCCTTCCACTCATCTATTTTTCTCCTTAATCATTCTCATCCTCCCTTCTTTTAACTGTCCTTCTTCTCTCTCCTATGCTTCTTCTAAGGGGTTTTCAATGTTTTTAATTAGTTATTGCTTTGACTTTTTGAATACAGTATTAAGTCTAAAGGGCACCACCAGAAGTATGAGAAAAGGAATATAGGGTCAGTAGACATGAAGGTTTTTATGACTAAAAGGAATATGATTTAAAGAAAGAAACACAAACTAGCAATTCGAAAACTGGATTGTAAATATATTCATACATATCCTCTACTGGTCAAAAATCATAAAGGGTAAATCCACTTTCGTGGGGAAAAAAATAGCAAATAAAGAAAAAAGAATATAGCGCATATAATTGCGACACAAGTCATATTGTAATTGAATGTTATTAAAAATTACCTTTCCAATCTGCAGCCACTGTTATTTTCTGAAAATGCATTTCAATATGGCTAAATGGAGTTGTTCTATACACAGAATGTGTACTGGACACACCCCAGAAACATAATTTCCTGCTTATGTAATTGGCTCACCAATTTTCCCAGAAGTCTGCCCAAAATACAAGTCAGATTTCAGGCATCCCCTGCAACAAAAATGTTATTTTTGGAGAGATACTTTCAATAGGAACACATCTAAAGGGATGCGGGCCCAGCAGATTTCCTTATTAGTGCTCTAAAGCTGCACAGCTGACAGATAATTATGAAACCACTCCCATTAGACCCACTCAGAACAGAGGCACACAGGAACACACAGGGATTTCTTCAGAATAACAAAAGGTAGGAATCTGCAACAAAGGTTGTTATAAACCTTGCAATGTACATAGAGCACCCAGGGGGGATGTTTTTTTCTCAACAAAAGTGGAGTTACGCTTTAAGCATTATGTGTAGGTTTTGCCCATTACTTTGTGAATTATTTTTCATGCATTTACATTTATAAACCAAAGTCTTTCTGTAGAATTTCTTGAGCTATATTTTGTTATGTTTGCTTTTGAATTGTCTGGCCCAAACTTAAACTTTTTTCCTTACATATTATGTTTAAGACATTTTATGAACTTTATCTAGAAGGGCATTGTTAGCTTCCACTAATTCTTAATAAATGCTAAAAACACATTTGATACAAAAATTACATATATATGTTAGGTATGTTATAAAATTTGCGTGGTTCATATTTTTAATAAACATGTCTTGAATTTGCCATTGTAACCTGCTGTCTAAGTCAATGTCAAAATATGGTTTCTATCATTTACACTTAGAAACCTGACCTGGTTGGGTAGTTTCTTTCAGTGAAAATTTCCCTTGTGGCTATACATCCCAACAAAAAGAATGTTGGCTCCTGTTTTACCATTTTGTCAGAAAAACCTTACAAAAAATAATGCATACTAAATTTTTCTGGCGGTGTACATGTTTGTACTGGTAAAGGCACTGCTACCATAATGTAACATCAAGCCATGAGATATTATTTTAGGTTTTTATATGTATTCATTTATCTACCCAGTATGCATTAGTAGAATTTATAAAATAACACCATGCCCATGCTGTGGTGTGAAATTCTCCAAGCAAATGGTATCCTAACATATATACAGTATATAGGTAAAGTTTAAAAATCACAAGAGAACTACTGAAGAGCTTGTCTAAGCTAGTTCAGCATGCTTTTCTCTCCACTGTCTACTAGGGATGAGCACCCCCCCCGGTTCGGTTCGCACCAGAACCTGCGAACAGACCGAAAATTTGCACGAACATTAGAACCCCATTGACGTCTATGGGACTCGAACGTTCGAAATCAAAAGTGCTCATTTTAAAGGCTAATTTGCATGGTATTGTCCTGAAAAGAGTTTGGGGACCCGGGTCCTACCCCAGGGGAAATGTATCAATGCAAAAAAACTTTTACAAAACGTCCATTTTTTCGGGAGCAGTCATTTTAATGATGCTTAAAGTAAAAAAAAACAAAAAGTGAAATATTCCTTTAAATATTGCACCTGGTGGGTGTCTATAGTATGCCTGTAAAGAGGCACATGTTTCTCATGCTTAGAACAGTCCCTGCACAAAATGTCATTTTTAAAGGAAAAAAGTCATTTAAAACTGCTTGCGGCTTTAATGTAATGTCGGGTCCTGGCAATATGGATGAAAATCAGTGAGACAAACGGCATGGGTACCCCCCAGTCCATTACCAGGCCCTTTGGGTCTTGTATGGATATTAAGGGGAACCCCGCACCCAAATTAAAAAAGGAAACAGCAGTATACAGGCTCTGTACTCTGAACAGCAGTATAGAGGCGGTGCAAACAAGATAGGGACTGTAGGTTTGTTGTTAAGTAGAATCTGTTTGTAATTTTGAACTGGTACATTTTTAACGTGTTTAGCTCCAGCCAAAAAATCTATTTTAAACTTTTTGGAAAACATAGGGAACGGTTATCACCCCTGTGACATTTGTTTTGCTGCCTGTGCTCCTCTTCAGAAGATTTCATCTCACTTTTTGTCCCAATGACAAATGTTTTTTGAAAATGTGTTTTTTTTTTTTTTGTGAAACAAGGATTGGTGATAAAGCATCAGTGGAAAGGAGAAATGTTTTTCCCATATTAACTCTTACAGGAGAGAATTTCCCTTCCTAGGGGTAGATTTCATCTCACTTCCTGTTGTCTCCTTCTGTTTGCAAGTAGGAGTCGTTTGTAAGTTGGATGTTTGAAAGTAGGGGCCTGCCCTATATACTCAGCAGACATTTGGGCCTTAGATGTTGTTGTGGCCACAACACTGTAAGCCCTAACAGGGCCCTGCTGTGAAATATTAGATCAAGAATTGTAATTACATGCCCAACAGGGGCAGAAAAATTGGGCCTTTGGTGGTGGTGGTGGTGGTGGTACTGGTGCCACAACACTGTAAGTCCTCACTCACTCTTGGTGGGCGCAGAAACGGGCCCTGCTGTGAAATATTAGATAAAGAATTGTAATTACATGCCCCTGTTGAACAGGGGCTGTAAAATTGGGCCTTAGGCACTAGTGCTGGTGCCACAACACTGCAACCCCTCACAGATACTCTAGTTGGAATGCAGGAACGAGCCCTGCTGCAAAGTATTGCATCAAAAATTGTAATTACATGCTCCTGTTAGACAGAGGCTGAAAAATTGGGCCTTAGGCACTGGTGCTGGTGCCATAACACTGCAACCCCTCACAGATACTCTAGTTGGAACGCAGGAACGAGCCCTGCTGCAAAGTATTGCATCAAAAATTGTAATTACACGCCCCTGTTAAACAGGGGCTGAAAAATTGGGCCTTAGGCACTGGTGCTGGTGCCATAACACTGCATCCCCTCACAGATACTCCAGTTGGAACGCAGGAACGAGCAATGCTGCAAAGTATTGCATCAAAAATTGTAATTACACGCCCCTGTTAGACAGGGGCTGAAAAATTGGGCCTTAGGCACTGGTGCTGGTGCCACAACACTGCAACCCCTCACAGATACTCTAGTTGGAACGCAGGAACGAGCCCTGCTGCAAAGTATTGCATCAAAAATTGTAATTACACGCCCCTGTTAAACAGGGGCTGAAAAATTGGGCCTTAGGCACTGGTGGCGGCGCCCAGAACCAAAAATGTTCTTACAAGCTATCAGCGTGATCATTGAGGAGGAAGAGGATAATTACTCAGGATAGTCACTCAGCATCAGCATAGGCAGTCTTTGAAGGGATCTGAGATATCAAAAAAAATTATTCGGTTACATCAGCATCAGGTGCTTGGTAGCTGGTGGTGATCCAAGACTGATTCATTTTTATGAAGGTCAGTCGATCGACCGAGTCGGTGGACAGACGCATCCTGTGATCGGTTACAAACCCTCCAGCAGCACTGAATGTGCGTTCTGAAAAAATGCTCGACGCAGGACAGGCCAGTAGCTCAATTGCATACTGTGCACGCTCTGGCCAGTGATCCATCCTCAAGACCCAGTAACCCAGAGGATTTTTGGTGGGAAAGGTGTCCAAGTCAGATCTAGCCCCTAGGTATTCCTGCACAATGTAAAACAGATGCTGGCGATGGTTGCTGGAACTGATCATACCTTGGGGCTGCGGACTAAAAAATTGTCTGAACGCATCGGTCAGATGGCCACCTTCTCCACCGCTCCTTCTTTGACTGACCGAAGCCTCAGCAACACGTTGTCCAGAAACAGGAGTTTGTAACTTCCCAGTCTCTGGGAACACGTTGCACAGACCTTTCTGCAAGGCCTCCCGAAGATGTTTCATCCTCTGCTCCCTCTGCGATGGCAAGATAAGTTCCGCAACCTTACCCTTGTAACGTGGATCAAGGAGGGTTGCCAGCCAGTATTGGTCCTTCTCCTTGATACCACGAATACGAGGATCCTTACGCAGGCTTTGCAGGATCAGGGAGGCCATGCAGCGTAGGTTTGCTGAGGCATTCGGTCCGGAGTCCTCTGGGTCACTAAGGACAACATGGTCCGCAGCCACCTCCTCCCAGCCACGTACAAGTCCATGTGTTTCTTGGGACTGATCTCTTAAAGACTGCTGCTGATGCTGAGTGCCAGGCTCCACCTCCATACTGACACAATCCTCCTCCTCCTCCTCCTCATACTCTTCCTGTGTGATCGGCGGGCACACAGGAACACTGTCTGCATAAAGGGGGCCTTGAGAGCTAAGGAAGTCCTCCTCTTCCTGCCTCTGTTCTGCCTCAAGTGCCCTGTCCATTATTCCACGCAGCGTGTGCTCCAACAGGTGGACGAGGGGGACAGTGTCACTGATGCATGCACTGTCACTGCTCACCATCCTCGTGGCCTCCTCAAATGGCGACAGGACAGTGCATGCATCCCTGATCATAGCCTACTGGCGTGGGGAAAAAAACAAGCTCCTCTGACCCTGTCCTGGTGCCATAGTCGCACAGGTACACATTGATGGCCCTCTGCTGCATGTGCAGCCACTTCAGCATGGCCAACATTGAGTTCCAACTGGTGAGCATGTCACAGATTAGGCGGTTCTTGGGCAGGTTAAACTCCTTTTGGAGGTCTGCCAGCCGAGCACTGGCATTATATGACCGGCGGAAATGCACACAGACTTTCCTGGCCTGCCTCAGGACATCCTGTAAGCCCGGGTACCTGCCCAAGAACTGCACCACCAAGTTAAGGACGTGAGCCAAACAGGGCACATGGGTCATTTGTTCCTGTCGGAGGGCAGTGTTGTGGAAAATTTTATATTAATGTATTGTCATAAGAGTCTCCCAGTGTCTGTTCAATCGCAGCCCGCTCTAAAGAGCTGACTGGGGCAGACTGACGCTGGTTGAGTCCTGTTAGGTAGTGGAAAACTTCCTGGTGTTTGGAGAGAGGTGTTTATGGAGAGAGGACATGTCTGCCAGCAAAGGGCCCTTGTGCAATGCACAGAATGATCGTCTGGTGGGGATGCATTCACTCTACAAAGACATTATCGGTTTAGCAGTGGTTTGCTCTTGTCACCCCTGGTATGCCTGATCAACATGTTTGGGGTGCCATGACATACACCTGCAGATAATATCCCATGCACGAGGAACTTTAGTCATTGTCATTTAGTATATTGTATCATGTCCTGTAGTAATTGGTGGTTGTTTTGTGTTCTGTTGTTAAATCCTTATATGGTCACTCACATCCTGTGAGGTCATATCCTGTGAGGCTGAGGTCATATCCTGTGAAGGAAGCGATTGGCTGTTGGGGCCAGGGCTTCCTGTTTGTGATTGCTTTTGTGGTCTTTTGAATAAAGGAGGCAGACTGAGAGCTGTGGGGGCAGTCTTGCTGAGATGAGAATGTAAGAAGCATGTGTTGGGTCTATTTGTAAGCATGAGGCACACACCAGAGGATGAGCTACGGCAGAAGGAAAGACATATGATCAAAAGGTGAGATGCATTCATATCATTAGACGAAATTGTTATTATGATTAGAAACAGGAGATTTGGCTGTGTGCTCTGCGTACAACCAAATTTCTGTGACAGCAGAGAGGAGGTTGGTGCCATTGTCGCAAACCACCATTCCTGCCTTAAGTTGGCGTGGCGTCAATCACCTCTGAACCTGCCCCTGCCGAGGTGACAGAACCTCTGCCCCAGTGTGGCTCCTGTCCCCCAAGCACACCAGCTCAAGCACTGCATGGCATCTTTTGGCCTGCATACTTGCATAGCCCCTTGAACAGCTACGGAGCACCACTGGTTCCAAGGACAAAGCACAGGAAGAGGTCATGGAGGAAGAAGAAGAGGAGGGGGTGGAGGAGAGAGGTGTGTCACAATCATTAGTAGTGGCATTTTGGAGGCGTGGTGGCAGAACAACCTCCATCACTACTGCACCTTGTCCTGCATCCTTCTCAGCTGCCAGCAGAGTCACCCAGTGCGCGGTGAAACTTAGGTAACGTCCCTGTCCATGCCTGCTGGACCATGAGTCAGCGGTAATATGCACCTTACCGAGAGAGCCGGAATCGCCTTCCGTGAGAAAAAGTGCCGTTTGGGTACCTGCCACTGAGGAACCGCACATTCTACAAACTCACGGAAGGGAGCAGAGTCTACCAACTGAAAAGTGCTAACAATTTTACCAAGCTAGCATTCAACCGCTGGGCATGTGGATGGCTGGGATCGAACTTCTTTCGGCAGTGCAGCAGCTGGGGCAGGGAAATTTGCCTGGTACAATCTGACATCGGTGTACCAAAAGCAGATTGCCCACAAGTACTTGGTTGTGACACACCTAATTCTACACCTTCATTCCTCTCAGAGCAGGTCTCAGACAGGACTGAAGGTATAGTGGGGTTGGAGATCTCAGTTGATGAGGAGCAAGCTTGCCAACAAACTGCATGGCAGGTCAACATATGTCTGGTCAAGCATGTGGTGCCCAAGCGGGAGATGTTTTGGCCATGCGAGATACGCTTGAGACATATGTTGCAAATAGCAGCGGTGCGATCTGATGCACTCATCTCAAAAAAGGCCCACACCAAAGAACTTTTTGAATAACGCGCAGAGACAGCAGCGCCCTGCACATGCGGAGCTTTGGGGTGTGATGCAGTCAGTGTGCTGCCCTTAGGCTGGCCCCTGGAGGGCATCCTGCCTCGTTGGTGATGTGCCTCCTCCTCCTCTCTCCTATCGGGCACCTACGTTAAGTCAGTGACCTCATCATCCCCTCCCTCCTCATCACTGGAGCAAGCCTGGCAGTAGGCTGCAGCAGGGGGAGCATGACTGCCAGATTGCTGTCCTTCTTGGGCACCCCCTCTGTCTGTGCTCACGTTACTGCCTTCATCTAGCTCAGTATCATCATCAGAGCCTTCTAAACGCTGGGCATCCTCCTGGAGCATGTACCCAACACTGTGGTCAAACAGTTCGAGGGACTCCTCAGGAGGACATGGTGGGGCTAGGGAAATAGTCACTGATGCCATTGAGACGAGGGAAGAGACCGCGTTGGCACCTGCTTTGCCAGACAAAGTACCCTGAGCATGGGTGAGAGAGGATGAGGAGGATGAGGACGTCTTGGTCATCCATTCGACCAATTCTTCCGCATGTTGCGGCTCAACACGGCCAGCTGCCAAAAAAAAGGCCAAGCGTGTCCCATGGCCACGTGCTGATGAGGATGCACCGTCTCCACGACCAGCACTGTTGCCTCTAGACACAGAGCCTGCTTGCCCTCTTTTATTGGCTTATGACTGTCTGCCTCTCCTTGTTGGCCTTCCAGACATACTAATGGCCTATAGCTGCACTAAGCTGGGATATATATATATATATATATATATATATATATATATATATATATACTGATACTGCAGCTAGCAAATTCAACTGCCTGCCTGGAGTATGAGAACACCACCAACCTTCTACAGGTATCTTTATCTGAACACTGTGCAGAGCTCGCAAAAAACTAACTTGTAGCTTATTTAGCTGCCTGCGGTAGTGATAGGATTAGGAAAACACCACCAACCTTCGACAGGTAGCTTTAGGTGAACACTGTGCAGAGCTCGCAAAAAACTAACTTGTAGCTTATTTAGCTGCCTGCGGTAGTGATAGGATCAGGAAAGCACCACCAACCTTCTACAGGTAGCTTTAGGTGAACACTGTGCAGAGTTCACAAAAAACTAACTTGTAGCTAATTTAGCTGCCTGCGGTAGCGATAGGATCAGGAAAACACCACCAAACTTCTACAGGTAGCTTTAGGTGAACACTGTGCAGAGTTCACAAAAAACTAACTTGTAGCTAATTTAGCTGCCTGCGGTAACGATAGGATCAGGAAAACACCACCAAACTTCTACAGGTAGCTTTAGCTGAACACTGTGCAGAGCTCGCACTACACTAACTTGTAGTTTTAGATAAACACTGTGATGAGGACGCACTACACTAACTTGTAGCTTTAGCTGAACACTGTGCAGAGGTCGCACTACACTAACTTGAAGTTTTAGCTGAACACTGTGAGGAGGACGCACTACACTAACTTGTAGCTTTAGCTGAACACTGTGCAGAGGTCGCACTACACTAACTTGTAGTTTTAGCTGAACACTGTGAGGAGGATGCACTACACCAACTTGTAGCTTTAGCTGAACACTGTGAGGAGGACACACTACCCTAACTTGTAGCTTTAGCTGAACACTGTGCAGAGGTCACACTAAACTAACTTGTAGCTTTAGCTGAACACTGTGAGTAGGATGCACTACCCTAACTTGTAGCTTTAGCTGAACACTGTGCGGAGGTCACACTAAACTAACTTGTAGCTTTGGATGAACACTGTGAGGAGGACGCACTACACCAACTTGTAGCTTTAGCTGAACACTGTGAGGAGGACGCACTACCCTAACTTGTAGCTTTAGCTGAACACTGTGCAGAGGTCACACTAAACTAACTTGTAGCTTAACTGAACACTGTGAGGAGGACGCACTACACTAACTGTAAATAGTCTAGCTGCCTGACTGTGGTACTAATAGGATCAAAACAACACCAGCAATTTTCTTCAGGTAGCTGTAAATACTGTAACAAGACAAGCCTGCCTGTCAGTAGGAAGATAACAGGAACGGACTAGCTAAACTGAATACAGTGTGTGTGTATATATATATATATATATATATATATATATATATATATATATATATACACACACAACACCTGGGATGCATATATATACACAATACACTGTAGGTGCAGCTAACTCACTGACTGTCCTGCCTAATCTAGCTAACTCAAATGAAATGACACTGTCTCTCTGTCTATCTAAGCATGCTGGAACACACTACACAGGGCCGCCGTGCAGGCGGCCTTATATATTGTGGGGCGTGTTCTAAACCCCCTGAGCCATAATTTGGCCAATTACAGCTCTCTCTACTGACGGCGCTGTGATTGGCCAAGCATGCGGGTCATAGTGCATGCTTGGCCAATCATCAGCCAGCAATGCATTGCGATGCCGCGGTGAATTATGGGCCGTGACGCGCCACGCGAATTTGGCACGAACGGCCCATAACGTTCACAATCCGGCGAACGATCGAACAGCCGATGTTCGAGTCAAACATGGGTTCGACTCGAACGCGAAGCTCATCCCTACTGTCTACATTGACTTGATGACCATCCAGACTCATAATCACTAATGCAAACATAAATCAAGGAAGCAAGATATTCAGGAAGAGAGTAGTAGAATACTAAAACTCAGCTCAAATGTCATCAGTGTTTCTCTTGTGAACTTTGAGGATGCATTTCTCCACTGTGTCTGCAGATACAGAGGTCAGTGAAGTGCATCAATGAAATAAAAGAAAGCTCCTCCAGGTGAGTGAGTCCCCAGTTAATCCCCACACACACTAGTCAGGTGCTAGCCCAGCTTACATGCTGTGTATTATAAAGCAAAGATTCCGGACGGCTGCATTTCCAAAAATCCTCTTTATTGAAGCTTCACCTATATACTGCTCTAATGTGCCATCATTAGGTTACAGGTGAACTAACCAATTAAAAACAGCCAGTATCACAAAGAAAACCCAGCTGCAGTACAGGTTACATACACTCAAACCTTATGTAAAGAGTTTGGTCTAGATCCACTGCCAAAAAGAATCTGATTCACCAATTAAACTCGTATCAAGCTTGACACATCATTCAAAATCATTGTATAGTAGCAACAACATATTCAAAATAATACAGAAAAACATATACAGTGGGGATGGAAAGAATTCAGACCCCCTTAAATTTTTTACTCTTTGTTATATTGCAGCCATTTGCTAAAATCATTTAAGTTCATTTTTTTCCTCATTAATGTACACACAGCACCCCATATTGATAGAAAAACACAGAATTGTTGACATTTTTGCAGATTTGTTAAAAAAGAAAAACTGAAATATCACATGGTCCTAAGTATTCAGACCCTTTGCTCAGTATTTAGTAGAAGCACCCTTTTGATCTAATACAGCCTTTTTGGGAAAGATGCAACAAGTTTTTCACACATGGATTTTGGGATCCTCTGCCATTCCTCCTTGCACATCCTCTCCAGTTCTGTCAGGTTCTGTCAGGTTGGATGGTAAACGTTGGTGGATAGCCATTTTTAGGTCTCTCCAGAGATGCTCAATTGGGTTTAAGTCAGGGCTCTGGCTGGGACATTTAAGGACAGTCACGGAGTTGTTGTGAAGCCACTCCTTCATTATTTTAGCTGTGTGCTTAGGGTCATTGTCTTGTTGGAAGGTAAACCTTCAGCCCAGTCTAAGGTCCTGAGCGCTCTGGAGAAGGTTTTCGTCCAGGATATCCCTGTACTTGGCCGCATTCATCTTTCCCTCGATTGCAACCAGTCGTCCTGTCCCTGCAGCTAAAAAACACCCCTAGAGCATGATGCTGCCACCACCATGCTTCACTGTTGGGACTATATTGGACAGGTGATGAGCAGTGCCTGGTTTTCTCTACACATACTGCTTAGAATTAAGGCCAAAAAGTTCTATCTTGGTTTCATCAGACCAGAGAATCTTATTTCTCACCATCTTGGAGTCCTTCAGGTGTTTTTTAGCAAACTCCATGCAGCTTTCATGCGTCTTGCACTGAGGAGAGGCTTCCGTCTGGCCACTCTGCCATAAAGCCCTGACTGGTGGAGGGCTGCAGTGATGGTTGACTTTCTGCAACTTTCTCCCATCTCCCAACTGCATCTCTGGCGCTCAGCCACAGTGATCTTTTAGTTTTTCTTTACCTCTCTCACCAAGGCTCTTCTCCCCCGATAGCTCAGTTTGGCCGGACGGGGTTCTGGTCGTCCCAAACGTCTTCCATTTAAGGATTATGGAGGCCACTGTGCTTAAGTGCAGCAGAAATTTTTTTGTAACCTTGGCCAGATCTGTGCCTTGCCACAATTCTGTCTCTGAGCTCTTCAGGCAGTTCCTTTGACCTCATGATTCATATTTGCTCTGACGTGCACTGTGAGCTGTAAGCTCCTATATACAGGTGTGTGGTTTTCCTAATCAGGTCCAATCAGTATAATCAAACACAGTTGGACTCAAATGAAGGTATAGAACCATCTCAAGGATGATCAGAAGAAATGGACAGCACCTGAGTTAAATATATGAGTGTCACAGCAAAAGGTCTGTATACTTAGGACCATGTGATATTTCAGCTTTTCTTTTTTAATAAATCTGCAATAATGTCAACAATTCTGTGTTTTCTGTCAATATGGGGTGCTGTGTGTACAATAATAAGGAAAAAAATGAACTGAAATGATTTTAGCAAATGGATGCAATATAACAAAGAGTGAAAAATGTAAGGGGGTCTGAATACTTTCAGTCCCCACTGTGTATATATATATATATATATATATATATATATATATATATATATATATATATATATAGTGCCTTGAAAAAGTATTTATACCCCTTGAAATTTTCCACATGTTCTCATGTTACAACCAAAAACTTAAATGTATTTTATTGTGATTTAATGTTATAGACCAACACAGAGTGGCACATAATTGTGAAGAGGAAGGAAAATGATAAATGTTTTAAAAAATTTTTTACAAATACATATCTGAAAAGTGTAGCGTGCATTTGTATTCAGCCCCCTGAGTCAAAACTTTGTAGAACCACCTTTTGCTGCAATTACAGCTGCAAGTTTTTTTTTGGGTATGTCTCTACCAGCTTTGCACATCTAAAGAATGAAATGTTTGCCAATTCTGTGCAAAATAGCTAAAGCTCTGTCAGATTGGATGGAGAGTGTCTGTGAACAGCAATTTTCAAATCTTGCCACAGATTCTCAATTTGATTTAGGTCTGGACTTTGACTGGGCCATTCTAACACATTAATATGCTTTAATCTAAACCATTCCATTGTAGCTCTGGCTGTATGTTTAGGGTCATTGTCATGTTGGAAGGTAAACCTCCACCCCAGTCTCAAATCTTTTGCAGACTCTAACAGGTTGTCTTCTACAATCACCCTGTATTTGGCTCCATCCATCTTCCCATCAACTCTGATCAGCTTCCCTGTCTCTGCTGAAGAAAAGCATTCCCACAATATGATGCTCCAACCACCATGTTTCACGGTGGGAATGGTATGTTCAGGGTGATGTGCAGTGTTAGTTTTCTCCACACATAACATTTTACTTTTAGGCCAAAACTTTCAATTTTGGTCTCATCTGTCCAGAGCACTTTCTTCCACATGTTTGCTGTGTCACCCACATGGCTCGCAAACTGCAAACCGGACTTCTAATGGCTTTCTTTCAACAATGGCTTTCTTCTTGCCACTCTTCCATAAATAACTAATAGTTATTCTGTGGACAGATTCTCTCACCTGAGTTGTGGATCTCTGCAGCTCCTCCAGAGTTACCATGGGCCTCTTGGCTTCTTCTCTGATTAATGCTCTCCTTGCGTGGCCTTTCAGTCTAGGTGGAGGGCCATGTCTTGGTAGGTTTGCAGTGACATACACTTTCCATTTTCGGTTGATGGATTGAACAGTGCTCCATGAGATGTTGAAAGCTTGGGATATTTTTTTAGAACATAACCCTGCTTTAAACTTCTACACAACTTTATTCCTGAATTGTCTGGTGTGTTCCTTGGCCTTCATGATGCTGTTTGTTCTCTAAGGCTTTCTAACAAACCTCTGAGGGCTTCACAGAACAGCTGTATTTATACTAAGATTAATTTACACACAGGTGGACTCTATTTACTAATTAGGTGACTTCTGAATGCAATTGGTTCCACTAGATTTTAGTTAGGGGTATCAGAGTAAAGGAGGCTGAATACAAATGCATGCCACACTTTTCATATATATATATATATATATATATATATATATACACACACACAATCAAACTCATGTAAGGACAAATTATTTTAAAAGCAAAGTGTTGCACATCATAAGGACCAATACTGACATAGTCCTAAACTATGTGTATATGTGTATAGCCTCAAATAAATATTGCTGTCTGTATAAAGCTGCAGGAGCCCAATTGAGACACAGGGTGGGAAATGTGCACTAATAGACTTCCCTTAGCAGATCTCTTGCAACCTATTAGTGCACATATCCTGTCCTGTGTCTCAATAGATCTCCTGCAGCTTTATACAGCCAATGACATTTATTAGTGTATGTACTGTGTACTGCAGCAAAGTTTTCCTTGTGATTGTGGTGACTAGTTCCAATAGGTGGAAACCACTGTGCCAACGGGCGGCACAGTGGTGTAGTGGGTAGCACTCTCACCTAGCAGTAAAAAGGGTCGCTGGTTCGAATTCCAACCACGACACTACCTGCCTGGAGTTTGCATGTTCTCCCTGTGCCTGCGTGGGTTTCCTCCGGGTACTCCGGTTTCCTCCCACACTCCAAAGACATGCTGGTAGTTTAATTGGCTTCTGTTCATATGCTGTCCAAAATTGGCCTAGTATATGAATGTGAGTTGGGAACCTTGGATTGTGGGCTCCTTGAGGGTAGGGACCGATGTGAGTGTGTGATGTAAATTGACAGCGCTATATGGGTACCAAAAATAATATAATAGATGAGCACCTTAATGAGACACAATGTACAGGGATAGGGACTAGGGATGAGCCGAACACCCCCCTGTTCGGTTCGCACCAGAACATGCGAACAGGAAAAAAGTTTGTTCGAACACCGTTAAAGTCTATGGGACACGAACATGAATAATCAAAAGTGCTAATTTTAAAGGCTTATATGCAAGTTATTGTCATAAAAAGTGTTTGGGGACCTGGGTCCTGCCCCAGGGGACATGGATCAATGCAAAAAAAAGTTTTAAAAACGGACGTTTTTTCAGGAGCAGTGATTTTAATAATGCTTAAAGTCAAACAATAAAAGTGTAATATCCCTTTAAATTTCGTGGCTGGGGGGTGTCTATAGTATGCCTGTAAAGGGGCGCATGTTTCCCGTGTTTAGAACAGTCTGACAGCAAAATGACATTTCAAAGAAAAAAAGTCATTTAAAACTACTCGCGGCTATTGCATTGCTGGTCTGACAATATACATAAAAGTTCATTGATAAAAGTGGCATGGGAATTCCCCACAGGGGAACCCTGAACCAAAATTAAAAAAAAAAAAATGACGTGGGGGTCCCCCTAAATTCCATACAAGGCCCTTCAGGTCTGGTATGGATATTAAGGGGAACCCCGGCCAAAATTTTAAAAAAAAATGACGTGGGGGGCCCCCCTAAATTCCATACCAGACCCTTCAGGTCTGGTATGGATTTTAAGGGGAACCCCGCGCCAAAATAAAAAAAAACGGCGTGGGGTCCCCCCAAAAATCCATACCAGACCCTTATCCGAGCATGCAACCTGGCAGGCCGCAGGAAAAGAGGGGGGACGAGAGAGCGCCCCCCCTCCTGAACTGTACCAGGCCACATGCCCTCAACATTGGGAGAGTGCTTTGGGGTAGCCCCCTAAAACACCTTGTCCCCATGTTGATGAGGACAAGGGCCTCATCCCCACAACCCTGGGCGGTGGTTGTGGGGGTCTGCGGGTGGTGGGCTTATCGGAATCTGGAAGCCCCCTTTAACAAGGGGACCCCCAGATCCTGCCCCCCCCCCGTGTAAAATGGTACCATTTCACTAAAAAACTGTCAAGAATGTTAAAAATGACAAGAGACAGTTTTTGACAATTCCTTTATTTAAATGCTTCTTCTTTCTTCTATCTTCCTTCATCTTCTTCTTCTTCTTATGGTTCTTCTGGCTCTTCTGGTTCTTCCTCCGGTGTTCTCATCCAGCATCTCCTTCGCGGCATCTTCTATCTTCTTCTCCTTGGGCCGCTCCGCACCCATGGCATGGGGGGGAGGCTCCCACTCTTCTCTTCATTGTCTTCTTCATCTTCTTCTCTTCTTCTCTTCTTCTCTTCCTCATCTTCTTCTCCGGGCCGCTCCGCATCCATGCTGGCATGGAGGGAGGCTCCTGCTGTGTGACGCATATCCTCTTCTGACGGTTCTTAAATAACGGGGACGGGGCCACGGTGACTTGACGGGACTTCCCTGTGACATCACGGGGAATGCCACAGGGAATGTCCCATGCATCAGAGGGGGGCGGGGTCACCGGGTGGCTCCACCCCCCATTATTTAAGAACTGTTAGAAGAGGAGACGCATCACACAGCGGGAGCCTCCCGCCATGCCAGCATGGATGCGGAGTGGCCCGGAGAAGAAGATGAAGAAGAGAAGAAGAGAAGAAGATGAAGAAGAGAAGAAGATGAAGAGAAGAGCAGGAGCCTCCCCCATTCCATGGGTGCGGAGCAGCCCGAGGAGAAGAAGATAGAAGACACCGTGGAGGAGATGCTGGACGAGAACACCGGAGGAAGAACCAGAAGAGCCAGAAGAACCAGAAGAAGATGAACGAAGATAGAAGAAAGAAGAAAGAAAAAGCATTTAAATAAAGGAATTGTCAAAAACTGTCTCTTGTCATTTTTAACATTTTTGACAGTTTTTTAGTGAAATGGTAGGGGTACTTTCGTACCCCCTAACCATTTCACACAGGGGGGGCCGGGATCTGGGGGTCCCCTTGTTAAAGGGGGCTTCCAGATTCTGATAAGCCCCCCGCCCGCAGACCCAGGGTTGTGGGGTAGAGGCCCTTGTCCTCATCAACATGGGGACAAGGTGTTTTGGGGGGCTACCCCAAAGCACCCTCCCAATGTTGAGGGCATGTGGCCTGGTACGGTTCAGGAGGGGGGGTCTCGTCCCCCCCCCTCTTTTCCTGTGGCCTGCCAGGTTGCGTGCTTGGATAAGGGTCTGGTATGGATTTTTGGGGGACCCCACGCCGTTTTTTTTTTTTTTTTTTTGGCGCGGGGTTCCCCTTAAAATCCATACCAGACCTGAAGGGTCTGGTATGGAATTTAGAGGGACCCCCACAACATTTTTTTTAAATTTTGGTTGGGGTTCCCCTTAATATCCATACCAGACCTGAAGGGCCTGGTATGAAATTTAGGGGGACCCCCACGTCATTTTTTTTAAAACATTTTGGTTCAGGGTTCCCCTGTGGGGAATTCCCATGCCGTTTTTATCAATGAACTTCTATGTGTATTGTCAGACCGGTAATGCATTAATAGCCGCGAGTAGTTTTAAATGACTTTTTTTCCTTTGAAATGTCATTTTGCTGTCAGACTGTTCTAAACATGGGAAACATGCGCCCCTTTACAGGCATACTATAGACACCCCCAGCTATGAAATTTAAAGGGATATTACACTTTTATTGTTTGACTTTAAGCATTATTAAAATCACTGCTCCTGAAAAAACAGCCCTTTTTAAAACTTTTTTTGCATTGATCCATGTCCCCTGGGGCAAGACCCAGGTCCCCAAACACTTTTTATGACAATAACTTGCATATAAGCCTTTAAAATTAGCACTTTTGATTTCTCCCATAGACTTTTAAAGGGTGTTCCGTGGCATTCGAATTTGCCACGAGCACCCCAAATTGTTCGCTGTTCAGCGAACTTGCGAACAGCCAATGTTTGAGTTGAACATGAGTTTGACTCGAACTCGAAGCTCATCCCTAATAGGGACAATTGTAGACATGCACCCACATTCACTCAGGTTGAACTGGATGGACTGGTGTCTTTATTCAACCTTACTATGTAACTATGTAACTATGTAATGACTAAGCAATACCATTTGTGCGAAACGCGTCTACCTCTTTGTCCCTTGCTCCATCTGTTAACCACCTGTCACATAAGCTTCAATAAAGAGGATTTTTGGAAGTGCAGCCATCAGGAATCTTTGCTTTATGATCAGTGAGGTGCATGTTTTAAAGCTTAGTTATTGTATGTTAAGTATATGTAAATACTTACAGCAAATGTTCACAGCCTGACCACAGTTTCACTTTGAATTTATGTTATTGGTTAGGATTCTTATTCTGAGTCAGTTTTGATTCAACCACTCTCCTGTGAGTTGCCAGTTTAATTTCTGATCTTTGATTTGGATCTTCATCTAGTTATCTTTTCTGTCAAACTCCTAGTCCTACTTTTTATGTTTTAGAGTTTTGTTTGTTGCCAGTGGCTCAGTCATGGGTCATATAGAAAGAAAGCTATAGAAAGAAAAGCTTCCTTTCAAGAACGCACTTCAAATCAAGAGCAGGGAACTCCTATCTCCATGCCCACAGCCACCACAATCCCAGGTGGATAAGGAACGTTCCCTTTGGCCAACTCTGCAGGTTTCGACGGACATGCACCTTTAAGAATGACTATGAAGAACAGGGACTGATTCTGAAGAACAAATTTAGGGAAAAAGGATATGACAATATACATATTGATGAAGCCTTCCAGAAATACTTACAGCTATTTGTAGGAAAATCTGTAAAGCATGATGCCAGCACTGAGGAACCACAAGTGAAATTCTGCACAAGGTACAACAATAAAGTTCCCATGATGCAAAAAATATTTAGAAAAAATTGGAAAATACTCAGATCTGATCCAATCTTGAAAACCAGTCTATCTTTACACCCAAACTTGGTCTTTAGTAGACCATAAAATTTAAGAAGCATCATTGCTCCAAGTAGAATAAAGAAAATTAGGAATAAAGGCCTGAACAAACCCTGGACCACTGTGTTTGATCAAAATGGAGTGGACAGTAAAAGTCACAAGATCAAACAGTTTATCAACTGCAGTACCTCGTCTGTGATATATGGCCTCCTCTGTCCTTGTGGACTGTTATATGTTGGTCGCACTTCACGTCCTATGAGGACAAGAATGGGGGAGCATAGGCGTAGTATCACAACAGAAAAAAAGAACTAAGTACCAAAACACTGTTAATGACCTGTTAGAGGCTTGTTTAAACAGCTCTGTTAATGGCCTAAGCTTTGTCGGAATTGAGGCTATAACGAATGATCTTGATAGTGGTAAACACTAAGTATTATGTACAAGAGAGGCCTTCTGGATATTCACTCTAGGATCCCCGGTCCCTCAAGACCTCAACGAAGGGATAGAACTGCATAATGTAGTCTAACCTCGTTTGGGCTTCTGTCAATTTGGCTAGCCTGGCATAGTCCTGCTATTCCTTCCATGACCCCCTGTTTGTTAAAGTCTTGTACCCTTCTGACTCCCTCCCCTCCCATCCCATTATGTATTGGGCTTAAAATCCTGGTTTACCCCTTCCCGATCCTTTTTGATCAAACTACTACCCCTAGGAGATATGCCCAATATGGGGTCCAGGCTCTCCTTTGTTAAATAGGCATGTCATCACGAGCCTGTGCATGTATGTTAATTATCAATTATTACTAATTAAAGTGTAAGTAAACCCCCCTATCATTTTCAGCCAAGGAAGCTGCCATCTTTGCCTCTGTTTAATCTACAACTGCCATGATGCTGCACATGTGATCAGTTATGACACCAGCCATTGGATGGTTTGACAGTTTGGTTGAGAGCACAACCAATGGGAGTGTTACATTTCCGGCACATGCCAGAAATGAAAATGTTTTATGGATGGGTTTACTTCCGCTTTAAGTTATTATTGTTTACCCATTTTAAATTTGTAATCTTTGATCAAGTATTTGGCATAAGGTAAAATATAGCGTTATGTGCATTTGTGCCCCTATGGTATAACTATGTGTATGCGCATTGTTTACTTGTTATGATTATGATTAGGTGCCCCAGACAACGTCAGAGTGTGACAAAACGCGCATTGGGAGGAGCTGATGTGCTGACGTGCTGCATGTACCGTCTGCAGGACGGGTGATCGTTTTAGCCGGCCGGCTGTTTTTTATGCTGTTACGAATCTACTACACTGTAAGTGTTCTTTTAATCTTCTTAATAAACGCTAGTACCAGGATTACGCTATGGTGTTTCCCTTTCTTTTTCCGGGGAACCTCTGAATGGGAACCATCCCCTAACCTGGAGTTATACATACCTCCCTCCATGGTGTGACCGATTCCTTGTGGTTTGGTGAAGTAGCGATAAATATCATCCCCTCTGGCTATAGCAAGTGGAGTGTCAGTCCATTCAGATAAAGGCCCCGACCGGGTTAAGGTCGCAAGCTTCTTTGGGCTTGCTTTATGGTAAGCGCGCATTTCATTTGAGCTATCACGGTGGTGCGGTGGAGGAATTTCCTATCCTATTTATTTTCCTTGAAGACTGGGATTTGAGCCTAGGTCTCCTCACAACACTTTATATGGACTATTGTTTGCTGTGTTTGAACTGTTAGTGAATAATGGTTCACTCTTTTAAGTTTTGTGGTATATATTATTTTTCTTGACAAAAAAATAAGGTTAATGTCACCATTTAGTATTATCTATTTACTCAGGAATATTAGCGCTGCTACTTTTGCTATTGTTTATGATTAGGGATGAGCCAAACACCCCCCGGTTCGGTATGCGGCAGAACATGCGAACAGGCAAAAAATTTGTGCGAACACCGTTAAAGTCTATGGGACTCGAACGTGAAAAATTTAAAGTGCTAATTTCAATGGCTAATATGCACGTTATTGTCATAAAAAGTGTTTGGGGACCCGGGTCCTGCCCCAGGGGACATGTACAGTATCAATGTAAAAAAAAATTTTAAAACTGACCTTTTTTTGGGTGCAGTTATTTTAATAATGCTTAAAGTGAAACAATAAAAGTGAGATATTCCTTTAAATATTGTTCCTGGGGTGACTATAGTAAGCCTATAAAGTGGCGCTTTTTACCCGTGTTTAGAAAAGTCCCTGCACAAAATGACATTTCTAAGGGAACAAAAGTCATTTAAAACTGCTGGCGGCTGTAACGTAATGTTGCCCCCCCAGCCCATTACCAGGCCCTTTGGGTCTGGTATGGATATTAAGGGGAACCCCGCACCCAAATTTAAAAAAAAAGGCGTGGGGCCCCCAGGCCCTATATACTCTGAACAGTAGAAGTATACAGGCGGCCCCTGGGTTAAAAGGTTTGTTCTTAAGTTGAATTTGTTTGTAATTTGGAACAGGTACATTTTGTAAGTGTAGCTCCAGCCAAAAGATCTATTTTTAAGCTTTTTGGATAACATAGGGAAGGGTTATCATCACCCCTGTAACATTTGTTTTGCTGTCTGTGCCCCTGTTCAGAAGATTTCACCTCACTTTCTGTCCCAATGACAATTGGATTTAGAAAATTTTGGGTTATTAGGGAAACAAGGATTGGTTTCACTTTCTGTTGTCTCCCTCCATTTATAAGTAGGAGTTGTTTGTAAGTCGGATGTTTGAAAATAGGGGACCGCCTGTATATACTATACGGCCTGCCCTATACACTCTGCGGAAAATTGCATCTTAGGTGTTGGTGGTACCAGAACACTGTAAGCCCTCACAGTTACTCTTGGTGGGTGCTGGAACAGCCCCTGCTGTGAAATATTATATCAAGAATTGTAATTACGTGCCCCTGTTAAACAGGGGCATAAGAATTGGGCCTTAGGCGGTGGTGGTGGTGGCACAACACTCTAAAGCCTCACAGATACTTTTGTTGAGCACAGGAAGAGGCCCTGCTCTGAACTATTAGATCAAAAATTTTAATTATGTGCCCCTGTTAAACAGGGGCATAAAAATTGGGCCTTAGGCAGTGGTGGTGGTGGCACAAAACTGTAAAGCCTCACAGATACTTTTGTTGAGCGCAGGAACAGGCCCTGCTGTGAAATATTAGATCAAAAATTTTAATTACATGCCCCTGTTAAGGCAGTGGTGGTGGTGCCTTGAACCGAAAATATTCCTAGAAGCTATCATCATGAAGATTGAGAAGGAATAGGATAGTCACTCAGCATAATAGGATAGTCACTCAGCATATGCAGTCTTCAAGGGATCCCACATCCATAGAAAAATCAATTGGTTAGATCAGCATCAGGTGCTTGGTACTTGGTGATCCAAGACTGATTCAATTTTATGAATGTGAGCCAATCAACAGAGTCTGTGGACAGGCGCACTCTGTGATAGGTTACAAAGCCTCCAGCAGCACTGAATGTGCGTTCAGAAAGAATGCTGGATGCAGGAGAGGCCAGTAGCTCAATTGCATATTGAGCAAGCTCTGGCCAGTGGTCCATCCTCAAGTCCCAGTAACCCAGTGGATGTTCTGGTGGAAAGGTCTCCAAGTCTGATCTTGCCCCTAGATATTCTTGCACCATGTAATTCAGATGCTGGCGATGGTTGCTGGAACTGATCAGACCTGGGCGCTGAGGACTGAAGAATTGTCTGAAGGCATCAGTCAGCCAGCAACCTTCTCCACCGCTCTTTCTGTGACTGAACGAAGCCTCAGCAACACGTTGTCCAGCACCAGGAAATTGTAATCTCCCAGGCTCTGGAAACGCATTGCACAAACCTTTCTGCAAGGCCTCCCGAAGATGTTTCATCCTTTGCTCCCTCTGCAAAGGCTGGGTAAGTTCTGCAACCTTACCCTTGTAACGTGGATCAAGAAGGGTTGCCAGCCAGTAATGATCCCTCTCCTTGATACCACAAATTCTAGGGTCCTTTCGCAGGCTTTGCAGGATCAGGGAGGCCATGCAGCGTAAGTTTGCAGAGGCATTCGATCCTGAGTCCTCTGGGTCACTAAGGATCACATGTTCCTCAACCACCTCCTCCAGCCACGTACAACTCCATGGGTTTCTGGGCACTGCAAACAATCCCTTGAAGACTGCTGCTGATGCTGAGTATTATCCTCCACTTCCATGCTGACGCAATCCTCATCCTCCTCCTCCTCTTCTTCTTCCTGTGTGATCGGTGGGCCTGCAGGAATACTAGTATCTGGATAAAGGGGGCCTTGAGAGGTAAGGAAGTCCTCCTCTTCCTCCCGCTGTTCTGCCTCAAGTGCCCTGTCCATTATTCCACGAAGCATGTGCTCCAACAGGAAGACTAGAGGGACAGTATCACTGATGCATGCACTGTCTGAGGTCTACCAGCTGAAAAGGCAGCAGCTGCAGTGATAGCAATTTGGCCAAGCTAGCATTCAGACGCTGAGCATGTGGGTGGCTGGGACTGAATTTCTTTCGACAGTTTAGCAACTAGGGTAGGAAAATTTGCCTGCTAAAATCTGATGTTGGTGTACCGCTAGCAGATTGGCTGCAAGTACTTGGGACACCTATTTCAATACCTTCTATACCTTCTTTCCTCTCAGTGCAGGTTTCTGAGAGGACTGGAGGTATAGTGGGGTTGGAGATCCCAGCTGATGAGGAGCAAGGAGAGGTCCGCCTTGTTCTTTGATGTGGGTCTTTTAAGTGCTGTTGCCAACGCACTGCATGGGAGGTCATCATATGTATGGTCAAGCATGTGGTGCCCAAGCGGCTGCTGTTTTGGCCATGCTTGATGCGCTTCAGACATATGTTGCAAACAGCAACGGTGCAATCTGCTGCACACGTGTCAAAAAAGGCCCACACCAAAGAACTTTTCAAAATATGTGGGGAGTCAGTAGCGCCCTGCACCTGCTTAGCTCTGCAGTGTGATGCAATAGGGTGGCTGACCTTAAGCTGCCCCCTGGAGGGCATCCTGCCATGTTGGAGATGTGCCTCCTCCTCCTCCTCCTCTCTTCTATCAGGCACCCAAGAAGAGTCAGTGACCTCATCATCCCCTCCCTCCTCGTCACTGGTGCAAACTTGGCAGTATGCTGCATCTCGGGAAACATGCCTGCCAGTTTCCTGAACTTCTTGGGCACCCCCTATCTCTAGGCTCACGTTACTCCCTTCCTCAACCTGGGTACCATCATCGGAGCCTTCAAATCGCTGCTCATCCTCCTGCAGCATGTACCCGACACTGTGGTCGAGTAGTTCAGGGTACTCCTCCGTGCATGATGGTGGGGCTAAGGAAGGAGTGACTGTTGACATGCAGCCAATGGAATAGGCCGCTTTGGAGGAAGGCTTTGTTATTTATTACACCAACTCTTCTGCATGTTGTAGCTCAATAACATGGCCAGCTGCAGAAAAAAAGGACAAGTGTGCCCCTCGGCTACATACTGAGGATGCACCGTGTCCAGGACCAGCACTGTCGACTGTAGACACAGAGCCTGCTTGCCCTCTTTTAGTGGCCTGTGAGCATCTGCCTCTCCTTGGTGGCCTTCCGGACATGCTGTAAATTTTGTTTAGCAAAACCACACTACACTGTATTGTGTACTGTGTACACCACCAGAAAAGTAGTAGCAAGTGCACTAGGGGTGCACGGTACTGTGTAAACCAACAGAAGTTTAACAACAACTATGGGTGCACTGTATGTATTGTGTACTGTGTACACCACCAGAAAAGTAGTAGCAACTGCACTAGGGGTGCCCAGTACTGTGTACACCAACATAAGTGTAATAACAACTATGGGTGCATTGTATGTATTGTGTACTGTGTACACCACCAGGAAAGTAGTAGCAACTGCACTAGGGGTGCACGGTACTGTGTACACCAACAGAAGTGTAATAAAAACTATGGGTGTACTGTATGTATTGTGTACTGTGTACACCACCAGAAAAGTAGTAGCAAGTGCACTAGGGTTGGCCTGGTCTCCCGGAAGAGTGGAATGGTACCAGTCAAAAACAGGTACCCGTTCCCCCCTCCCCCCTGAAAGGTGCCAAATGTGGCACCGGAGGAGGGGAGGAGATGGATAAGTAGAAATTCCACTTTTGAGTGGAACTGCACTTTAAGTTAAAACATACAACATTTAGAAGAATTAAAATTTCCCCATTAAATATTTTAAATACCTTTGACTTGGGATACTGGCTGTTGGTGATCACTTTGCATCTGGCAGACACTTGCAGCTGGAGTAAAGGAAAGGGCACCCTTTAAGCAATGAAACCTGAGAAAGGTACAGTTGAGTTTGAAGAATATCCTATGAGCTAGACATGTCAGGGCCATAGGCCAAATGCAGTACCTAAATAAACCACTTGGAAGGCAAGCACTATAGTATTGGATTTCAGGTGTAAAAGATGAAAGAAATTGGTCTGGGTATGGAAAACCTTTAACCAGACTAAATGTTTGTGTTGTGCCCCAGTATCTCACCAATATTTCATTGGTAGATAAGATGAGTTCAACTACATCAGGGTTTACTTCCTCTATAAACTTGTAGTACAAGTAAGCAAAACAGCATCATGCTCCAAATAAATTTTACATTAGTATTTTCAGCATTGTAATGAAGTATTGAGACTGGAATCTAGTATATTTGGAGTTGTTTTCACTTTTTCACTTTCCACCAAAGACGACGTGGTACTTTGAAGCAGAAGAAAAGCAAGTCACCTTCATCATTTTCTTTATGCACTGAGGATAATACAGAGAATAATAAATGATTTTAGGGACATACAAACAATGACATAATTCACACACTGAGCTTGACCCTCACTAACAAAGAACAAAAGGAAAGCCAAATTAGACAGTCATTAAACCCAAGTGAAAGCTGTGCGCAGTCGGCCCATCCAAGACTTTACTTTGGAGATGATAGAAGAGGGTTAGCATTGTTATTACCTTAGTATGTCAGTGATTTTTGAAATTCTATTCAATGTATTTATTTACTATAAAAAGAATAAAAATGAACAGAAAATAAAAAGTGTTACATACCTTTCTGACTTTGCCATATTGACTTAAACATGCTGTCTGCTTTTATATTCAACATACAAAAAATTTCATTAGCTGTGTAAAAACTAATACAAGTAGATAGAGAGATAGATAAATAGATAAATAGATAGAATTGCTTCTTTCCTATGATCTGGCTGTCATGCCGATTCAATGGCTTTAGAAACTTCTAATCCTGAGTTGCAAGAATCACGCAGCCAGTGATGTCAGAGGAAGGTCAAACCTTCCTAAGCTTCCTTGTGTGTGGCCAATGAAATAGCAAAACCCTTTAATCAGCATGATATCCTGACAATTAGCAGTTTCTAAAGGCAAGGCTAGGGATGGCAGCCTCTCCATCTCCTTTATTAACTATTTATTTAAAAAAAATATAATTTGGTTTACAATGTACCATTTTGTTACACAAAATTAAATTACATTCTTTACATATTTTTCCATGTAAAATTGAAAAATATATTAATTTTAACATATAGGTTGATATAATGATATTAGAGTAGTGTTTCTGAACTCTTGGTGACTCTAGGTCACCAAGAGTCACATTTTAAATAAATTGTTAATGCAATTTAACATGTTACTCATTTATTATTGTTTATGGAGAGCTAGAAAACCTGAACCATTGGCAGAATTCATAGAGAAACACATAAACTATTATTAAAACATTCCTGATGTTTAGTTTTTTTTCTGAAACATAAAGAAAACTCCTGTTCCACATGGTCCATATTATTCATATTCATATTTTTCAAGTATTTGTGATTGTAAACAATAACCTTGTAAAACAATCCATTCAGTTTAAGATAGAAAGGCAAAACATCTGTGTATAGCTATTAAAAAACATCAATACCTTTTTTTCTCTTTTTTATAAGTGATCACATTCCCTCTGTTCTCAGCTGCATAAGAGCTGGGGGAGGAGCAGCAAAAGCACACTGAACTCTTCAGTGAATGGCTGTGCAGAGGAGGCATGTCAGGATAAGTATGATCATTGGAGGAGAGCAGGCTGAGTTCCCAGCAAAGCTAGAGAACTGACCACGCTGTGCTCTCATGCTTAGCATGGTCATTTTTAATAGGAGAGCAGAGGGACTGGCAGGAACACCAGGGATTTCACACAAAGTAAGCGATACAAAGAGAACAGGATACTTTTTCATACAAGTACATGGTACAGCAGCCACATATCAGGAATATGAAATGTTAGGGTAACAAACACTTTAAAGACCGACTCCAGAAAGAGGGAACTAGGACTAGGATCAGGAACAAGGAGAGTAGATAAGAGGTGGTAGGGTACAGGATCATGGTAGGAATCAGGATTAGGAAAAATCAGCAAGCAGGGATCTGGTTAGCAGGCAAAACATTGAAGCAAAGTTGCAAATCAAGGGAGGGGTTATATACCTTCCCAGCAGCCAGAATCAGGTGGAACCTTATTACTGGGATCTGCTGAATGCTGGGAAACACCCGCCGGGCTACCAGAACTGCACTCTTCAGCTCTGGAAACCACAGTGCCACCAGCAGGTGAACCAGGTTGTGATAGGGTGTCTTTACAAGCCCTACAAGGCACTATTTATTTTTTACATTGAAGTTGCTCTTTTTAATCACCCCACGTGGCAAGCCACATACATAGGTTTTAGCTTTTCTAAAAAAAAAAAAAAAAATCAGTTTACTGTTCCTGTGACTAATAAAGACTCTCTGATTAGCATCCTCTCCATTTAACACGCAAGGTCATTTTATGTCAACTTGCATACCCTTTTCATTAAGCATTTGCTTAATATTTTCTGTTTAATATTGGGACTTAATAGTTGAAGGTATAATGGAGGAGCAATAAACTGGGTATCCTAATTTGATTTCTTTACCTAGAAATTTAATATATTAAACTTAGACACACAGCAGCAGAAATGTAATATATTAAACTTAGAAACACAGCAGTAAATGTTAAAAGAAAGAATCATGATGAGCTATACTGAGCTAGTCATTCAAATATTTCCTAAATCTTTTGAGAGTGTCCTTAACCGCTTGCCGTCCATCGGCCGCAGTTGTACTGCGGCGGAATGGCACAGGCAGGCGAATCGCCGTTACGCTACGTCAGCCGCGACAATCGGATTCGATCAGAAACCGATCAATCCCCAGGCCAATGAAATCTGGCCTGGACCTGGTGATTGCTCCTGACAAATGATATCCTTCCTCTGTCTGTGTAACTGTAAACACTGGGAAAGTGATGTCATCTCTCTTCGTGTCGGTCTTATTGTTCCAGACCGAGAGGAGAGAGCATCAAACAGTGAGTTGCACAACACTACACTGACACCAGGTCACGTAGGCATACAATTCACTCCCGATCACCTCCGATCACCCCCCCAGTTAACCCCTTCACCACCCGTCACTGTGTCACCCAGTACAGTAATCAGATTTTTTTTATCGCTGTACTAGTGTCATTAGTGACAAAAATTAGTGTTAGGGTAATTAGTCTTAGGCTCAGATAGGTCTAGGGACCCCCTAACCCCCCCATAAAGGTTTAACCCCTTGATTACCACCTATCACCTGTGATCACAGTATAAGTGTCACAGGTGAAGCAGTTTAGCTAGATTTTTTTTTATAGCGTCAGGGCACCCGGCGTATTTTACCCAATAAAGGTTTAACCCCCTGATCACCCGGTGGGTGATCAAAGTTATGTTTTAGTGTCAGATAGGGTCTGCATCTCTCCAGGCAGTGTCAGATGAGTGCCAGTACTGCTAATACTCACGCATGCACCATACGCCTCCCTTAGTAGTATAGTATCTGAACGGATCGATATCTGATCTGATCAGATCTATATTAGTGTCCCCAGCAGTTTAGGGTTCCCAAAAATGCAGCGTTAGCGGGATCAGCCCAGTTACCTGCTATTTGCGTTTAGCCCCTCCGCCCAGCCCAGCCCACCCAAGTGCAGTATCAATCGATCACTGTCACTTACAAAACACAACACACATAACTGCAGCATTTGTCAGGCCTGATCCCTGTGAATGCTAACAGTTTTTTTGGTAGCGTTGAATCAGTCACTAACAGTCAAGACTTTTTTACCTGTGAGTCTCACTACTGTACCAGTAAATTTAGAGTCCAAAATGTCAAATCGTAGGTACAGTAGTGAAGAGGCCTACAAATTTCTGAGCATGACAGATAATGAAGAGTAAGTCACTCATCTGTCAGATTCAGGCTCAGAATACGTACCTGTAGACAGTAGCGGCACCCTGACAGATAGCTCTGTTGTGGTCCCTGCCAAGGTCAGGAGTACCAGACCCCGATCTTCTTCTGCTGTCGTTGAGGTGCAAGAACCACAGGTCCCTCGTATGGAGCAGAGAGCCAGTAGTAGTGCCGCTATTCCTTCTGGTGAACTGGCAAGCACCAGTGGCCTAGTACATCCTAGTCGTACATCCAGCACTGCAGTAACACTTGGAGACATGGTGAGTCCCATAAGTGCAGTTCAAGCTGGCGAGGTGGCAAGCATGAGTAGTGTCCCGCTGCCAAATAGAAGAAGAAGACAAAGACAGGCCCGTTGAGCCCATAGTGCCCTTCCTGTTGCATTTGCCAATCCTAATTGGGAAATAATCACTTCTGCAGCACCCGTACTTCCCCCATTCACTGGCCAACCTGGAATTCAGGTGGAAACAGTTGATTTTACGTCACTTGATTTTTATTCGCTGTTTTTCACCAAAGATCTCTCTATGAACAAAAGCAATTTATATGCTGGTCAATTCATCGCCGCTAATCCCCAGCTGACCCTTCCCAGAGATTGGAGACCAATTACGGTCTCCGAATTTAAGACCTTCCTGGGCCTATCCCTCCTCATGGGCATAACTAAAAAGAGTGAGTTGCGGTCATATTGGTCCACTGACCCAATTCACCATACGCCCGTGTTCTCTGCCTCCATGACCAGGACATGGTACGAGCAGATCTTGCGGTTCATGTATTTCAACGATAATGAACTCTGTCATCCTCGGGGTGACCCTGAATTTGATTGACTCTACAAAATTCGGCCCCTCGTAAACCACTTTAACCAACAGTTTTGCAGCCTTGTTTACTCCCCATCAAGTTGTCTGCATTGATGTGTCCCTGATTAAGTTTGGTCGCTTGTCATTCAAACAGTACCTTCCCAGCAAGCGTGCCAGATATGGGGTCAAGATGTATAAGCTCTGTGACAGGGCCACAGGCTATACATATAGTTTTATGGTTTACGAGGGAAGAGATAGTTACGTAGAGCCAGAGAACTGCCCTGACTACATAGGGAGTGCTGGTAAGATTGTGTGGGACTTGGTGTCACCCTTATTCAGAAAGGGGTACCACTTGTATGTGGACAATTATTACACAAGCGTGCCACTTTTTAGTCACTTGTTTGATCATCAAATTGGCGCATGTGGCACCGTGCGATCTAATCGCCGGGGCTTACCCCAGCGGCTTGTAGATTCCCATCTTAGGCTGGGGGAGAGAGCCTGCTTGAGATATAATAATTTGCTCACTGTGAAGTGGAGGGATAATAAGAATGTTTTAATTCTGTTCTCCCTTCACCCAGACACGACTGTCTAAATTCCTATGGCGACTGGTGTTGTGGAAAAACCCCTCTATGTTCACAAATATAACCTTAATATGGGAGGGGTGGACCTCAACGACCAGTTGTTGGCGCCGTACCAAATTGCCCATAAGGCCAGACGCTGGTCCAAAAAATTGTCTGTTTATTTATTTCAATTGGCTTTGCTGAACGCTCATGTGTTATACAGGGCTTCAGGACGAACTGGATCCTTCCTTAAATTCCAGAAAGAGATCATCAGAGCCCTTCTGTTTCCAGATGGTGCTCTGGCCCAACTTCCCAATCCAAATGCAGTAAGCCGGCTGCATGAGAGGCATTTTCCGCATGTCCTCTCTGGTACCCCTACCCAAAGAAACCCCCAAAGAAGGTGTGTCTGTAGAAAGCGTGGATTTAGGTGTGACACCCGCTTTTATTGTCCCTCCTGTCCTGACCAACCTGGTCTTTGCATTGGTGATTGTTTAGAACGCTATCACACACTAGTTGAGTATTAGCATAGGGTACAGCACCACACACTCATAGGCACACGTACACAGGGTCTCGGTGTCTCCAAAGATGTGATAGCCATCACATTTTGAGAGACCCTAATCTGCAATGTTCAGTTTATAGTTTTTTACAATTTTTATAAAAGTGAAAAAAGTGAAAAAAAAACCACACACACAAAAACACAAAAAAAAATAAAAAAGCCAAAAATAGTTGTGGTTGTATTTTTCTTCTCTCTCTCTCTCTCTCTCTGTTGTTCTTTTTCTTATGTTCGCTCTCTACTGTTCACTCACTATTGTTCTATATCTGTCATTCTTTTATTTTTACTATGTTTTATTGTATTTGCTTTGCAGGTATGGTATGTTATACTGTAATGTTTGTTTTATTGTTAACCATCATTTGCTTAGCAGGTACGCCATTGAGCTGCAGCGTGGATTTATTTATCTTGACAGCAACAGTGTTTGCTCCCACGATACATAAAGCCATGACTCCAGCGCTGTAGGAGGTGAATTCACCACCACAGTTAAAAACAAAATGGTGCATGTATGCCCATCATTAGAAGTTGGTGGATGAAGGGAGGTATTCTAATGGTGGGCATACCCACCGATCAATCTCTTTTTTTCATTCAGCCCACAGGCTGAATGAAAAAAAAGATTACAATATATCCCAACAAGGACCAGCAATGTACTGGTATGTTGCTGGATTTTGAGTGGTTATACCAGAATGATGCCTGCAGGTTTAGGTATCATCTTGGTATCATTCTTTTCAGCCAGCAGTCCGCTTTCATTTAAAAGCAATCCTAGTGGCTAATTAGCCTCTAGACTGCTTTTACAAGCAGTGGGAGGGAATGACCCCCCCACCGTTTTCCATGGTTTTCTCTGGCTCTCCTGTCCCAACAGGGAACCTGAGAATGTAGCCGGTAGTTCCACCAGCTGACCATAGAGCTGATCAGAGACCAGAATGGCTCCAATCATCTCTATGACCTAAGAAACCGGAAGCTACGAGCATTTCATGACTTAGATTTCGCCGGATGTAAACAGCGCCATTGGGAAATTTGGAGATCATTTTATCACACTGATCTTGGTGTGGTCAGATGCTTTGAGAGCAGAAGAGAGATCTAGGGTCTAATAGACCCCAATTTTTTCAAACAAGAGTACCTGTCACTACCTATCGCTATCATTGGGGATATTTACATTCCCTGAGATAACAATAAAAATGATTAAAAAAATGAAAGGAACAGTTTAAAAATAAAATAAAAAAGCAAAATAAATAATTAAAAAAAAAAAAAGCACCCCTGTCCCCCCCTGCTCTCGTGCAAAGGCGAACGCAAGCATCAATCTGGCGTCATATGTAAACAGCAATTGCACCATGCATGTGAAGTATCACTGTGAAGGTCAGATTGAGGGCAATCATTTTAGCAGTAGACCTCCTCTGTAAATCTAAAGTGGTAACCTGTAAAGGCTTTTAAAAATGTATGCAGTTTGTCGCCTCTGCACGTTTGTACACAATTTTAAATCATGTCGTGTTTAGTATCTATGTACTCGGCCTAAGATCGTCTTTTTTATTTCATCAAACATTTGGGCAATATAGTGTGTTTTAGTGCATTCAAATTTTAAAAAGTGTGTTTTTTCACAAAAAAATGCGTTTGAAATATCAGGTGTTCAAAGTAATTTTATTGCAAAAAAATTTATTTTTTCATGTAAACAAAAAGTGTTGGAAAGGGCGTTGTCTTCAAGTGGTTAGAAAAGTGGGTGATGTGTTACATAAGCTTCTAAATTTTGTGCATAAAATGCCAGGACAGTTCAAAACCCCCCAAGGATCCCATTTTGGAAAGTAGACACCCCAAGTTATTTGATGAAAGGCATGTCGAGTCCATGGAATATTTTATATTTTGACACAAGTTGCGGGAAAAAGACAAATTTTTTTTGCACAAAGTTGTCACTAAATGATATATTGCTAACACATGCCATGGGCATATGAGGAATTACACCCCAAAATACATTCTGCTGCTTCTCCTGAGTATGGGGATACCACATGTGTGGGACTTTTTGGGAGCCTAGCCACGTACGAGGCCCCGAAAACCAAACACCGCCTTCAGGATTTCTAAGGGCATAAATTTTTTATATCACTCCTCACTGCCTATCACAGTTTCGGAGACCATGGAATGCCCAGATGGCACAAACCCTCCCAAATGACCCCATTTTGGAAAGTAGACACCCAAGCTATTTGCTGAGAGGTATGGTAAGTATTTTGCAGACCTCACTTTTTGTCACAAAGTTTTGAAATTTGAAAAAAGAAAAATTAAATTTTTCTTTTCTTTCATTTTCAAAAACAAATGAGAGCTGCAAAATACTCACCATGCCTCTCAGCAATAGCTTGGGGTGTCTTCTTTCCAAAATGGGCTCATTTGGGGGGGGGGTTGTGCCATCTTGGCATTTTATGGCCTTCAAAACTGTGATAGGTAGTGAGGAGTGAAATCAAAAATTCACGCTCTTAGCAATCCTGAAGGTGGTGATTGGTTTTCGGGGCCCCGTACGCGGCTAGGCTCCCAAAAAGTCCCACACATGTGGTATCCCCATACTCAGGAGAAGCAGCAAAATGTATTTTAGGGTGCAATTCCACATATAACCATGACATGTTTGAGCAATATATCATTTAGTGACACATTTTGTGAAAAAAATGTTGTTTTTTTTGTCATTATTCAATCACTTGGGACAAAAAAATTAAATATTCAATGGGCTCAACATGCCTCTTAGCAATTTCCTTGGGTAGTCTACTTTCCAAAATGGGGTCATTTGGGGGGGGTTTGTACTGCCCTGCCATTTTAGCACCTCAAGAAATGAGATAGGCAGTCATAAACTAAACTAAAAGCTGTGTAAATTCCAGAAAATGTACCCTAGTTTGTAGACGCTATAACTTTTGTGAAAACCAATAAATATACGCTTATTGACATTTTTTTTTTTTTACCAAAGACATGTGGCTGAATACATTTTGGTCTAAATGTATGACTAATATTGAGTTTATTGGATTTTTCTTATAACAAAAAGTAGAAAAATTTTTTTTTTCTAAATTTTTGGTCTTTTTCCGTTTATATCGCAAAAAACAAAAATCGCAGAGGCAATCAAATACCATCAAAAGAAAGCTTTGTGGGGAAAAAAGGACTTAAATTTAGTTTGGGTACAACATTGCATGACCACGCAATTACCAGTTAAAGCAGCGCAGTGCCATATTGTAAAAAGTGCTCTGGTCTTTGGCCAGCCAAATGGTCCGGGGCTTAAGTGGTTAATTCAGTGGCAATTTCTTAAACCATGTTGCAAGTCTTCCTAATACTTTATAATATTGTATAATGACAAAGGAATTTAAAAATATGTTTGGTGGCAAGAATAAAAAAGCTCTTCTCCAGATTATAAACATTAGCAGCCCAGGTAGCCAGAACTGTTGAGCTCTGTATTGTGTTTTGTGTTTACATATTCATAAATTAAGGAAAATCTTTAATCTCTCAAGTGTCATGGCCAGACTGTGATTCTGAATCCTAAGTTATTTGTAAGAAAGGAGTGTTAACACAGCTTTTCCATACTGCTCTTACTTAATCTGAACTAGTAAAGTAAAAAAATATTTGTACCTTCACCATTACATGTACAGATTACTTTTACTTTATTTAAAGTAATTTATTGTAAACAAAAAGGAGCAATGTTGCACTTGACCAGGTTCTATCAATTACGTCCCTAATTTCTAGGCAGGTTATACCAATCGAGTGTAGGATTTTCTATACCAAGGAAATTTCTTTTAAAGAAAATGGTTTATACAGTTCACTTCCTGCTATAATCAAGGTCTTTCTAACCTGATATCTGAAGGTTATGCTTCAGTGAATAATTCAGTAGGTTAGTGAAACTGTAGCAGCAAAGAAAGTGCTAATCTTAGATGGAAGCTGTGAGGGATATTAAGAAACAATTGCAAAAAGTGACATATTTAATAGAGAAAGATTACTCTGTGCTACATCTATTTAATTTGAACTGAATAAATTTTGCTCATATTTTATGAGATGCCGTCTGCAAATTACATGAAAATTCACAGTGTCACTGCCTACTATGGCATGGAAGAAAAGGGTTTATTAACCATTTTACTGGGATTTTTTGATGGCTTTCACTCTTTCAAGAGATATTTCAAAGAAACTGAAAATTCATTCTCTGCTGGACTCTTTTAATTTGAATCAGGAAAGAAGACAGGTATTTTACAGGCCGACAAATAACAAAAAGCAATAGAAGAATCTCACGTAATGAGACTTACTGATGTAACTGAATTCCTTCTGGATTGTGACTGAGTTAAGACTGATGTGTTCTCAATCTTCCCGGGGAAATGCAGCTGATCCAGCTGAGACAAGTCCAAAATTATGGGTAAATGTAAGCGTGAAAAAAAGGAGAAAATGAAGTTTTGGGACAGGGTATATAAATTTGTAGTGTTCAAGCTGAGATGGCAATCTTTTACTTTATGAGTGTTCTGTTTTCAATGTAATGTGAAAATTGTAAGTAGATATTAAAGGTTTTCTAATGTCAAATAACAAAGTGTGTTTCTTGTGTAAAATCTCTATTTGTAAATTTTTGTTTGTCCTAAAGTTTCACTTATTTAGGCTTCTTTGGTCAAAGTCTGCATTTTCCATTCATAAAGTTATTTTACCACTCAGTTTCACTAGAGAGAACACAGGTGCTGCCATAATATATGGTTTTAACCTGATAAAAGCATGGTATAGCAAATGAGGCTTTATGTTTGTGTTTAGAGATAAGTGTATTTTAGTAAAGCCACCCCCCCCCCTTTACAAAGTAATGAATCTGCCCTACCCAAATGCTATACTTAAGGGTCTGATGTCCTAATTAGTGATGAGCAAATGTACCTAGGCTCAGTTCAGCAAACATTTAAAGAATGTTATCTAGAATCTGAACCCCATTGAAATCAATGGGAGCTGAATGTTTATTTTCAGTAATGGACATTTTCAAAGCTAAAAGTCAAGGGATTGACTAAGAAAGTGAATGAGGGGCCAGGCGCTGACCTGAGATCTCAAATGAAAAAAAAAATGAATTGTGGATATATTGGAGCAGTTCAAAGGGCAACATAAAAATAGGCAATTTCTTTAATTAACATGTTGGTAGATGCCTTAAAGTTGGATGTGGAATTACAGAACATTATGACAGGGACAGCATCAGTGACACCATAATCTGCCACCACTTAAATTGCATGTCTAATAGTTTACTTTACTTATACACAATTGCTTGGCTTATGTACAGCAGCTTCAACCCAATATGATTGATTTCCACTCCAAAAAGATATTTGTAATTGGTAGCTTTTGCCAAAATAATTATTAATAATTGAGTATTAAAAGCAGCAGAGGCAATACAGTCAAAAACTATCATAAGGTATACTTTTTAAAACAAAAAAGCTAACAATCTAACAGTGTAACATAACAAAGCTATCAATGTCATATTATTGCCAAACAGGGGCAAAACCAGTTACAGAGCATAGCTTATATGATCATCTATTCAGTAACACACTGTACTGTGTACCAACTACAAACCACAATCCATAAACCCACACTGCACAGATGAGGCAGTTGTTATGCAGAACAAGAAAAAATAATCACAATGCCATTCTTTCCAAGACAAAAAACAAACAACATTTGCACACAGTAGCTGGAGATCAAGCAAGCAGTTTGATTAGGGCCCAAGTCAACAATGTAGGAGAGAAAGAAAGAGAGATAGGTGAGTCATTTTTTTTTTCCAACAAAAACATTTAGGGCATGATATTACAAACGCAGCAGTCTTTAATATTGTAGAGACTGGCTGCCCTCTAAGCAAGCACATTTTTTGGCCACTGTGTCAGAGGAAGAAATTAAACATATTTTATTTAGATAAAAAAAAATATTTCAGTTTATTATGTCACAGTCAAGAGCCAGAAATATTTACCGACACACAACACACCATATAAATGTTTTTACTAGGCCACAATGCAAGACAGAGAGACTAGGTAGCTTTGATCCTCCTAAAATATAAATTATAGTATTCTTTTTTCAGAACTGATTAGCAACTGGACAGTATGTTCCAGAATTCTACAGTAACCTCTATAAAGCCAATAATTCCTGCTCCCACACCCGACTGAAAGAATTCCTTGATAATGTATCTCTACCCAAACTTTTGAATGCAGCATACAGCCCTCTTAGAACAGCCTATTACCTCACCCGAGGTCGTTGAGGCCGTTAAGTCCCGCAAACAGGGTTCTGCCCCCGGCCAGATGGGTTTTCAGTGGGCTATTATAAGAAGTTTTCGGTTCACCTATCACCTTACCTGGTCCGGTTCTTCAACTCTCTCCATGTGGGTACTCCATTAGAAAAATCCTTAAACCATGCATATATATCGGTCCTCCCTAAACTGGGCAAAGACCCAAGTGCGATTGGCAACTATTGCCCAATTTCTTTCATCAATAATGATCTTAAGCTTTTAACGAAAATTATTGCAAACAGACTCTCCTCCTTCATAGCCCAGTATATTCATAAGGATCAAGCAAGATTTATCCCAGGGAGGCAGGGACTGGACCAGATATGAAGGGCCATAGATGTTATCACCTTACTTAGATCACACTGGGATGGGGGTGCCCCTCAAGAGGGATTTTTGCTTTCTATAGATTTCTAGAAAGCCTTCGACATGGCCTTATATCTTTAGGGTTCTGGAGAAGTGGGGCCTGGGTCCCAACTTCCTAGGCATAATACACTCCCTTTATTCCAACCCGAGTGCTCAAGTAAGAATTCAGGGCAGATACTCAGCTTCCTTTGACATAGAAAAAGGCACCAGACAGGGCTGCCCACTTTCACCCCTAATATTCGCCATTGCCATAGAAACATTGGGGGAGTTATGTGCAGTCCTCAGGACCATAAATGCACCCTATTTGCAAACAATCTGCTTCTCTTTTTTACATCTCCCTTATCTGCACCCCCCATATCCTTAGCCTCCTTCAACAGTTTGGTGCTGCCTCTGGTCTCCAGGTCAATGTCTTGAAATCCTTGGCTCTGAACATATCAGTTGCCCCTGACTTGTTGGAAGGTATGCGGGTACATTTTCCATTCTCCTGAAACCCAAAGTCTTTACCCTACTTGGGTGTTAATCTAACTTCTAATTTTGATCTCCTGTACTTCTGTAACTACCCCCCAATGTTTAAAAAGCTAGTAGCAGATATGACCACATGGTCCAAGCATGAACTATCCTGGCTGGGTCGAGTGAACTCAATCAAAATACCCTGTTTCCTGTACCTCTTTAGATCCCTTGCGATCCCGATTAGAAAACCTCGACTATTACAATTGCAGTCTTCAATCCTGAAATTTATATGGGGGACTAAAGGTAAGCGCTGTTCCAAAGACATACTCTTTAGACTTAAATCCCAGGGAGGCCTATCCCTTCCTAATATGTGATGGTATTACCAGGCAGCACAAATAGCACAGATCTCCATTGCATGCACACGTGGCCCTAAACCAGACTGGCTCCTAATGGAGAGACAAGCAGTATCTCAATATACTATTGATTTTCTAATTTGGTCCCCTTAGACCGGCGATACTAGCCCCCACCCTTTCCCACTCATTGGCACTCTGGGATAGGCTACAGAATCATCCTTCATTCATCTATACCTACCGACCACTTGCCCACCTATTCCATAACCCAGACTTCCCCCAGACCAAAACATCCTGGCATTCAAATGGTGACTCGATAAAGGTCTATATAGGATAGGACACTTTCTCAATTCAATGGGCCCCCTCTCAGTCAGATACGGTATCAGTAAACTAGAGATGCCAAACTTGGAGAGGTATAGACTAGCATAAATCTCACACTTTCTACAATCCATATGCATAATAAACTTGAACCCCCTACACTGACTGTTTATGAAACCTGGTGCTCCAACATCAATGATCAGAGCGGGGTTATATCCATCATCTATTCCTCTCTTGCCAAGGCCTTAGTTTAACCTCTTTACGCCAGACTCTGGGAACAGGATCTGGAGGAAGAATGGGACCTGGACAAGTGGTATCAATGCTTCCAACATTCATTCAAAGGCATCTTGAACATTTCATTGATGGAAGCCTTGCTAAAATATATCCAGACGCTTCTCCTTATGATCCTATGATCATTTGGGATTTAGCCTCAGACAAGAATGTGAGATTCTTATGGTAGGTAAGAATGAGAACCAGCACAGTGGTCCCTTCTAGGAGAAGTCTCCATTCTTTCAGTTCTAAAATGATAGCCAACAGCTCTCTGTCAGCAATCTCGTAATTCCACTCCTCAGGTGACAATTTCTTGGAAAAGTATCCACAAGAAAGCAAAGCGCTCTCAGAGGTAGGACATTGAGACAGAAGGGTGCCAACTCCAGTCTCAGAAGCATCACCCTCAAGGATAAAAGGTAACGTAGGATCAGGATGTGCCAACACAGGAGCAGAAACAAAGGCAGCCTTGAGACTCTCAAAGGCCTTAATGGACTCCGGAGACCAACTCTGTGGGTTACAGTCCTTTCTGGTCATATCAGTCAGGGGCTTGACCAGAGATGAGAAGTTACGAATAAACTTCTGATAATAGTTGGCAAAGCCGAGGAAACGTTGCAGAGGACATAAACCCACAGGACGGGGCCACTGTAGGACTGCTGAAAGTTTCTCTGGGTCCATTGAAAAGCCAGCAGTGGAAATGACATAACCTAGGAATTTAACCTGTACAGGATGGAACTCACACTTCTCCAATTTACAATAGAGATTGTTCTCTCTTAGTTTCTGAAACACACGACAGACATCTGTGTGGTGGCTCTCCAGGAACTTGAAAAATATGAGGATATCATCGAGATAAACCACCACACATAACTGCCACAAATCTTGGAGGACATTGTTAATGAATTCCTGGAAAACTGCCAGGGCTTTACAAAGGCCAAAAGTCATCACAAGGTAATCACAATGGCCTGTTTTGGTATTGAACGCAGTTTTCCACTGGCCGCCCTCCTTAATCCTCACAAGATTGTATGCCCCTCTCAAATCAAGCTTTGTGAAAACCGTTACTTCCTTGAGGCGGCCAAACAACTCTGTAATCAATGGAATTGGATGGGCATTCTTAATTGTGAAACGATTGAGACCCCTATAATCAATACAAGGTCTCAGTTCACCACTCTCTTCTTCTTAACGAAGAAGAAACCAGCACCAGCAGGGGATGAAGATTTGCAGATGAAACCTTGAGAAAGTGAGTCTGCAACATACTCCTCTATGGCCTTATCCTCCAAGACCGACAAAGGGTAACCCGGCCATGAGGGGGGTATGGCACCAGGTTGAAGGTCAATTGCACAATCATAAGACCGGTGTAGAGGCAAACTACTTGACTTTTGTCAAAGACATCGCTAAAATTGTGGTACTACTCCGGCAAGGAGGAGAGTGAAGAGGTGCACAGGACCTTGGCTACCTTATGGAAGCATGTCTTACAGCATTGTGGTGACCAGGAGAGAACCTCAGCATGGAGCTAATCAAAAGAGGGGTTGTGCCTTTGTAACCAAGCATAACCAATGGAAACTTAGGTGAGGAAATTACTTGGAATTGGATTATCTCATGGTGAAGAGCTCCTATGGCCATGGACAACAGAGCCGTCTCCTGAGTCACATGGGCAGGCTGTAGGGATCTCCCATCAAAAGGCTCAATGGTAAGTGGAGTGTCACGCAGCTGCAGCAGAATCGAGTGCTTCGATACAATGGCAGCATCAATGAATAGGCCTGCAGTCCCAGAGTCAATTAGAGCCTGTATCTTGACGGACGACTCAGCCCAAGAAAGGGTGACCGAAACCAGGGGCTTATCCTTCTGCATAACTGGGGATGAAACAATGCCACCTAAGGTCTGTCTATGACAGGACCTCAAGGTTCAGAGTCCCCTGGACAGGTAGGACAAGACTTCAAAAAGTGACTTGCCTGGCCACAAAAAAGGCACAATCTCTCCCTCCTCCTAAAGGTTCTCTTATCCGCAGAGAGACACGTGAAGCCCAAGTGCATGGGTTCATCTTCACTGGCCGACTCGGTACAAGTAGGCATGGGAGGTGAGGGAGACGTGGGCGGGACTGCAAAGCTCGGAGGCAAACATACAGGAGGCTTCCACAAACGCTCCTTAAAAGACAGTCTTTCTCTGAGTCTGGAGACAATGAGGTTGGTAAACGTGATCAACGTCTCCAGCTCAGTGGGTATATCTCGGGCTGCTATCTCATCCTTGATGGAATCCGAGAGACCATGAGAGAAAGCAGCCACGAGGGCATCATTGTTCCAAGCAACCTCTGCTGCCAGAGTACAGAATTCAATGGCGTAGTTGGCAACAGTTCTCGTACTCTGTTTGATAGACATGAGGCACTTGGCAGCAGAAGTGGAGCATGCGGGAATGTCAAATACCCTTTTAAAGGAGGCCACAAACTCAGGGTAACTCAAGACAACAGGTTTTTGCATCTCCCATAGAGGATTTGCCCAGGCCAAGGCTCTCTCAGAAAGCAAAGATATCACAAAACCTACTTTGCTTCTGTCCGTGGGAAACGCCTGGGGCAGCATCTCAAAGTATATCTCAACCTCATTGAGAAACCCTCTGCATTGAACTGGATCACCCCCAAATCACTGGGGAAGTGGAGCTGAACCAGACATACCTCTTATGCCCCGTACACACGATGCACAAAGTTGTCGGAATTTCCGATCGCCAAGAACGCAGTCACGTACACCACGTACGACGAGACTAGAAAAGGGCAGGTCCAAACCAAGCGCGGCACCCTTTGGGCTCCTTTTGCTAATCTCGTGTTAGTAAAAGTTTGGTGAGAGACAATTCACAGTTTTTCAGACTCGTGGTTTTCAGATTGTTTTCTGCTGTTCAGTTTGTGCTTGTTAGTTTGTATCTGCTCTTCAGTGCGTGCAGTCAGTTCATATTGGAGTTTTCTGTGCAATCTTGTTCGCTCGTTGCTGTTTTTCAGGTCGCTCTTCACAGGCCTTGCTGTTCTTCAGTGCGTTCTGTTACTTCGTTCTGAGCAGCCGACCGTTTTCTAGCCATGTTGCGTATACGTACTCCTCGTAGAGTTTGTGCTGTGTGGGGGCTTGGTGTTGGGGTCCTTACCTTGACACAAGCCCAGTCCATGAACAGGGTGGGGAGGAGTTCAAGGACCAAGAATTGGTTGCTTCAGCGTGACCAGTTCTGTCATATGCCTTTGCTCCATGGGATCCGTGAGAATAATCCTGACGATTTCAGGAACTTTCTCCAGATGACGGACCCCGTATTTCACCATTTGTTGGCTTTGCTGACCCCTTATATCAGCAGGCAGGATACCTGCATGAGGCAAGCCATCACTCTGGAGCAGAGGCTAGTCGCCACCCTGAGGTACTTGGCGACGGGGAGAAGCCTGCGGAACCTTAAGTTCTCAACAGGCATCTCCCCCCAGGCTCTGGGTTCATTATCCCAGAGACCTGTTCTGCCATCATCCAGGTCCTGCAGAAGGAGTATATTAAGGTAAGATTTTTATCCTTTAATATCACATTTTATTGTATTTAATGTTTGATAATATATTGTATTTCTTTCCTCATTCCCTAATTACCATGATTGTAATATGCTGTGAATGTCCCCTTTGTCCTCATGCATGCTGGAATTTTTTGTAATTATTTTTTGTCCTTAATACATATTTGCCTTTACTTACCTCCCCAGCATGGTCTCCTGGTCCTATATTCACCTCATGTAGTCACTTAACAATGTATTTTATCAGCTCCATAATAGTGCTTTACCCTAAATACCCCCTAAATTGTTTACAAATGTGATGTGTGCTTTAAATTCAGGCAGAGTGCCAGATGCTTTTTTTTGGGGTCCCCAAATCATTTGGAACCCTCCCTCCCCCCAACTGCTAAGTCATCTGATACCAATTCTCTATCTATCCTCAATCTTCTATCTGCTGACTTTGCCAAACCCATACACACTATACCCATCTCTTTTGTGGTCAGATGTATGGATGAATTCCCCAAAACATGTAGTGCAAGGGCCTGCCTGTATACTTTCAAATGGTACTGTTTAAAGTTTTTGTATCCTATTATTATCTTGATAGGTAATAGCAGAATTTCCAAATGTGCTCAAATGTGTACAGTGTGTATTTTTATCTTTGTATTATGACACTTCTTACCTGTCCAGTGGGCTGTCAATAGTGTAACTAAGGAGGGTCTGGCCAAAGTAATACCAATTATTTAGGCATTCATCTCTCAATGAAGTAGAGAGGGTTACCTGTCCAAGAGCCCCCCCCCCATAATGTTAGAAATGGCCCATGAGAGGGGGGGAGGGGGAACCTGATAGGTGGACCTTATACCTTGGTCTTTCAAAACTCCCTAAAATAAATGTTATACTGATGTTGGGCAAGAATGTTTGTGTCTAATCTGCTTTTCCTGTTTATGTGCAAAATTATTAATTTTTTTTCTTGTTTGACTCCACAGTTTCAAAATGGCGTGATTGTGTAACATTAAAAAGCATTGTTGGGTGTTATTTACTAAAGGCAAAGACACTTTGCACTACAAGTGCACTTGAAACTGCACTTGCAGTGCAAAGCGGATTTTCCCTTAGGAAATAACCCCCATTGTAACAACACCAATTAGAGCACAGCAAAAGTTTTGGAGCGTTGAAACAATAATCCACACATTCTTGATTATCAATCTTTTTAATACGAGCACAATCACATGTGCATGTTTGTTGTATAACAATTTTTTGGGTCACATTACAAAAAGCAGAAATGTCCATTTAAGATAAAACAGGCATGTTTAAAACCAACAAGAAAGACACAAATCTTGAACTTACACAGTTCAACTTTTAAAGAAATTGAAGGCAATATCAGACATGAGTATTTACAAACTGTGTTTGATATTGCGTTCAGATGGGGTGAAGTCACCCCTGGAAAAGCCAAATTTTGAAGATGCACACAAATTGCCGAATGTCAACATGTGCTAGCTGCCATCATGGGGGATCAAGGGACGTGTTTTGGGGGTGCAACCCCTTTCTCCCAGCTACTTTATTATTGAGGAAGGGGTTGCACCCCCAAAACGCGTCCATTGATCTCCCGTGATGGCAGATAGCACATGTTGACACACTGTGTGCATCTTCAAAATTTGGCTTTTCGCGAATATGTAAAAAAAGTTAGAAATTTGTAGATCACAAAAAACACAAAAAAGGGAAGGGATTTGGAGGGGTTTTAAACTCTCCCTAAAACATCAATGATGTTCTTCATTTTTTTTTTGAACATCATTGATGTTTTTCTGGATGTTCTGGAAGTCCCTATTACACCCCATGATCTCCCCGATCAGGATCTGTGCACTTTCAGAGGTGAAATGATCTGGATCCACAACATAACGTTCACCTAAAAAGATAGAAACAAAAACACACAATGTATTATAAATATGCCGGCATCCATCTCTTACCTGAGCCTGTGGTCGCAGACACTCACCTGATGTGGTGACTAGTTCCACCATGTCTTCCTTCTCCTCCTCCTCATGTTGGCTTTGTGGGATCTCCACTTCTTCCTGAGGTGGGGGGTCTGTGGTCTCCTCGGATGAGGGGTGTCCTCTGAGTCTTTTATCCCCTATGTAAAAAAAAAAGGTATACTTAGCATACGGATATTTGATGGCAGAAATAGGAATATGAAACATTGCTTGGAAGTGGGGTACAATTGTCTCCAAGATGCAGAATTTTTTTTTCCTTGGTCAAGCTTGAATACTTACCTGTTTTGTACAAGCTTCACAGATGGAGTCACCCCTATAGTACACACTGGAGCACCTGTGTGGGACCCCCTAATAAAAAGGGTGTTCTGGTGTCTCCCACTAGTGCTCCAGCGTCCAGATGTGAAAACTGCTGCTGAGTGTCCTCTCCTTACACAGAAACACATGGAGCAGCACGAACATAATAAAAATAAAGAATAGGAACACAGGACAACTACTTACTTTTTTGCAGCACTCTCCGGATCCTTCTGTACTGCTCGTGCTCCCTTAATTTGAGGTCTGACCATCGCTTCCTGAGCTGATCTTTCAATCGTCGTACCCCAAAATTCCAGTGCAGACTCTTGACTACTTTCGCCATGATCTTGGCCTTTCTGACATTGGGGTTGGGGTAAGGTCCATACTTCCCATCATAGTCGGCCCTCTTCAGGATGTCGACCATCTCCAACATCTCCACAAAGGACATATTTGAGGCCTTAAATTGTCTCCTTCTGGATCGGGACGTTTCAGGCCCTGGGCTTTCCTCCTCCTCCTCCTTGATGCTGTAATTAGCATGCATCTGTTGTGTCTCCGCCATGTGCTCTTCCCCCACTGCGCTGAACGAGAAGGGGTGGGGAATAGACTAGAAAGAACGTCAGGCGGGCGGAGTTCCATGCATGCGCAGTGTATATAAAGCGTAACATGCGTGCGTAGTACATACGATCTGTGAGCGGAGGAAGGAGTATCGGAGGTGCCGATCATGATAACGTAGGTAAGATCTAAACTTGGGTCTATACTGCTTCTAGATTGAGGCCTATATTGTAACAAGATTAGGAGAGCTTCACCTGACATTAGGGTTTGTATTGTGTTGTGTCTTGCAGAGAAAATGGATGGCTTCAATGACCACAACTTCCTCCCACTGTTCATAGACAAATACAGGGAGCTGCCCTGTCCGTGGCAGGTCAAACATCCTCATTATAATCATAAACAAAAGAGGCAGGCAGTGCTGGAGAAACTGCTGGAGTTGGTGAAGCCGGTGGTCCCCATGGCAACCATCCCCTATTTAAAAGCCAAAATTGGTGGCCTGAGGAGCATTTATCTTAGGGAGCGCAAGAAGGTCACGAATTCCCAGAGATCAGGAGCAGCAGCAGATGACGTTTATGTCCCCAGGCTGTGGAACTATGAGAGACTGCCAGACCAGACTGAAGTCAGGGAATCCCTCTCAACCCTTCCTTCCACTCTTCCTTCCACCCCAGCTGAGGCTTCTGATGTCCAACCTGGGACTTCCAGCCAGGAAGAAGTGGAGGAGCCCAGCTGGAGCCAGGTATAGCATTGTTCTACAGATTTCTGGTCAAGAAATAAATTATGTTTACTAGATGTTATTATTGATCACTAATTGCTGATTTAATAAAGTGTTTTACATATCAATAGACAGTAGTGGGCAAAAATAATTGGGTCAAGAATGAAAAATGCTGGGCTCAGAATGATAGTCTGTTATATTTGTTAACATTCTATTTGCAACAATCATGAGGTGAAAATTGTGTGTGATTGATGAATAAAAAACTCAAACTATGTCCCTTTTTCATACACAGGAAGACCTCAGCCAGGAGGAGGAGGCTGTGGAATGTGCCACACAGGAGGAGGCTGTGGAATGTGGCAGCCAGGGCGAAATCACACACAAAACCCACCTGAGTGAGTTTGACCATCCTCCTCCTCCTCCTGCCACAACTCCACCACCACAGCCACAGCGTGGAAGGAAGCGTGAAAGGAAGACCAGAGAGTGATGACTCTGGGTTCAGTCTGGTCTGGCAAAAGATGCAGGCTCTTTGTATGACCACTGCCTGGGGACACAGATGTCATCTGCTGCTTTCAGGATCTCTGGGACTTCTAGACCAGATTGCACTCCCTTAGATAAGGACTCCTCAGGCCACCAATTTTGCAGTAAAATAATTGATGTGTGCCCTGGGGGCCAAAGGCTTCGCCAATTTCTGCTGTTTCTCCAGCGTTGCCTCCCTCTTTGTTTGGTTATGAGCCCATAATAAAGGATTTTTTGTTTCAATTAGACTCACCTATGTGTGTTTCCCTTCAAAAAGGACAGTTTGTTTGTGAGAAGGCAGGTACATTTCAAAAATACAATGTGAAATTAACAAGGGACACCAACACCAAGCAATCTCCTTGAGATTAAATAATACAAGATAATAATGGTGTTGTGGTAACTTGACACACAGAACACACACAAAAATATTCAGAATGTAAAAAAAAAAAATTAAAAATAAAATAACCACAAGATCAGGCTTGAAAACAATACAAACCAAAAAAAAAAAAAAAATCAGGCTTGAAAAAAATACAATCCAAAAAAATAATAATATATATATTTTTTGTCAGATGTGACAAATCAAAATATATTGATGAAATCACGATAAATAATAAAGAAAGAAGTTTGTAAGAACTCTGTGTGAATATCAGCAGCAAAACAACTTCATTCTTCTCACATTATAAAGAAGAAGAGAGTGTGCTGCATTAAACAATTTTAAACATTGCAGCCTGACGAAAGTGCTCTATCCATTCCGAATGCTAATTTTACCAGACTGAGCTCTTCCATCTCAGAATTTCTTCTGAGCATGCGTAGCACTTTGTGCGTCGGAATTGTCCACACACGGTCGGAATTGACGCGATCGGATTTTGTTGTCAGAAAATTTTATAGCCTGCTCTCAAACTTTGTGTGTCAAAAAATCCGAAAAGTTCGATGGAGCCCACACACGGTCGGAATTTCCAACAACAAGCTCCGATCGCACATTTTCCATTGGAAAATCCGACTGTGTGTACGGGGCATAATAGAGGTAATACTCGAGGCGGGTGGAGTAGCAGCAGGGACAGCCCGCAAAACTGGTTGTACCGGAGCAGCCACAGTGGGAGATTTCAAGTGAGCTGTGCTACTTAGGAGCATTTGTAACGCCATGGCAACCTGATCCATGCAGTGATCCAGTTCATCCAATCTGGAAAAAATATTACCAACAAGTGGATTGACTGTATCTTCTGAATTCATGGCCTTCGCCTACTGTCAGAAACCATGAAATCAGGCCGAGACAGAAGTACAGTTAATTCACACTTGTTTAATAATAAAAGTAAATAGAACAAACGTAGTCAAAACATAGCCAAAGTTCAGGAACCAGAACGGATAGTCAGACAAGCCAAACGCCAGGGATCCGGAGATGAGTGTAGTAAAACAGCAAGCAGGATCTGGAGCCAGAAGGGATGTCAGCCAAGCAAGTCTTTAAACAGGCAGATGAGTGTCTCTGTGATGTTGACTAAGGCAAAGGCAGAGCTCCTCTGGGCTGGACGGCTTAAGTAGGCAGTTCTGATGAACAGGATATCATCAACAGCTGAGTACCTGTGGAGAGATAGGAGCTGGCAATTAGCCGACAGCTGAGCGGCCGGCTCAGAGAAGGAAGGGCTGAGCCCAGCCCTGACAAAAGCCTATGCTTTTTGACATCATGCATGGCTCTCTCTCTCTCATGAGAGTTTGCCAGGAAGGGAGGGGGGATGAGTCATAAGAGAGCTAACAAGAGCTGTGGAGCTGGAGGTGTGCTTCTGGGTGTCTGTGTAAATCCAGGAAGTGAACAGGCAGCAGCTTCAGCTACCCACAGTTAAAATTGTTGCATCCAGACTCAGTGGAAGGAGATTTCTGCAGCATACTTGGCAAGCAAGTGGTTGGAGGGAAGCTTCAGTATGGCAAAGATGTTTTTATTACAAACTATGTGAGCCGACTGCAGTTCCTCTTGAAGTGTTGGTGTGTACAACACTTCTGTGTCACCACTGATCACATTTTTTATTAATTTTTTTTATTTTTTATGTATTTATTTATTTATTTTTTTGCAGTATCAGGTTCTGTTGCTGCATTATTAGTACTCCTCCTTCTGTGTTGCAGGTGTTATTCCTTCTGCATCAGCACAGCAGTGGTATACCTTTTTTGGCGGCGCAGCAGCACTAAGAATATTTAGGGCATAATTGCTGTCCCCCCTTCTTTGTCGTAGGTGTTCCTCTTTCTGCGTCAGCAGTGGTTCCAGCAGCAGCAAAAAAAATGTCTCCATAATTGCTGTTCCTTCTTCTGAGTCGCAAGTGGTCTTCCTTCTGTGTCACCACTGTTTGTTTGTTTTTAGGCCTTTCTTATTTTTTTTTTTATTGTAGTTTTTTTGCAGCAGCAGCAGTAAAAAAAATTCTCCACAATTGCTGCACCCTTATTTTAATAATAAAACGGTTTATAGTGCTCAAGCACAAAAGTATTGCACTCAAGCATCATATTTCCATCCCACACTCTATAAAAAAAAGTTATAAAAATCCCCCCCCCCAATAAAAAAACAATAATAAAATGGTTTATAGTGCACCAAGCACAAAAGTATTGCACCCAAGCACCATATTTCCATCCCACGCTGTGTAATAAAAAGTAAGAAAAAATCCCCTCAAAAAATTCTCATCAAGTCTGAAAGGCCAACAAGGAGAGGCAGACATTGACAGGCCACTAAAAGAGGACAAGCAGCCTCTGCGTCTACAGTGAGAAATGATGGTTGCAGACATGGTGCGTCCTCTGCAGGCAGGGCACACCTCTCCCTTTTTTCCGGCGCTGGCTGTATTATTGAGCCACAACATGCAGAAGAGGCCCAATTTTTCTGCACCTGTTGGACATGTGCATGTAATTTAATTTTTTTTCTCACTTTTAACAGCAGGGCCCATTCCTGCACCCAGCAAGAGTAACTGAGGGGTTACAGTATTCAGGCACCACTAGGGATGGGCAAACGGTTTGGGCCTCGCCTAACACCTGAACTTTCTGGGCACTTAGTGTAATGTTCACCCACCGAACGCACAGTCAAAAGGGTGTTAAGGCTTCCCCCACTGAGAGCTAAATTTAACAAAATAATTGTAAAAAAAAATGTAAATTTAAAAAAAATGGTGTGGGGGGCCCTTTGGGTCTGGTCTGGATTTTTACCACTTCCCTACCAGCGCATTGTAAAATGACGCCAGCAGGAACACTCCCTCTCTCCTGCAGCCCATCAAATTATCCGAGTACCAATCTGCAGCCTATGTCTCATAGAATATACGCTGGGGTGTTTTCTTTCCAAAATGGGGTCATTTTGTGGGTAATTCCTTCTTCTGAGTCACAAGTGGTCTTCCTTCTGTGTCACCACTGTTTGTTTTTAGGCCTTTCTTAATTTTTGGTGCTATAGGACCTCAAAAAATGTGATAGGTAGGAATGAAATTAGATGTGTAATATGCATATTGGGCCTCTCTATGTGGCCAGGCGGTGAAAAATCCTCACATATGTAGTAATGCTATACTCAGGAGGAGTAGCAGAATGTATTTTGGGGTGTTATTGGAAGTATGCATATGCTGTGTGTGAGAAATAACTTGTATTTATGACAACTTTGTGTAAAAAAAAAATGATTTCTTAATTTTCCCAAGGATTGTGGGAAAAAATACAACTTCAAAAAACTTGCCATGCCTCTTAGTAAATACCTTGGACTATCTACTTTTCAAAAAGGGGTCATTTGGGGGATATTTGTACTGCTCTTACATTTCAGTGCCTCAAGAAATGAGACCGTCAGTACATCAGGTATGATCAATTTTTTATGATTTGCACCATAGCTTGTAGACTCTATAACTATCACACAGACTAAATAATATCCACTAATTTGGGTTATTTTTACCAAAGATATGCAGCAGCATAGATTTGGGCCCAAATTGATGAACAAAAATTACTTATTTGCAAAAATATATAATAGAAACTAAAAAAAAAAGTGTTTTTTTTCTCAAAATTTTTACTTATATCGCAAAAAAAAAAAAAACAGTGGTGATTAAATACCACCAAAAGAAAGCTCTATTTGTGCAGTTTGGGTGTAGTGTTGCATGACAGTAATTTTCATTCAAAGTGTGAGAGCACTGAAAGCTGAAAATTGGTCTGGGCAGGAAGGGGGTGAAAGTGCCCTGTATATTTTTGGGGGATATTTATTATAGCAAAATGTAAAAAATAATGCGTTTTTTTCAAAATTGTCGCTTTTATATTGTTTATAGCGCAAAAAATAAAAATCGCAGAGGCGATCAAATACCACCAAAAGAAAGCTCTATTTGTGGGAAAAAAAGGACGTCAATTTTGTTTGGGTACAACGTCGCATGACCGTGCAATTGTCAGTTAAAACGACGCAGTGCTGAATCGCAAAAAACGCTCTGGTCAGGAAGGGGGTTAAATCTTCTGGGGCTGAAGCGGTTAAGAAAAAAACGACATGGGGTAACCCCCAAAATGCATACCAGGCCCTTTGGGTCTGGTATAGATTGTATGGGGAACTCTATGCCAAAATGAAAAAAAAATGGCGTGCCCCCCCAATCCATACCAGGCCCTTCGGGTCTGGTATGGGTTTTAAGGGGAACTCCACACCAAAATTTAACAGAAAAAATGGCGTGGGGTCCCTCCCAAAATCCATACCAGACCCTTATCCGAGCATGCAGCATGGCAGGCCAGGAAAGGGGGGGATGAGCAAGTGCCCCCCTTCCTGAACCATACCAGGCTGCTTGCCCTCAACATGGGGAGGGTACTTTGGGGGGCCCCCAAAGCACCTTGTCCCCTTGTTGATGGGGACAAGGGTCTCTTCTCAACAACCCTGGGCTGTGGTTGTCAGGGGCTATGGGTGGGGGGCTTACCGGAATCTGGAAGCCCCCTTTAACAAGGGGGTCCCCAGATCCCATCGTATCCCTACCCATTCACCAAAATAAGTGTCAAAAAACAATAACTACAGGAAACAGTTTCTAACAAATCCTTTATTAAAAAAAGAAAAAAAAAATGCGTCCTTAGATGTAATCCATCATCAATCACATTGCCAACAAAAATAGCAAAAAAGCACTTTCATCACTTGGGAGGCCTCCAGGTGACGTTATCGGGTGCCCCCACCCCTTGCCTATATGAGAACTGTCAAAGCAGGGCGATGTGATTGAGGATGGATTACATTGAGGGACACTATAAAGGATTTGTCAAAAACTGTTTCCTTTGTTTCTTACTTTTTGACACTTTTTGGTGAATGGGTAGGGTTATGATGTACCCAATAACCATTCACATAGGGGGGGTTGGGATAACCACCGCCCAGGGTGGTCAGGAAGAGGCCTTTGTCCACATTGTACCTGCTCGCCCCCCCTTTTCCTGACCTGCCAGGCTGCATGCTCAGATAAGGGCCTGGTATGGATTTTGGGGGGGCTCTACGCCTTTTTTTCATCATATTTTAAAATCTGTATAGCTGGGAACCAGCAAAACATTACAGCCGCAAGCAAGTTTGAATTACATTTTTTCCTTTAAATATGTCATTATTGTTGCGGCATGTTCTATACATTTTACAGATGCGCCACTACAGGTATACTAAGGGGACCCCCCAGGCACAATATTTAAAGGAATTTATCATCTTTATTGTTTCACTTTAAGCATTATTAAAATCACTATCACCACGATAGTTTTAAAAACTTTTTTTTGCATTGATACACGTCCCCCTGGGAAGTTCCCGGGTCCCCATACACTTTTTATGGCAATAATTTGCATATAAACCTTTAAAATTAGGACTTTTTCATGTTCATTTCTCATAGACTTTAATAGCGTTTGCATGTTAGCTAGAACTTTTTCCCTGTTCAAGATGTTTCGGTGCAAATCGAACTGGGGGGTGTTCGGCCCATCCCTAATTGGCTGAGTTTATGGGTGTTTGTGCAGCTGTGTACCCTTATATTAGACAATGTTGTCTTCATTTTAATTGGGGTTGGTGAAGGTATTAATGGTTGCTATTTTTTTTTCGGTGCTATTTTTAAAATTAAAGCTGTGTTTTTTTTTATTCAACCAGAGTGTGCTACTTTCTGACTGTCTTGGTAAACGTTGCGTTCCCTTTTGTACTGTTTGCTTCTGTCACGTGAACTACACTCTATGTATTGTGAGGTGATAGGATGATACAGCTGAGCCAGTGGTATATTACCATTAGCTGTCCCTTTTGTTCATTATGAAGTGGTTGATCCAGGATTTGAATATTTGCTATTTTTTTTTATTTTATTTTTTTTTATTATTTCAACTGAATCTATCAAGTTGATCAATTGATCAACTTGGATACAACCAGCGATTATCACTAGCGGCTGGTATAGCTGCTAGTAATAATCACTATCTTCTCCGAGCGGGGACTGCTTCCCCCACCCACCTGCTGGTAGAAGACAATGGCTCAGCAGGAGGGATCTCCCTGTCAAAACTGTCTGTGTTGATGAGGGAATCAAGCACATGTCTTTCCTGCAACTCATGGTTGCAGGAATGAAATTTGCACCATGTATGGCCTACCTTAGGCAATAATGGATGTCTGATGTGTGTTCATATACTGTAGGTAGCGCAGCACTTATTGCACTTTTTTTTTCATACACACCGCTTGCAGCTTGGTGGTATATGTACTGTATGTTTTTTAATACGCAAACCAATTTCTAAGCTACATAGTAACATCATGTAAACAGAATTTGGGTGGCAAGAGTTCTGCTGCTGGATTACAGTAACAGGGAAATGAGCTTCATCTCCCTTTTGGTAATGATGAATACATGATGTCACATTTGTAAGCAGAGTGTCAGAAACCATTAATCAGACCGAGACAGAAGTACAGTTAAATCACATATTAAACCAACAATAGTGCGCTACTATTAACTTTCTAATAAAGTGCACAGATGAATATTACAGTGATGCTTAGTGATATTACATACAATAGTGATGAGTATTAACAACAAAAACGTGATGTGTATGTAAACAATATTATACACAATGATGAGGAGTAGCAAAATCGTAATGTGTGTGTCACAGTGAGACACACATATATATGGATGACTTAAGTGTATTGAGACTGCAATCAATGTCACCAACACTAGAGGAATACCACCTCACCATAGAATCAGATGTATTCACACATAGCTAAAGTCCTCATGAGCAGTTGCCTCCAAAGAGAGGAAGATACCACTTCACATATGCCAAATGGTAAAAAAAAATCACTCCCCTAGGACTCCACAGCCATAGTAATATCCTGCTGTTCAGTACTTGCTCCTTCACTTTGCTTTAGCGATTGGTTTGCTCATAGGACAAAAGGAAAAAACAAATCATTGCGCAATGAGCGCCAATACTAGCATACCATACAGCGCACAAGCAGATCCACTCACATATCCCCTCAGGGTGCAAGCGCTAAATGAACAATTAGCGTAATCCTTTTCCTCCTAACCGCATCCACTGTGTTGTAGCTAACACATCGGATGTCGTCACTGGCTCCTCTCGATGCATTGCGTCACATGTCATGACTTTATCAAGGGTAGCCATGTGACAGACGAGCTTCATATTTATGCTTGTTACAGCGTGCCGGTTGCCATAGTGACGTCGGTCATCATTGGAACATCATGCTGTTCAGCGCTCGTTAACAATACTGTATAGATGTTCACAAGACATATACAAACTTTAATAAGACCTTACACAGTATAGTAACTTTATGGACAAGTAATAAAATTGATTAAAAACAAGAGAGACAATCAATAGACAAATCTTCATTAATCCTCATGGATTCCTAGTGTGAGTCTCCCTCTAGTGGTAGGATAAAATAATCACTTAAAATATAGTTGAAAATTACAAATAAAAATAGACCCATGCAGCATGTATAGGAAATTCTTAAAAAATGATTCCGTTTCAAGATATATAATGGCACTGCCCACTACAAATTCATATAATTGAATCACTACCATAAAATATAAGTATTGAAATAATAAAAATATAGGAATTAAACGGTTAAAATACTAATAATCAGAAATAAAACAATTTAAATCAAAATCAATATTTAAGCCCCTAGGAGTGAGAGTGGACATTTCAAATATCCATCTGGATTCGCTTTTGCTGAGCTCTTACTTTATTACTGCCTCTCCAATGGGGCTTGTACCTATCAATGCCCCAGAATTCAAGGGATGTTGGGTCCATGTTGTGATGAGATGCAAAACGTTGCGAAACACGATGCTTTGGAAAACCATTCTTAATATTCTGTATATGTTCCCTTATTCATTTCCACATGGGGTGTTTGGTTCTACCTATGTATTACAGTGAACAAGAACACTGTAATATGTATACAACCCCTTCTGTTCTGCACGGGATAAAATCTTTGATAGTATACTACTTATGGGTACTGGTCGATTTAAAATTAGTACATTTTTGACCATTAAAATTAGTGTTTTTACGTGCAAAACATCTTTTGCAGGGATAAAAACCCTTTCCCTGAAAGAAGGACAGTTCATTCATTCTTTCAGGGGGGTAAGATACATTTCTTGCTGCCAGGTCCCTCAAAGTAGGTGCCCTTCGGTATATAAAGCAAGGTTTATCAGGAAGTTTTGATTGCAATTGTTGATCTGCTTTCAGAAGTGCCCAATGTTTTTTGATGATGTGTTCCACTTGTCTGTGTTGAGTGTTATAGTTCATTATTAAGGGGATCTCTTGGACCTCCTGGATCAACAGCTCTCTTGGAGTTCGATATACTTCTTGTATTTTTTCCTCAATGAAGTCTTCATTATATCCTTTGGATACAATTTTTTTTCCAATCAATTTTGCCTGTTCCAAATACATACTTTGATCAGTACAATTTCTCCTGAGGCGTATCATTTGACCCTTCAGAATACTAATAAGCCACTGATCATGGTGACAGCTATCTACTGGTATATAGCTGTTTCTTTCTACCAGCTTGAAAAAAAGTTTTTGTAATTATACATCCTTTATCCATTTTAATTTCTAGATCCAGGAAGTGTGCAGTTCTTTCACTAATATATATGATATTTTTCCCATTATCATTAAATTTGTCAAAAAAATTTAATCAATCTATCTTCATCACCCTTCCGTATTAAGATTCAATCATCAATAAATCTCCTGTATAAGAGTAAATCATCAGAAGTATCGGAATAAATGGCCTGCTCCTCCCACCTAGCCATGAATATATTGGCAACACTAGGTGCATATTTGGCACCCATCCCTATGCCTTTGAGTTGCCTATAATATACTTCATTATGCCAGAAAAAATTATGTTGCAATCCATATGCCAAGCATCTTAATATGAATCATTTTTGTTTAGAGATAAGGTTGCTAAATTCCTCCATAGCCCATTTAGCTGCTTGGATCACTTCCTCATGAGCTATAATTGTATACAGCGATGAAACATCTGCTGTGGCTATTAAATAATTACAATCCGGTAATAATTCAACACAATTAAGTATCTGTATTAGGTGTTTAGTGTCTCTTAAGTAGGCACATGTTTTAGGTACCAAGGGCTGTAAAAAATTGTCCACATATTGTCCAGTTCTAGCATTTATGGACTGGATCCCAGTATTAATGGGTCTTACTGGTGGTTGTGTTTGGTTTTTGTGGATCTTTGGAACCGTATTGTCAGACTTCCACGTAGCAGACAGGTGAGCCCGATGTAGCAGGGGGAGGCCTCCCTTACGTATCTGGTTCCCGGCCCCTGGTAGTATGGACAGGAGGCATGGGAGCACAGAATGGTATGAGAGCCTGGCGGGTTAGCTGCAGGAAGATCCTGGTAAAGGTGGTTATGGAGATCACCAGTCAACTGAAGCACAGGCAGTGGGTGCAGAGCAGGAGTGGAGCAGGCAGGTTGGGTCACAGGCAGAGGTCGGCAGCAGGCGGGCAACGTAGTACAGAGGAGCAGGCAGATTCATAGTCAGGACAGTCCGGGATCAGTGGCAGGCAGCAAGCAGGGAGAATCAAAGACAGGCCGGTGGTCAGGAGATCAGGTACAACAGGAAACAGGAAGCAGGTGTAGGGATACAGGGAGCTGAAGATTGGACAGCACCGAGCCCCCTGTGCAGACGGCCTAAATAGGCAGGTTGGCGCCAAACACCGGGCGCGCGTGCACGCCAACAGGAACGCACGTGCCGGCGCGCCCCAATGCACCGTGATGCCCACCAACAGCGCGTCTGCCCAAGGGAGCTCTCTGACAGTGCCCCCCCCTCAAGGGCAGCCTCCGGATGTCCAACTGTGCCAATCTGGAGGCGTGAGTACTCCTGAAAGTCCTCAGAAGCTCTTCGGCATGTAAGTTGCCCTCTGGCTCCCAGCAGTTATCCTCCGGTCCGTACCCCCTCCATTTGATCAGGTACTGCAACTGGTTGCGTTTCTTCCTGCAATCCAAGATAGCCTCCACCTCGAATTCTTCCTTGTTATCGACAATTATGGGTTTCCGGTGGGTCAGTACTTCGACCAGCAAAGGTGTTGGGTATAACAGGTTTCAACAATGAAATGTGAAAGACCGGATGAATCTCCAGAGTACTAGGTAAGTTGAGTTCGTAGGCCACATTGTTAATTCTCTTCTTGACTGAGAACGGACCCATGAATTTGGGGCCCAATTTCCTTGAAGGGCAGGCCATTTTTACATTGGTCGTGGACAACCAAACCTGGTTGCCAGGTTCCAGGATGAGCTCTCCCCGCCTCTTCCTGTCAAACATCTTCTTATTATACTCTTGGGTCTTAGCCATGGTGTCCTGCAAGAGTTTGTTGTTAGAAAGAAAGAAGTCCATGGTCTCAGAGACCGCAGGGATCGCACATTCGGGTAAAGACCTGGGCAGAAAGGACGGGTGGAAGCCGTAATTGGCAAAAAAAGGTGTTTGCTTAATGGACGAATGTAAAGAGTTGTTATAGGAGAACTCAGTAATTGGCAGAAGAGAGACCCAGTCGTCCTGTGAGAAAGATGAAAAACAATGGAGGCATTGCTCCAAAGTTTGATTAGTTCTCCCCGTCTGCCCATTAGTCTGGGGATAGTAAGCAGAGGAGAGTGCCAGCTCAATTTCCAGGGAATCACAGAGAGCTTTCCAGAACCGAGAGGTGAACTGAACACCACGATCAGATATGATGTTTGATGGGACTCCGTGCAGCCTGACAATTTCTTTAATGAAGACCCTTGCTTTCTCCATGGCCGAAAGCATGCCCTTCATAGGCAGAAAGTGAGCCATCTTGGTTAACCTGTCTATGACGACGAAGATGGTAGAGAAGCCTTCTGCCTGGGGAAGCTCTACAATAAAATCCATTGATATCATCTTCCACGGTCTTTCCGGGACGGGTAACGGTTTTAGCAGACCCCAGGCTCTAGTCCGGCTATTTTTGCTCCGGGCACAGGTGGTACAAGATTCTACATAGTTCTTGCAGTCGTTTGCCAACAGAGGCCACCAAAATGTGCGCTGCACTAACTCAGTCGTCTTTAGCACACCGAAATGTCCAGCCATCTTGTGATCATGGCAGAGCTCTAGCACTGCCACCCTCAAATCTTCAGGGACCACGATTTTTTCCTTGTGCCAAAAAAGACCATCCTGGGCCCTCACCTCCTCTCCGGAAATTGGGGTCCAATTTGAAGAGGCTTGTTTTATGCGGGATAGCAGATCCACTTGGAGTAAAAGAAAATTTCCGGATGGAAGAATAGTGTCCGGATGCACAGGTTTGCCGGAATCAGGGAACATACGGGAAAGAGCATCCGGCTTGGTATTTTTGGAACCAGGTCTGTATGTTATATGGAACTGAAATCTGGAGAAAAATAGGGCCCACCTTGCTTGCCGAGGTTTCAGTCTCTTGGCAGTTCGGAGATACTCCAGATTTTTATGATCCGTATAGACCAGAATAGGATGTGCTGCACCCTCCAGTAAATAACGCCACTCCTCCAAAGCGGACTTGATGGCCAGAAGCTCCCGATCACCAACATCATAATTTCTCTCCGCTGAAGAGAGTTTGCGGGAGAAAAAGGCCACTGGGTAGAGAAGGGCTTTTGGGCCTTGCCGTTGGGACAGAACAGCTCCGACTGCAACCTCTGAAGCGTCCACTTCAAGGACGAATGGTAGAGCAGGATCTGGGTGTTTTAAGATTGAAGCGGAAGTGAACAGCTCCTTGAGTTTTTCGAAGGCGGATTGTGCCTTAGGGGACCACTGGAATCGATTCCCTTGTTTGGTTACTTCGGTGATGGGGGCAATTATTGCAGAGAAGCCCCTAATGAACTTCCTGTAAAAGTTCGAAAAGCCAATGAACCTTTGAACCCCTTTCTTATCGGAGGGAGCAGGCCACTCCAGAATGGCTGATACCTTTTGCGGATCCATTTTTATACCATCAACAGAAATGATTAGGCCTAAAAACTGGATACTTTGAAGTTCGAATTGGCATTTTTCTGGTTTAGCATAAAGTCCATGCTGCCTGAGACGAGCTAACACATTTCTGACATGCCTGCAATGATCGGAGACTGAGGAGGAAAAGATCAGAATATCGTCTAAATAGACAATAACATATAGATCCAAGAAGTCATGGAAAATGTCATTGACAAAATGTTGGAACGTAGCAGGTGCATTGCACAGGCCGAAGGGCATGACAAGGTATTCGTAATGTCCGAATCTGGTGCGAAAAGCTGTCTTCCACTCATCTCCTTCCCGAATATGGATCAAGTTGTAGGCACCACGGAGATCTAACTTGGTAAAGATTACTGCGGATCCCAATCTCTGGAAGAGTTCGGGCACTAAAGGTAGAGGGTAACAGTTCTTGATTGTTACTTTGTTCAGTTCCCGATAATCAATACAAGGACGCAAGGAATGGTCCTTTTTCTCCACGAAGAATATACCAGCCCCGGCCGGAGAGGTAGATGGGCGGATAAACCCTTTCTTCAGGTTCTCATCGATGTATATTTTTAGAGTGTCCAACTCCTGCTCTGTTAGTGGGAAAATCCTCCCAAAGGGAACTTCTGCTCCAGGTAATAGCTCGATTGGGCAATCGTAAGGCCTGTGGGGAGGTAAGGTCTCTGCTCCTTTTTTACTAAAAATGTCCAGAAAGTCCCAATAGGGTGCAGGGACCACCTGTTGTAACTCAGATTCAGTGTCTAAACAGAGTAATTGGGTAGACTCAGCAGGATTTGTAGGTAAGCAGTGTTGCCGGCAGTAATCAGAAAAGAACTTGATTTCTCCACTAGACCAGTCAATGCTGGGGTTATGGGCCTGTAACCATGGCATCCCCAATATGATGGGAAAAAGAGGAGAGGAGATGGCATCCAGGCGCAGGAGTTCTTGATGGTTAGAGCCCATAGTGGCTAACAAAGGGATGGTTTCCTGCATGACAGGACCGGAACGAAGAGAGGAGCCATCCGCGAGATGTACAGAAAGTCCCCGGACTTTGGACTGGAGAGGGATGTGATGGTTGGCAGCGAAGGTCAGGTCAATGAAACAGCTGCAGGCTCCTGAATCAATTATGACTGTACCTGGAATAATCTTTCCTGGAAGCTGTAAGGTGATAGAGAGAGAAAGATGATTAACAGGTTTAGAGAGAGCAGATGCACAAATTGTAGAGATGGGCAGCGACTTAAGCGACTTACGTGTCTTGTTTGGGCAAGACCTCACGTAGTGTCCAGGCTCCCCGCAGTACATGCAGAGGTTGTTAACTCTTCGGCGTTGGCGTTCTTCTGGATTGAGAGAGGGACGGAGCAGCCTGAGTTGCATTGGTTCGGAGGTATCAGGAACCGGTGTGGCCGGTGCCGGGAAGGACTGGCTGGGAGAGCTTGGAACCTTGGGTAGCATCCAGGTAGGGCGGAATTGGCTGGTAGACCTCTCAGAGTGACGCTCTTTGAGGCATCGGTCGATCTGGATAGACAGATTGATGAGTTCATCCAGGGTTTGGGGTACACCGACCCGTGCTAACTCATCCTTCAGAGGATCAGACAATCCCATGCGGAATTGATAACGTAAAGCCGCATCATTCCAACCAGTGTCGGAGCTCCACCGCCTAAATTCCACCACATAGTCCTCTGCGGCTCTACGCCCCTGTTGAAGGGCGTACAAGGCGGCTTCGGCAGTCGCTGTCACCTGGGGATCCTCATACAACTGGGACATGATGGTAAAGAAAGCATCAAGGTTGTCCAGTGCTCCAGATTTCTGTTCCAGGAGGCGGTGAGCCCAGGTCTGAGGTTCACCAGACAAGAGGGAGATTACAAAGCCCACCTTGGTTGCCACCAGGGAAAAAGTGCGAGGTTGCAGGGCAAAGTATAGCTCGCAGGCATTGCGAAAGGCCCGGAATTTACTGCGGTCCCCAGTAAATCTTTCGGGTACGAGTACCCTAGGCTCCGGAGGTAGCATAACTACTGAGGGTGTAGATGGCGCTCCGGCCGATGAAGCAGCTTGTGGACGGGTTGGAGCCGACAGGACTTGGACTTGTTCTTCCAACCTTTCCCTGCTCGGGCTCGGACATGGCTGTGGATACTGTCAGACTTCCACGTAGCAGACAGGTGAGCCCGATGTAGCAAGGGGAGGCCTCCCTTATGTATCTGGTTCCCGGCCCCTGGTAGTATGGACAGGAGACACGGGAGCACAGAATGGTATGAGAGCCTGGCGGGTTAGCTGCAGGAAGATCCCGGTAAAGGTGGTTATGGAGATCACCAGTCAACTGAAGCACAGGCAGTGGGTGCAGAGCAGGAGTGGAGCAGGCAGGTCGGGTCACAGGCAGAGGTCGGCAGCAGGCAGGCAACGTAGTACAGAGGAGCAGGCAGATTCGTAGTCAGGACAGTCCGGGATCAGTGGCAGGCAGCAAGCAAGGAGAATCAAAGACAGGCCGGTGGTCAGGAGATCAGGTACAGGAAACAGGAAGCAGGTGCAGGGATACAGGGAGCTGAAGATCGGACAGCACCGAGCCCCCTGTGCAGACGGCCTAAATAGGCAGGTTGGCGCCAAACACCGGGCGCGCGTGCATGCCGACGTGCGCCGGCGCGCGCCCCCGCACACACGCACGCGCCCGCACACCGGCACCCACAGCGGCGCACACGGGAACACGCACGCGCCGACGCACCCCAATGCACCGCGATGCCCACCAACAGCACGTCTGCCCAAGGGAGCTCTCTAACACTCCCTCTCAAAATTAACTCAAAATTAACTCAGACAGTTCCTCTTTATATTCCTTAGTTGGATACCCTCTTAATTTAATATATGTGTTGGTATCACTCAATTGCTCTTGTAATTCCTTACGATAGTAGTCTTTGGATAACACCACAATTGCTCCCCCTTTATCGGCTGGTCTAATTATGACCTTTCTATTGTCTTCCAGTTCCTTAATTCCTTTTTTGATACTTTGTGGGTCACTCCGTTTTTTAATTTTTAATTTTTCCAGATCCCGTATAACCATCTGGTTAAAAACTTCTATATGTTGATTGTTGCTTACTGGTGGATTAAACAATGACTTGTTCTGCAATTTGCTGTGTATGATTCTTCCTGGTGTCTCCACTCGGTCATGTTTATTATTTGGAGTATGGTTCAGCATGTATTTTTTTATATTCAGTTTTCGTGTATATTTCTGAATGTCAACATACATTTCAAATTTATTTCAATTACATTTAGGAGCATACTTCAATCCTTTATCAAGTGTAAGTATTTCAGTTCTAGTTAGTTCTATTCCACTTAGATTGTGGATCCCTTCCCCAATTATTCTCTTTTTCTTTTGGATCCTGAATCCTCCTTGACATACCCTCTTGCATTTGGACTCCTTGCGTTTGTCATTTGTTCATATCGTGGTGGAGTTTTCTCACTCCTGCGATACTCCAAAAAAGACCTTCATTTTTTTTTTATATTCATTTTTGTTTTATATTCATTCTGAGTGTTAGATTCACTTTGTGAATGGTGCAGCTTTATTATTTGGTTATTTTCTAAGTATATATATTTTACACGTATCATCGCTTTAGTACATCTTTTATTACAGTTAAATTACACTTGTTTAATAATAAAAGTAAATATAACATGCGTAGTCAAAACATAGCCAAAGTTCAGTAACCAAAGCCAGAAAGTCAGGGATCAGTGTAATGGAACAGCAAGCAGGATCTGGAGCCAGAAGGGATGTCAGCCAAGCAAGTCTTTAACAGGAACGCAGCAGATAGTCTTTATGATGTTGACCAAGGTGAAGGCAGAGATACTCTGGGCTGGATGGCTTAAGTAGGCAGGACTAACAAGCAGGATATCATCAACAGGTGTGTATCTGTGGAGAATTAGGAGCTGGCAATTAGTTGACAGCTGAGTGGCCAGCTCAGAGAAGGAAGGGCTGAGCCCAGCCCTGACAGTACCCCCTTCTCAATGACCCCTCCCCCTCGGAGGAGCACCAGGCTTGAAGGGAAAATGTCTATGGAAATCACGGAGGAGGAAAGGGGCATGTGCGTCCGAGGATGAGACTCAAGAGCATTCCTCCTGACCGTACCCCTTCCAATGCACCAGGTACTCTATGTACCCACGGAACGCAGTCAACAATGGACTGTACTTCATACTCCTCATGGTTCTCAACCTGTACAGAGTGAGGACGTGACACCGAGGTGGTAATGCAGTTGCAGACCAAAGGTTTAATAAGAAGACATGAAATACATTTGAGATGCGCATCTTAGAAGGAACAGCTAACGTGTAAGCCACTGGGTTAATCCTGCGAAGAATACATAAAGGTCCAGTAAACTGAGGTGCGAACTTCAAAGAGGGAACATGAAGTCGGAGTTTGTGAGATGACAGCCAGACCCTGTCCCCAACCTGGTAGGAAGGTACAGGCAGGTGTCTGCGGTCAGTATGGAGTCTGTACCTATCATTAGCATGTTGCAAAGCCTCCTGGACTTGTGCCTAAGTGGAACGAAGACCACGGAGATGCTCCTCTAACGCAAGAATATTCTGCAGAACAAATGAGTCAGGCAGGAAGGTTCAAAACCATAGTTCGCCATAAACGGGGACAATCAGGAAGCAGAATTCAAGGCACTATTGTGAGCAAACTCTGCCCACGGTAACAGATCTGACTAGTTGTTGTGATGGTCAAAAATATAGCAACATAGGAATTGCTCCAAGGACTGATGGCTCGTTTTGCAGCCCCATTAGACTGCAGGTGATACGCAGAAGAGAAACCAAGCTGAATTCCCAACTGTGCACAAAAAGCTTGCCAGAACCGTGACACAAACTGACTACCCCTGTCCGAGACAATCACCTTGGGTAGCCCATGTAAGCAAAGATCTCCCCAGCAAAAATGGAAGCCAGTAATTTAGAAGTGGGCAACTTCTTAGGTGGAATACAATGAGACATTTTTGAGAACCGGTCAACCACCATAAGGATAATTGTGTTGCCCTGGGAGTTGGGTTACTCCACAATTAAATCCATAGACAGGTGGGTCCAGGGCCTCTCTCTATTGGGTATGGGTTGTAGGAGGCCCACTGGAAGGTGTTGTGGAGTCTTACTCTGAGCACACATGGAACAGGCAGCTACGAAGGCGGTTACATCAGCACGTAGACTAGGCCATTTCCCAACACCAATTGTTGGAAAATGGCCCAAAAGAGTTGATTCCTCCCAGGGTGGCCAGCAGCCTTGGGAGAAAAGTAAGTCTGGAGCACAGCAGTACAGAAACTCTCTGGGACAAAGCAGCGGTCGAAAGGTTTCTCAGAAGGAGCATGGACCTTGGCAGCAAGAATTTTGTCACCCAAAGGAGAAGCGAGACTGGTGCGTACTGTAGCCAAATTACGATCAGGAGGAATCACAGGAACTGGAACTGACTCCATCTTGGAAGTGGACAGCCCTCTGTCACCAATCTCGTAATTTCACTCCGCAGGTGACAATTTCTTGGAAAAGTAGCCACAAGGATACATAGCGCTCTCAGAGGTAGCAATTGACCTTCAACCTGGTGCGATACCCCCTTGTGGCCGGGTTTACCCTTTGTCGGTCTTGGAGGATAAAGGCATGGAGGAGTATGTTGTAGACGCACTTTCTTGAGACGGAGCAATTCTCTGCGTGCGCAAGGTCAATTGTGCAATTATACAACCGGTGTGGAAGCAAACTACCCGCTTGACCTTTGTCAAAGGCATCGCTAAAATTGCGGTATTCCTCCAGCAGGGAGGAGAGTGAAGAGGTGCACAGGACCTTGGCTACCTTCTGGAAGCATGTCTTACTGCATTGTGGTGACCAGAAGGGAACTTCAGCACGGAGGCAATCAAAAGAGGGGTTGTGTCTCTGTAACCAAGGATAACCAATAACCAGCGGAAACTTAGGTGAGGAAATAACTTGGAATTTGATTATCTCATGATGAAGAGCCCCAACAGCCATGGACAATGGAACAGTCTCATAAGTCACATGGGCAGGCTGTAGAGGTCTTCCGTCAAGAGCCTCAATAACATCAATGGCAAGTGGAGTGTCACAAAGCTGCAGCGTAATCGAGTGCTTCGATACAAAGGCAGCGTCAATGACCAGGCCTGCAGCCCCAAAGTCAATTAGAGCCTGTATCTCAATGGACGACTCAGCCCAAGAAAGGGTGACTGAAACCAGGGGCTTATCCTTCTAGATGACTGAGGATGAAACAATGCCACCTAAGGTCTCCGTGACAGGACCTCAAGATTCAGGCATTCCCTGGACGGGTAGGACAAGACTTCAAAAAGTGACCTGCCTGGCCACAATAAAGGCACAATCTCTCCCTCCTCCTAAAGGTTCTCTCATCTGCAGAGAGACACATGAAACCCAAGTGCATGGGTTCACCTTCACTGACCGACTTGGTACCAGGAGGCATGGGAGGTGAGGGAGGCATGGGTGGGACTGCAAAGCTCAAAGATTAATGTACAGGAGGCTTCCACAAGCACTCCTTAAAAGAGAGACTTTCTCTGAGTCTGGAGCCAATGAGGATGGCAAACGTGATCAACTTCTCCAGCTCAATGGGTATATCTCGGGCTGCTATCTCATCCTTGATGGTATCCGAGAGGCGATGAGAAAAAGCAGCCACGAGGGCCTCATTGTTCTGAACAACCTCTGCTGCCAGAGTACGGAATTCAATGGCTTAATCGGCAACAGTTCTCGTACTCTATTTGATGGACATGAGGCACTTGGCAGCAGAAGGGGAGCATGTGGGAATGTCAAATACCCTTCTAAAGTAAGCCACAAACTCAGAGTAACTCAAGACAACAGGTTTTTGTGTCTCCCATAGAGGGTTTGCCCAGGCCAAGGCTCTCTCAGAAAGCAAAGATTTCATGAATACTACTTTGCTGCTGTCTGTGGGAAACGCTTGGGGCAGCATCTCAAAGTATATCTCAACCTGGTTGAGAAACCCTCTGCATTGGACTGGACTGCCCCCAAATTGCTGGGGAAGTGGAACAGAACCAGACATACCTCTTATAAAGGTAATACTCGAGGCGGGTGCCTGCACAGAGACTGAAGCAGCAGCAGGGCCCACCTGCAACACAGGTTGTACCGGAGCAGCCACAGTGGGACATTCCAGGTGAGCCATGCGACTCAGGAGCATTTGTAACGCCATGGCAAACTGATCCATGTGGTGATCCTGCTCATCCAATCTGGAAAAAATATTACCAACAAGTGGCCTTCGCCTACTGTCAGAAACCACGAATCAGACCAAGACAAAAGTACAGTTAAATCACACTTGTTTAATAACAAAAGTAAATAGAACAAACGTAGTCAAAACATAGCCAAAGTTCGGTAACCGGAATGGATAGTCAGCCAAGCCAGAAAGTGGAACAGCAAGCAGGATTTGGAGCCAGAAGGGATGTCAGCCAAGCAAGTATTTAACAGGAACGCAGGTGATGTTGACCGAAGCCAGAGATACAGCTGAGCGGCCAGCTCAGAGAAGGAAGGGCTGAGCCCAGCCCTGACACAGAGTTTGAGAAGTAAATTGCTGCTGCAGAATTACGGCTACTTCTCAATCCCCACCCACCAGTGCAGGGACATAGATAAGGGGGGAGACAGGAGGGTCCAAACCCAACAGAGCACCTGTTGTAGTATTAGTCACAGGAAGCTACAGTTCAGAGTGAGGAAGGCTCTCTTTAGCTTTTTCTTGGCTCTGGTCATATGACACATGCAAGAGGTTGAGGCTGAGGCCAAGTAGATGAGGGGGTTTCCTTTACACCTCTTGTCCCGTTTCCCCTGGGGTTGATGATGGAGTATACTAGGGTACAGAGTGCCACAGTGCCTGTAGGAGATCCAAGCTAGGAGACCTTGTAGTAGATGTGAATCTGAAGACTGTGCAGCAGGAAAGCTGGCAGGTGCAGTATCTCAAATGCAATGTCAGGTGGGCAGAAGTTGGCAGCAACTGGATGGCAGAGGTACAGAATCAGTAATGAGGAGTAGAGTTAGAGCCAGGCCAAGGTCAGTATCTGGCAAACAGAGAAAGTTTCGGAACAGCAAGCGGGAGGCAAGGCCTGTTCACAAGCTGAAGTCAGCAACAGAGTTTCAGAAACAGGCAGTATCAAACAGGCTGGTTCAGAACACAGACACAAACACAGAATCAGAACAACAGGGGCGCTTTATAAGTGCAGTATAAACAGACTTTACTGGATAAAATGACAATTATCAGCTCACATGTTGGTGAATAATATGTCACCATCAGAAAAGGTTATGCAGAGCCGGGATCCCATGCCAATGGAATGACCAGGTTAAAGAATCCTGTAACACTCAATTGTTGCTAATACAGGATACACCTGTTAGACAAACTCAAAGCTTACAGGTGGGAGCCCTCTTACTTGTGGGTATCTCTAGACGTGTGTTCTTTATACATGTTGATAACTCATGACATGGATATTAGGTCTGTACAACACTTTTGGCAAAGGATATTAGACTCAATTGCAGACAGACTAACTTCTTCCTTGAGGTGACCAGATTTTGTTTACAACACATCTATTTCAATTTCAGTGGTGAATAGTTTCTGCAGACTACTGGCACAGCTATGGGGGCAATGATGTACTAATTATCTAGGATGGCCTATGATTTAGGCATTTGTTTTATTCTGTAACACCGATGATTTGGGGCTCTCATTCATGCCAGGCTGTGATAGTGGCTCTCTGGCATTCTTGATTAAACTGTTGAGACATGATGGCAACAAATTATTCCAAGAATTATGTCAAGCCGACAGCTGGCACCTCTTTTCTTCACTAAACCAGCTGTCATCACCCTAGATGGGTGAAAACATTCCCAAAACCCAGTTCTGTCTGCTTCAACATAATTGTACAAGAAAAGACAACTACATGGAACAGAGCACCTTGATGAAGAAAACATTTCTTGATAAGGGGTACCCTCCTAGTGAAGATGCCTATTCTTTGTACTTAACCAACAAAATACCACCTACAAAGATACAATCTGACACCAATCGGCTCATTGGGTTTGTCACACAATTCAATGATCCATAGTGGAAGATGGAGAACATCTTGAAAAAACATTGGGCTATCCTACTTCAGGATTCTCACCTGATTTGTATAATCATGGAGCAACCCAAAGTTGCGTATAGGAAGGTGTCCAATATCAAATACAAAGTGGCTCCCAGCAAGTTTAAGTCCTCACTTTTCACAAGCAATACAGCACTTACCGTTTTTTCAATAAAAGTGATGTAAGAGTGCAAAAAACATAAACATGTCCAATATGGGCAGAAAAAAAAAATACTGCTAAGGCAAAACATATGATTTTGACTCCTTTTACAATTGTTCATCAAAGTTTGTTGTTTATTGCCTCGTTCTTATGTGGCCTATTCCACGTGGACAGAACCATTAGAACTTTAAGGAAAAGGTTTGGCAAGCACTAACGTTCTGTTGACGATTGGAATGATAAACACAGTGTCCCCATAACTTTTTGAACATCACAACAAACTATCTGAAGGCCTTAAAGTATTGTTAATTGAATCCAAACCAAAAAAGTACCCCAGAGCCGAATGCTTCAAACAGCTCTGTTGACAGGAGACCTAATGGATATACATTCTTGATACTTTAAGGATAAGTTCACCTTTCATAACCTGGAATAAAAAGGAAGGGAGGAATAGGAAGTTTGGGACTTTATATGAGACATAAGAATTATAGGTCCAATGCCTCCATCCCTGTTTGACAGTTAGACTGAAAGGAGAAGTTGGGACTTTATATGAAACAACTAGAAAAGTGATACTGGGCAATAGGTGTCTGACTAATTAATAGTATATTGTAACTGTACACACTGAATCTCAATATCCAGCACACATAACAATGTATACATAGGAATAATATTTATTTCATATATAATATATACATAATACACTATAATATAATAACGTGGTAATAAATGTGTAACGAGCCCCTTGCACGCTCGATTCCACTCTCCCGACACTCCTCTGCAGCTATTGAATCAGATTGCAACGTCTGATGGTTCGGTCATCCAATGCTCCGGGATTAGAACTTCAGCTATGTGCCGTTCTAACCCAGTTGTGATAGCTCAGAACAAACACCAGGCAGGCTGTATGTAAGTTCAAACAGGAATCTCTTTTATTGCAATATACAGGCTCTTTTTATACACTAAAAGTGGAGGTGCATACCTGCGACTCATATTGCTCTAACAATACAGCTGTAACCTAATTATCCTTATTAACATGAGCTAATTAACTAATCCCTTTAGACAGCCTAGATGACTCAGAAAACCCAATCAACATTATCACAATAGCACAGTTAATTAACACAAACAACAATGGGGATCTAATGACTCTTAGATCCCATACTAGAGACTTATTTACAATACACATTTTAGCAGACAACAGACAGGTAGCTGGAATTGATGACATTAGCATTTAACAGTAGGAGTCCCAACGGTATGAATCAGTCACTATTCCAATATGGCAAATCCAGGGTTCCCAGACATACAGCTCACAAAAGAGCACCGTTCCCCCAAATGCAAGGGCCCACGATCGATCGGCAAGAGGCTAGCATACAGTCCCCTCCAAAAGTCTCTCTCCCGGCTAGGTCTGTCACAAAATGATAATAACATTGTAAAACGTCAGGCACATTGATCCATATATCACATAGTAAGTATATAAAAAATCATGATTGTTACAGCATAATGCAGTAAAACATAGTAAAAATGATGGAATGATCCCATATGGTAAACATGATAGTAGCATCGAAATGGCTCGATGCGTTTTGTGGAAATCTCCATTCATCAGGAACAGATGCTGATATATCTGAAATTAATAAGATTTAACTACTGGTAACGGGTCTCAAATAACAGGAGAGTGTAGGGGGAAAAAAAGAGAGAGAAAGGTATGAATGAAACAGTGTGGGGTGAAAAATGACATCCACCCAAAATTATAGATCACCTATGGGTCTGATTGATAGTAATGAGGGCTGCAAGCCGGCCGGACAAGTCCCGGGAGCTAAGGTGGTATATCCTAAGATAAGAAGCTGAATAAGACCCTCAGGGGACAAATGTCCATGGGAGTAAGGCACCCCATGGATGGTCAAGTGGAAAGTGAGTAGCGTAACCGTAAGCCATCTGAAATAGATATAAAATATTGTGTATTAATACATATACCGTGTAGTATGCTTACTTGAATTAGAAAAAGAGAGAAAGAGGAAGAACCTGTGTTGACACCAAAGGATATGTGGAAAAAAAGTAATGAAATGGCAGTAGCCCATACAAAAATGTGAAGTACTTTTGTATGGTCTACTCCCATCCCATCATGTTTTCTAATTCAAGTAAAAGTAAGCATGCTACCTCGCCCCCCCCCCCCTTGACAGCTTCTCCCCTGTTAGCTGTCACAATTTCTGTGAATGGAAAACTCTCGACAGTCTTAGAAAATGTTGGCTTGTAGTTCTCAATGAACTAATACGGTGCTGTGAGCGCTGTGGTAGTTCATTGACTCTTTTTATCAGAGTGTATCGGCAGATTAACTGACAGGTCTGTAGGAGACCTGCATGGCATCAGTGGTTTGCTGATTGCTGGTGCAATGCTTCACAGCCTCCTGCAACAAAAAACAATAAATGCACTTTTTTTTTACCTGCAAAAAATATGCATTGATTGTTTTTTGTCAAACGGTGAACTTATACTTTAACTCCAGCAAGTCTTAAAGAGGTAATCGAAATTTAGAAAGGGTCTCTAATTTTCTCTTCTTTCTTTTCAGTTTTAGCGATCATATCTTTTATTTTGGTCTATTTTTCTATCCATGTCCCTGTTGGGTAATCCATCCCCCTCACCCTGAGAGAAGAGGTTATATTTGAATTATTAGACAGTATATAAAAAAAATGGCTTTCACACACACGTTATTCTCTTCATACACATGCAATTTCTATTGTATATACTTACTTGTAACATTATAAGTTTGTTTTTAACCTTGTGTCACAATGTATTTAACTACATCCATGTTATTCCTTAGGTTATCTCCCTTTTGGGTCACTACATATATCCCTTTTAGGTTATCCTGTTTTTAATCTATCAATTTTGCATTATCTTTTTTATTTTTATTTTATATATTTTTATGTTTACATTTTATGTCTATATTTCATTTGAACATTATTTATTTTACCATATCTCTTTTGCTCCCTGTTGTTTGGGCTCAATACAGTGTAACAGTAATAGTCATACAGGGGTTAATCATTCACTGGGAGTATACTGTCTATGCGCTTAGGCATTTTTTAGTAGTAATTTATTTGTTATTTTATGTATATGATGTATATGATGGTCATATACTATTCACCAACAACTATTCACCAACATGTGAGTTGCTAATTGTCATTTATCCAATAAAGTCTATTTATACTGCACTATATACTATACAGGCGCTCCCTGTTGTTCTGTGTTTGCATTACAGAAATTTCCCTTGTTTCTTGGAGGAGCCACTGAGGCAGTGTATTCATCCAAATTCATGGACTGTTATGCCCCGTACACACGATCGGACTTTCCGCCAACAAATGTTGGCTAGCAGGTTCTCAAATTTTCCCCCAACAAATGTTTGTTGTCGGACTTTCCGATCGCGTATACACAAGTCCATCGGACAAAAGTTCACGCATGCTCGGAATCAAGTACGAGCCGGAGATATAACTAGTGTTCGTAATGGAGATATCACGTCTTGTACGTCACTACGTTTCTAATTGTTGACCAACATTTCTGTGACTGTGTGTATGCAAGACAAGTTGGAGCCAACATCCTTCGAATAAAAATCCACGGTTTTGTTGTCGAAAAGTCAGATTGTGTGTCAGGGGCGGATCCAGAGCCTAGTCTCGGGAGGGGCACTGGCAGAAAATACACTAACTGACCCCCATACTACACTAACTGACCACCATACTACACTAACTGATCACCATACTACACTAACTGACCCCCATACTACACTAACTGACCCCCATACTACACTAACTGACCACTATACTACACTAACTGACCCCCATGCTACACTAACTGACCACCATGCTACACTAACTGACCCCCATACTACACTAACTGACCCCCATACTACACTAACTGACCCCCATACTACACTAACTGACAACTATACTACACTAACTGACCAATTTACTACACTAACTGACCCCCATACTACACTAACTGACCACCATACTACACTAACTGACCACTTTACTACACTAACTGACCACCATGCTACACTAACTGACCACTATACTACACTAACTGACCACTATACTACACTAACTGACCCCCATGCTACACTAACTGACCGCCATACTACACTAACTGACCACTATACTACACTAACTGACCACTATACTACACTAACTGACCACCATACTACACTAACTGACCACTATACTACACTAACTGACTTTCTCTCCCCCCCCCGGGCCAGTAACAGGACTGTCACGAGGGAGTCTCACTCACCTTCATGTCTGGCTGGCCTGCATCAGTCCGGAGGAGGAGAAGACAGCGGCGGCTCACAATGCTTCTCTCCCCCGTGCTGTAGCTGCAATGTTCAGTGTCCGGCGCAACGCTCTGTGATTGGGCGTATGGGGGTCATGTGCGGAGGCTGGACTTCAGGAGCAATCACGGACAGGCCAGCTCTAGCCTCACGTGACCCCCATACGCACAATCACAGGGCGCCCCCCTAAATGCCACGCCCGGGGCCACGGCACCCCCCACGCTAGGAGCTCACTCACCTGCCAACTCCCGATGACTGCCGCGCCCGCACACTCGTCCCTGGGCCCTGACTGGCCTGTTCATTGCACTAATTTCTCGGAGGGGGCAATTGCCCCGTTGCCCCCCCCTGGATCTGCCCCTGTTGTGTGTTCGGGGCATAATAGTGGACATTGACATTTGTGTTATGGTGTTTATGTTACATGCCAATATCTATTTTATATATCTTTCATTGACATTTATTACTACTTTGGGATCTCAAGTATTTCTAGTAATCTTGTTTGCGCCATACATTTCTCTTTATAAAAACAGGATCAGGTTACAGGCAGAAGGAGCTGACGACCGAACAGCAATGATCCTGAGTCTTGAAGTCTTTTAAATAGATAACTGAACAGCAAAGTCAATTGAAACGTGCATGCTCACACTCATGAGCAGGCTAATGCTAATGCAGATGTATGCACTGCCCAGACACTGTGCACGGTTCTATAAAATCTGGGCTCATGCACATTTGTTTGAGCACAGACATTGATTGTGTTTTCTTGACATCTGTACTGGGTGGAGTGGTGGTATTTTGGGGGGGGGGGGGCTTCTGTACTAGGGGAGGGAATCTTTACAAGTGGGAGGGGGAAAATCTGGACCGGCTGAGATTTTTGACTTGTTTTGGAGAAGGATATTTTGAAGGATTTTTTTTTATATACTCTAACTTGTAATTAATTCATCTGACCTTCTCTATTGAGACCCTTTAGAACTTAAACAACGTGCCGCTTTTCAAATATCTAATGGAGGACTTAAATGGTCTGACTATCCCTTATCTTGTATAAAGTCCAATCCAAGTGATATTTAGTGCAGTCCTTAAAATAAAGTGCAAATACTTTTTGCAGTGCAGGAACCAGGGTGCTGTGCTTCCCTCACCAACAGTTGTTGACTCTAAGCATTAAGAGTCACTATGAGCTTGTATGAGAATATTCTGGTCCTGAGCTTTGTCTTCAGTGCAGGAACCAGGGTGCTGTGCTTCCCTCACCAATAGTTGTTGATTCTAAGCATTAAGAGTCACTATGAGCTTGTATGAGAATATTCTGGTCCTGAGCTTTGTTTTCCTCAATTCTCCTCTGCTCTTCCGGTATGGTGACAGAATTCAATGATGGATATCCATTTCATATAAAGAGTTACATAGTTACATAGTTACATAGTTGGTAAGGTTGAAAAAAGACACCAGTCCATCCAGTTCAACCTGTGTTGTGTGGGTATGCTTGTGTTTATGTCAATAGTTAATTGTATATCCCTGCATGTTGCAATCGTTAAGGTGCCCATCTTATAGTTTTTTTTTAAACTATTGAAGCTCCCTGCTATTACCACTGCTTGTGGAAGAGAATTCTACATCCTTACCACTCTGACAGTATAGCACCCTCTACACAGTTCAACGTTAAACCGCTTCTGTTCCAATTTCAGTGAATGGCCACCTGTCTTTTTAAATTCCCTTTCACTTCAGTTTTTTTTCCCTATGCTAGGGTCACCAGTATGATATTTGTACATCACTATCAAATCCCCTCTCAAGTGTCTCCAGAGAGAATACGTTTAATGCTTGTAGTCTTCCCCCATAGCTGAAATCCTCTAGTCCCTTTATTAGCTTTGTTGCCCTTCTCTGGACTCTCTCCAGTTCTAGTACATCCTTCTTGAGGACCGGGGCCCAGAACTGGACGGCATACTCAAGATTCAGCCATACCAAAGTCTTGTAGAGTGGCAGAATTATCGTTTTATCTCTGGAGTGAATCCCCTTTTTAATGCATGCTAATATGACGTTGGCATTGCTTGCAGCAGCTTGGCATTGCATGCCATTGCTGAGCCTGTCATCTACTAGGACCCCCAGGTCTTTTTCCATCCTAGATTCCCCCAGAGGTTTTCCCCCTAGCGAGTAACTTGTGCTTGTATTTTTAGCACCCAAATGCATTACTTTACATTTTTCAACGTTAAACATCATTTGCCATGTAGTTGCCCATCCCATTATGTTATTTAGATCTTCTTGTAAGGTTTCCACATTCTTCACAGAAGTTATTGCCCTGCTTAACTTTGTATCATCCGCAAATATTGAAATTGAGCTATTTATCCCATCTGCTATATCATTTATAAATAAATTAAACAGAATTGGTCCCAGGACAGATCCTTGGGGGACCCCACCTACCATAATAGCTATTTATCACCACCTTTTAGACACGCCCATGTAGTTAGTTTTCAATCCAGGTACTCACTCTATGGTCCATGCCAACAGACCTCATTTGTAAAGTAAACATTTGTGGGGAACTTTATCAAATTGCTTTGCAAAATCAAAATACACCACATCCACAGTCCTTCCTTTATCTAGATGGCAGCTCACTTCTCCATAGAACATTAATAGATTAGTCTGGCAAGAACGATTCTTCATGAATCCATGCTGATTACCGCTAATGATACAGTTTTTATTACAAATATCTTGGATATAGTCCCATATCATCCCCTCCAATAGCTTTCAGACTATTGATGTTTGTATCAATAGTCATAAAGAGAGTATCATAAAGAGATCTACATAGCGTAATTCCATCTTTTCTGGGTAGCCATCAAAGCTCTCTCCTGTCATCCTTATGCTATTGGATCATTAATGGTGCTTCCCAGTCAATTGCACCCCCTCATTCTTCGTCCTACTTTATTCTACTCTTTAGCAGTCTGGGACAGGCAAAAGGCTCCAAAAACCCTTTTTACCACAATTTTACAGAGATATTACTGCGATTTTACAGGAATGGTACCTGATTTCCATTCATTTCAATGGGAAGCTGCATTTTTGTTGCGGCTTTCAAAACTGCACCAAAGATGCATCATGCAGGACTTTTCAAAAAGCTCCACACCTGCAACACTTTGGTATGAAGAGCCCCATAGGATTTAAAAGGAAACATTTTTCTTGAGTTTTTCTTGCAAAATAAAAATGCACGTAAAATGTATTAGTGTGAAAGGACCCTAACAGAAACTTTTCACTGTAATCAAATAATGTCTTTTATTCAGGGTAAACTTAAATTGCTTACAGAACCCTGACACTTACATCCTTTGAATTATCCTTGCTAGTCCAGAAATCTGATGAAAGGTTTTATTTCCTCATTATATTGATCCCTGATACACCCGAATTGCAAACACTATATGACACTCTGGGAAATGGATATGAATATCTCATTAGAATTAACCCAATGGCAGGAACGTGCTAATGATTTATCCAAAATCTCAGGCAACATAACTGTGATAGAATCTAACCATAAGACATTTCTAAGATGTTTCCTAGTTCCCAAGAGAATTGTGAAAATGCACCCAACGACCTCACCTACCTGTTTTAGGCACTGTGGCCAACTTGGGACTATATACCACAGCACTTAGATTTTGAATCAGAATGTTCAATCTCATCTGTTCGGTAATGGGGTAATACATTTACAGATCTCCGAAATTAGCTGTATTCCAGAAATTACCCCCTGAGGTCCCAAACAACCCTTATCAGTTGATTTTGTATATGACTTCAGCAGTCAGAATAACGATTGCGAAACATTGAAAGCAGCCAGTGGTACCACTTATATGTCAAACACAATCTTAACTGGATTATAGTTAATAATAAGCTTAACTGTACCCTCCAAAATAACCAAAAATAATTCTGTACTCTCCTGATATGGGCACCACTTTCTCTCTCCTTCTCTTTCCTTAAACCCCCCCCCCCCCTTTTTTTTTTTCTTTTTCTGTTTTTTTTTTTCTCTTATTCTGAGCTGTGCTTTCAGTTATCCTGCATAATTTGATGAGGTTCCCCCCCTTTTTTTTTATTTCCACAATGGATAATTATGGATACTTAATTTACCGTTAGGAAGCAAATCCTCCATTATTTTCACCAGTGTGATGGTTATTTTCTCTTGTGCCTTTAATTCTACCTACAATCTTTACAATAGGCAGATGTATACCTGGTGGGAAATTGGTTCTATGGTTTCATAACCATGTTGATTTAACTTGCCTATAACTGTCTTTGAACTATGTCTTCAACTACATTTTTGATTACCATTTGTATTGTTCTTTGTACTTGAGAGATTTTGTTTCTACTTGAATTGTTCATCTCAGAATTACTGAAACTTAAATAAAATCTCATGCAATATTTTTGGGGGGAAATCCACAATTTGGCTCTTTACTCCAAAAAGGTTTTTGATCCTCATTTACACAGGATGATAGAGCACCTTGGGATACACTTTAAAAGAAAGCTGCCAAAATGTAGCCAATAAATCTGTTTGTAAGATCAGCTATCTTCTGTATACCTTTCAAATACCCTAACAAACAGTAAGTCCTTCCACTTTCTGTATCCCTTCTTTATTTATTTATAGATAGTAAGCTCTTAAATTTTCTGTGTCATTCCATTATACAGTGATCCATTGTAAGCTCTTATGCCCTGTACACACGGTCGGGTTTTCCGATGGAAAAAAAGCGATCGGATTGTGTTGTCGGAAATTCCTATCGTGTGTGGTCTCCATCTGACTTTTTCCGTCGGAATTTCCAACACACAAAGTTTGAGAGCAGGATATAAAATTTTCCAACAACAAAATCCGATTGTTTAAATTCCGATCATGTGTGCACAAATCCAATGCACAAAGTGCCACGCATGCTCAGAATAAATTAAGAGACGAAAGCTTTTGGCTACTGCCCCATTTATGGTCCCGACGCACGTGTTTTACATCACTGCGTTTAGAACGATCGGATTTTCTGACAACTTTGTCCGGCCGTGTGTATGCAAGACAAGCTTGGCCCAAAATCTGTTGGAAAAAATCTGATGGATTTTGTTGTCGGAATGTCCGATCAATGTCCAATTGTGTGTACAGGGCATTACAGTTGAGCTCCATGCTACTATAAAAGACTAATAATGCAGATTTAGCAGACACTATAATAGACTAATAATATAAAATAAATGCAGATTTGTATTCATTAAAGTGGTTGTAAACCCTTACAACACACTTTTTGCTACAGGTAAGCCTATGACTGTGCCGTTACCAGCGGCTCCCACGCTTATGCGTGGGAGTGATGTCATCGCGGCTCCGGCCAATCATAGTGTCGGAGCCCACGATACCCGGAAGTAACTCTGGGAGCGATGTCGGCCACCAGAGCGGTGAATGAGGACCACTGCGGGGGCTTCGATGTCAGGTAAGTAATACAAAGTGAGCTAGTAGGCTATGCCTACTAGCTCATTATGCCTTTGTCTTGCAGGTTTTGTTTTGTTTTTTATTGGTTTTACAAACACTTTAATACATCATTACAAGTATTTTTAAATGTATGTACCTGAATGTAACCTGGTACAGCCTCTTGCAGTATCTGTAAAGCAGAACTAAGACAGGGGGAGGAAAAGCAGCACAAGAATCTAATCAATTGTACTGCAGGGCAAGGAGCATGTGGATAGAAGAACAAAACATAGTGTAATATTCACAGGGTCTAGCACCTTGGGACCATGTGCAACAATCCGTTATCTTAAACATAAGAGTCTATATTTTTCTTAAGCAAACACAAAGGTGCTTCCAGCAGCAAAACAAAACTTCAGGATATGCAACACAAAAGTCCACTTATCTTCAGCACAACTCAAACTGTTAAACATGCAAAAGTCAAATAGGGGTTTTACCTCAGGGTTAGCAGCTTCCAGATTCAGGTGCTTTGTCAGTTTGTAGCCCACGTGCAGCACACAACCAGGTTTCCTTCCAACTCCTACACCGCCACACCTACTACTCAGAGCTTCCTATTTTATGTGCTGCTTCCTGGAGGCTGCTTAACCATGTAGGGACTGGAGTCCCCATGGTCAGAAATGGAGGTTCTTTTCCCGCTTGAATGTCATTCCGAACTTCTAAAATTTCTGTTTCCCAAATACATCTCTATTAATACCGAGAGTCCTCTCCTCTACTTGACTAAACTGGAATTCCTCACCCATCACAGGTGAGACCCCTGAGTATGCAAAACATTCCCCTTAAAGGGACCATAACCCAAATATTGGCGCCACATAGCACCCATCCTGGACCAATCCTTGGCATCCTGTACAATAGTGTCAGAGATAAAATATTATCAGTCTGATCCTTCCCCTTTTACTATCCAGTCACAGTCTGAGGATGGGGAGAAGACCTGTGTTACTGAAATTCAACTGAGAAAAAAACAGGTCTACTGCCCTGCCATATAGGTTTGCACTGTGTGGCAGAGCTTTTTAAATATGTGTGGAAGACTGGGTGAACAGAAAAGCAGAAGTGGACAAGAAGGCCTGCATATATATATATATATATATATATATATATATATATATATATATATACTCTCTGTACTTTTAAGTATCAGTTCTCCTAATTCTTGACATGACTTGCCAGCTAGAAGCATTCAGTCCCAAACATGGGACACTGGTCGCTAGGGAGGGGGTTGCACTCAAAACTCCATTAATCCAGAGCACGCCATCATCCCTGCCAGGCACCTGAGACTCCTTTATTTACTTATGACAATGGCCAATTGATCCTTCTTCCTCTACAGCATACGCTACTTGTTAAACCTTGGCAGTGTCCATCCCCTGAAACAAGCCCTCTTCTTTTCTATGCCTTGTATGCACCCCTTTGTAGAAACATCAGACCAGGCAATTCAGATGAACAAATAAAGAGCTTTTATTGAAGTAGTGGCAAGTAACAAGTCTTCCACACCATTTCTATACACAGTTAACTAATGTATGGTTAAAAGGTGTAGCGCTCAAAACATAATATAAAAAAATGTTAATTTCATTATTCAAAGTTCATCTTTATTATTACTGAAAAACAATGAGAACAGAGTCCACCCGGAAAAAAACAAAATGAAGATCCACCGTGGAAATGTAGGAAAGATAATACAGATCCCGTCACCTTCACCCAATATAACCGACCCTTACCATCAGTGTATGGGTTATACACATATAATGCGGTATAGTGATCGTGAGGGAACGATCCTTCTAATTAAACAGCAATTCTCTGCAAATGCAATCTAAAACATTCCTTCTCCCAAGAGACAAAACAGATAGAAAGGAAAACTTTCCTCTCAGCGTAATTTGGAGCCGGCATTTACAGCCTCCACCTGTACCAAGATGACCACCACGGCAGATGCAGCCACAAAGCCTCGTGTCTCCCTCACAGATGGCCCGCCAGATCACAGGCAAGTGCTCTCTCCAGCCCTTCTGAACTACCCACCAGGGTCCCAAGGACAGGTCCAGCAAGACATGATACCCTCCCCGGCATCCACAGAGTCCCTGCTTAGCCATTCTTTTGGGATCAGGCCTTCTCCCCCTCAGGGCCTGCAATGGCTGCCTACACAGACTTCCCGAACCATGATGCCCCTGCCCAGTATTATCATTTTAATGTGGAAGATCTCTATCTCAAACTGTCAGCGCTCCTAAATAGGGGTCTAGCCTCCACAGCAGCTAAAATCACTGGGGGCATAAAAGCAGATCTCCAAAATATTGGCTATAGGCTATTGAAAGCAAGCTGAATCAGACTGATGCAGCATCTCATCAAAACTCTGATCTCATTCAAACACTCCAAGATCAATTGGACACTGCTGTTTCCCACATTTATGATTTATAAAATAGATCCAGGAGGTACAACTTCAGGATCAGAGGCCTACCTGAATCTTTCCTAGATGTTACAGCGGCGACACAAGACCTCATGAAAGCGCTGATCCCTAACATCCCGCCCCACCGTCTGGAGCTGGATAGAGCTCATAGAGCACTTGCCCCCCCCCAGGAAGGATGGCACCCCCAGGGACATCATTGCCAAGCCCCACTTTTACGCAGTCAAGGATGCCATAATGAAGCAGTCACGAGCCATGCCCCAGGTGACATGCCAGGGTCACCCTGTGCAGATTTTTGCAGACCTTGCTCCTTCTACTATCCAACGCAGAAGAACCCTGAAACCACTTCTACATGCCCTCACGCAGAGAGACATAAAGTACAGATGGACTTTTCCGTTCGCAGTGAAATTCACATATAAAGGACAGAGCAATCTTTCTCCAACTTCACCACGGGTGAAAAGCTGCTCCTCAGCCTGAAGATAATATCCCAGGAGATGGACATGGAAACCTCTTACCCCACCACGGGTTCAAACAAACGTCCGCCACCAGTAAGCCCTCTTAACCCCCTTTGGAATAAGTCCAAAGCTCGCAGGTCTCCCCATAATGGCCCTCCATGAACTCCCGTCTGACGCAAAGTTCATATTCTAGTTGGAGATGCGTCAAAGAGATTAACTGTTCTTCTCTCTGTCATGATTGATTTTCTCCCTTACCCCAGGATCTGTTATCCTGGTCCTCATCCGGTGCCTTATCTACAGTTTTGTTGTAGTTTTCCTTGTTCCCGTTCCTTTTAGCAACGAGACTTCCAGAGATCCTTTTTCAACTTCGGTTGTGAAAGACAAGTTGCCCAGATCTACTAAGTGACTCTCCCTCTGGAATCATGTCGGAACAGCTTAGGCACCCACGGAACTCTCACCCTCCCTCATGTCACCTAGTGGGATTGGGGGATTGTGACGAACGGGGATCCAAGGGTCCACTGATCTCCCCTTATGATCACATTGGTTTCCAGTATCTGCTCTCAGCTTTGCTGACATTGTTCCGATTGCCTCCATCACATGTTTTAAGGTTTTTTTATTATTATCTATTATGGCTCACATGCACCTCCTCCTATCCCTTAGAATCCTGATGGTTTCTGGGGGATAGGACCTCCAGGCCTCGTTTTTCATGGAGATTTTTGTTTCTCAAAACTCTCTCACTTCTACGTGCGAGATGTTCTCTAAGTTCCTTTTCTCCTCTCGGGGGTTCCACACACCAGGGGAAGAAAACTCCCTACCCCTCTATCCCTCGTCTCTCTTACCCCTCTTCTTTGCAGCATCAAATAACCTTATTCTTCCTTTCAGTTTGTGTACTCACCTGGCCTACACAACCCGAGAGTCCTCATTGGAGCAGAACAGAACTCCCATTTACACACACATGCAGGAACAGACTCCGGAGGTAAGTGGCGATGGACATTTTTGCACCCCTCATCTATGGTTCCACGGCTGACCACACATTAAAAATGCTTTAAAGATAGCTACTCACAATGTCCAGGGCATGAATTCCCCACTCAAAAGGAGAAAGTTGTTTAACCACTTTAAATCTTTAAAACTAGATATCATCATGCTTCAGGAAACTAATTTCCTGGCTCGGTACAATCCCAAATTCCTCCACTCTCACTTCCCTAATTTTTTTCTTGCCAGCGCAGGAAATAAAACTAAAGGGGTGGCCATTATTTTTGCAAAATCCTGCAATTTTAACTGGATCTCTGACACAAAAGACCCAGAGGGCAGATTCATACTAGTTAAAGGAACTCTTTCATCTCCTACTACGCCCCTAACAAAGGTCAAGTTGCCTTTTTCAAACACCTCTTTGACTCCCTCTGCCCCATCCTGGAGGGCACAGTCATTTTCGGGGGGGACTCCAATGCAGCTTTTGATCAAGGTCTGGATAGATCCAGACCTCCCGCCTCCCAAATGACCCGCCCAACCAAAGAGAGCCTCAAGATTGCCAAACTCATTCATGTCCATGTATGGAGAGAACTTAATCCCACCAAAAGAGACTTCTCGCACTTCTCTAGCCCTCACAATTTATATGCCATAATTAATCACCTATTGGTCCAGACCCACACTATCCCCATAATCACTGATTCACGAATCAAAGACATGGTGCTGTCAGATCACTCTTTAGTTACCCTGACGCTACCACTGCCAAGACCAGGCCTAGGACATTGGAGATTGAACTAGTCTCTTCTCTCTGACCCTGTGAGAGTTACCATGTTAGATAAATCCCTGAGAAAATACTTCAATCTTAATATGGCAGAGGCAACTTCCTCTGAAACCTTGTGGGCAGCCCACAAGTCATACATCAGAGGGGAAATAATTAAGATGACCACTCAAATAAAATGAGAAAGGGCAGCCGACATAAAGAGATTGGACGAAGAGTACATCTCTTTACGATCCCAACACAAACTGTGCCCCTCTCCATCTTTATTAGCCTAACTCGACAAAACAAGGCTGGAGCTCAACCTGGCCCTCACGGTTAAAGCTGAAAAACAAATCCGCTGGAGCAAAAACAAATTTTATACCCAGGGGGACAGAATGGGTTCCATGCTGGCTTCAAAATTAACTCCCCAATTTCGGTCTTTTTTAATGCCAAAGATTAGAGTCCCAGGGCATGGCTCCACAGCCAACCCCTCCAAAATCCTAGAGGTGTTTCACGACTTTTACTCCACCCTATACGGTCCCCACAAAACTGAGGATAAAGTCTCTATCTCCAAATATCTAGACGACCTCCCCATCCCTTCTCTCTCCACAGAACATAGGGATATACTGGAAGCTCCCTTCTCTGAAGGAGAGGTTCAGGAAGTAATCAAAGCCCTTGAATTGGGTTCAGCCCCTGGCCCAGTTGGGCTCTCTAACCCCTACTACAAGAAATTTTCCAACACACCGGTCCCCCACTTGACAAAATTACTTAACACAAAAACACAGGGAACCCCACTTGATCCACACCTTAACACTGCCTATATTGCAGTCATCCCAAAACCGGACAAAAACCCAGAAGAGGTCAGCAACTAAAGACCCATATCTCTTATCAATAGAGACTTAAAACTCCTCACTAAAATTCTGGCAAACTGTCTAGCTTCCTTGATTAATGCATATATTCATAAAGATCAAGTGGGGTTCATCCCAGGAAGGCAAAGCCCTGATCAGATCAGGAGGGCCATTGATATAGTTTCAAATTCTCCAAACAAACTGGGCAGGGGGCCCTAAACAACTAGGCATGCTCCTCTCGCTTGACCTTCAAAAGGCCTTTGACTCGGCCTCTTGGCCATATATTTTTGTGATCATTGAGTGCTGGGGGTTTTGGCGAAAGATTTATGGGCCTGATGCATGCTCTTTATTCGAATCCTAAAGCATACATCAGACTCCAAGGATATTACTCCAAGCCAATATCCATAGCGAAGGGTACTAGACACGGCTGTCCACTATCTCTGCTTGTTTTGGCGATAGCCATTGAGACACTTCTCATTTCTATTCGTCCAAAACCCTAATAAACAAAGAGTGTCTTATGGCTCTCAGATCCATAAATGTGGCCTATTTGCGAATGACATTCTCCTATTCCTCACCTCCCCTTTAACATCTCTGCCCAACCTGTGCCACACCTTAGATGAATTCGCCAAAATTTCAGGCCTCCAAGTAAACTACTCCAAGTCCCAAGCGCTAAACATATCCCTCCAGTCTGACACTGTTGCCCTCTTACAAAAAACTTTAAACTCAAATTGAGTGAATCCTCCATCAGATACCTGGGAATTAACCTAACGGCAAAAACTGAGGCTCTATATCCCAGTAACTATCCCCCTATGTATAGTAAGCTGGAGTCTGATCTCACATCCTGGTCAAAGAACAACCTATCATGGCTTGGGAGAATTAACGCTGTGAAAATTACGCTACTCCCCAGGCTTTTATACCTGTTTCGTTCTCTTCCAATACCGAATAAAAAAGACCATATCAAATCATTTCAAAGCAAACTTCTCAAATTCACATGGGGAAAGGCAGGCTACATACTCCCTCAACAAACTCTATACCTACACAGAAAAAAGGGGGGTCTGGGTTTACCCCACATGCACAAATATTACTTAGTAGCCAGAATAGCTCAATTATCGGTAAACTACTCCAGGTACGAGAAACTGGATTGGGTGCAAATAGAAAAACTGGCAGTACCACAATTTACCCTAGACTTCCTGCTCTGGAGCTCCCCAAAAGCCCGCCCCCCCATTATGGCCCCCACCCTTTCTCATACCTTTGCCCTCTGGGACTCTTTGTGATCAATCTCTTCTCTAGTGTCAGCATATAAACCATTATCACACCTCTTTCACAATCCAGGCTTCCCGCCAGGAAGGAATATCCTGGCATTTAAATGGTGGCTGGATAAGGGACTGTACCGAATCTGACACTTTTTTCAGCTGCGGGTCCACTCACCCTCACCCACTGCACCAAAAAGCTTGACTTACCCACTTCTGAAAATTTCGGCTTGGACAGATTTTGCACTTCTTACACACACTCTGGAAGGACAAATCCCTACCTCCCCGGTTCACAGACTATGAGCTATGGTGTGGTCAGACCATGGACCAGAAGGCGGGGTCTTGATAGTCTTGTCGTCACTTACCTCTCCAACTGCTAAGTCATCCTATATACTCTCCTGGAAATCTGATTTCCACGGGGGCATGCAGCGGCTTGATATCCTGGCGACATCATATGATGTCGCCAGGATATCAAGCACTTTGCCGACGTCATATTGCTATATGGCGGGAGGCAAGTGGTTAAAGGAATATTTAATTTTTATTGTTTCACTTTAAGCATTATTAAAATCACTGCTCCCAAAAAAAGTCATTTTTTTAAACTTTTTTTTTTAATTGATACATGTCCCCTAGGGCAGGACGCGGGTCCCCAAAAACTTTTTTATGGCAATAACTTGCATATAAGCCTTTAAAATTAGCACTTTTGATTTTTCACGTTCGTGTCCCATAGACTTTAATGGTGTTTGTGTGTTCGAACAAACTTTTTGAATGTTCACATGTTCTGCTGCGAACCAAACCGTTGTTCGGCTCATCCCTAGAGGGAAGCACTGGAGACTGACTGGTACATGTTATAAGTGCCTTATGAACCACATCGATTGCACTTCATTCATTATGTACCATTAGTGATCTATTACACACCATTATTCATGTATATATGTGGTCGCGCTTGATAATATATTATTGTTTGTTCACATTTTTATTACTTTATATTATGTAGTGGCTTGTACTAATTAATTTGTTTTGATGTAGGGATTGTGTATTTAGGAGTGCTGCAATGTATGTATTTATTAATGTATTTATAATGGAATATAAGTTCTTATACCTCCTCTGTCTTTCTTATATTATAATAGAATGTAAAATATTCAAACTGCTGTATCTCTATACAGGGGCGTACCTAGAGCATTTGACACCCGGGGCGGATCCTATATCTGACACCCCCCCAAGGCAGGCAGGCAGCGCACCACACGTCAACGTTAGGGTAGTATACTGGCAGGTTAGGTGATACAGTGCCAGGTTAGGGTGGTATATAGTGCCAGGTCAGGGTGGTATATAGTGCCATGTTAGGGTGATATATAGAGCCAGGTTAGGTGGGTATATAGTGCCAAATCATGGTGGTATATAGTGCCAGGTCAGGGTGGTATATACTGCCAGAATAGGGTGATAAATAGAGCTAATTTAGGACTGTATATAGTGCCAGGTCAGGGTGTTATATAGTGCCAGGTCAGGGTGGTATATAATGCCAGGTTAGGTTTGTATATAGTGCCAGATCAGGGTGGTATATACTGCCAGGTTCGGGTGGTATATAGTGCCAGGTTAGGTTCGTATATAGTCCCAGGTAAGGGTGGTTATGTAGTGTCAGGTTAGGGTGGTAAATAGTGCCAAGTTAGGGTGATATATATAGCCATGTTAGGTGTGTATATATTGCCAGATTGGGGTGGTATATAGTGCCAGGTTAGGGTGGTATAAAGTGCCAAGTTAGAGTGATATATAGAGCCAGGTTAAGTGGGTATACAGTGCCAGGTCAGGGTGGTATATAATGTCAGGTCAGGGTGGTATATAGTGTCAAGTTAGGGTGTTATTTAGTGCCAGGTTAGGGTGGTATATAGTGCCAGGTTAGGTGGGTATATAGTGCCAGGTCTGGGTGGTATATAGTGCCAGGTCAGGGTGGTATATACTGCCAGGTTAGGTGGGTATATAGTGCCAGGTTAGGGTGATATATAGAGACAGGTTAGGTCTGCATGTAGTGACAATGTGCATTGTTCAATCACTTACAGCATGTCAGAAGATTTCCGGGCTCCTGTAGTCTCTCCTCCTCTTTCTTCTTTAGCTGCGGGAGGGGGTCAGCCTGAGGGGAGGAGTCTGTAGGAGGAGTGGAGGAGGCAGCCACACCTGATCCCGCCCACCACTCTGGCTGCCTTGGGAGATATTGAACACCCCCGAGGGACAGCCTAACTTGATGAGATGACAGGGGGGAGTTACAGACATCTTCCCCCATACCACTGGGCTCTCTGCTGATCAGATCAACTATTTACAAAGCTGCAATGACAGGGAAAGTGCAGGGGCCCCAGATGCACCTGGGGTCCCTGGGCAGTGCCTGACACCCCCCCAATGTGTGTCACCCAGGGCGGACCCCCCCCGCACCCCCCTTGGTACGCCACTGGCTCTCTATCACATACCTGGTAGCAGAGTCTGATATGAAGAGGGAGGCCTCACTTACATCTCTGATTCTGGGCCCCTGGTAGTGTAAACAGGAGGTGCAGGTGAACTGAGTGGCACATGCACTGTTACGTCTTGCTAGCAGCAAGGCAGGTGTCCACGCTGGGCAGGTGAAGTCATCAGAAGGCTCCAGTCATAGGCAAGCTGGTAGGCAGCAGACTGAGGCAGGTTGGTGTTGGAGATAACAGGCTGCTGGTAGCAGACTGTATGTCACCCGGAACAGCAGGGTGGTAGGCAGGTACTGGTGACAGCAGGCAGAGTAGCAGAATCAGGCAGGCTCGGTCATACACAGACAGAAAGGATTGGGTACAGGGCAAAGGCAGGAGCATGGCCAGGAAACAGGCCTGGTCTGAAACTGATAAGTGAAGCAGGAGCCAATGGAGTAGACAGAAGTGGAGGTCAGGGGACAAGTGGAGGTCAGTGCAGGAGGAGTTCAGAGAGTGGTCAAAACAAGCCAGTCAGCAACTGGAATCAGGATACAGTATCACAGGATCACAGGATACACAGGAGGCTGAAGACAATTCAGCACTAATCATGAGCACTGGTCCAGTTTATATAGCCTGTTTGGCGCCAACATCTGTCACAGCTGCATGTGAACACATGCATGGGTATATGCAAATTGGTATGCATGCACATGTGCATTAGCTAGTGCCCAATTTTTGCAAGCACGAAAGGGAACATGTATTAATGTGTACACAGGTGTCTGTCCAAAGGAGCCATCTCATCTATTGGCATGACTGTAAGCTCCCCTGACTTTTCTACCTCTCTTATATTATGATAGAATGTAAGCTCTTCTATCATGTTCCCCTCCCTTATGTTATAGAAGTTCTTATACCTCCTCTGTCTTTCTTATATTATAATAGAATGTAAAATATTCAAACTGCTGTATCTCTATACAGGGGCGTACCTAGAGCATTTGACACCCGGGGCGGATCCTATATCTGACACCCCCCCAAGGCAGGCAGGCAGCGCACCACACGTCAACGTTAGGGTAGTATACTGGCAGGTTAGGTGATACAGTGCCAGGTTAGGGTGGTATATAGTGCCAGGTCAGGGTGGTATATAGTGCCATGTTAGGGTGATATATAGAGCCAGGTTAGGTGGGTATATAGTGCCAAATCATGGTGGTATATAGTGCCAGGTCAGGGTGGTATATACTGCCAGAATAGGGTGATAAATAGAGCTAATTTAGGACTGTATATAGTGCCAGGTCAGGGTGTTATATAGTGCCAGGTCAGGGTGGTATATAATGCCAGGTTAGGTTTGTATATAGTGCCAGATCAGGGTGGAATATACTGCCAGGTTCGGGTGGTATATAGTGCCAGGTTAGGTTCGTATATAGTCCCAGGTAAGGGTGGTTATGTAGTGTCAGGTTAGGGTGGTAAATAGTGCCAAGTTAGGGTGATATATATAGCCATGTTAGGTGGGTATATAGTGCCAGGTTAGGGTGGTATATAGTGCCAGGTTAGGGTGGTATAAAGTGCCAAGTTAGGGTGATATATAGAGCCAGGTTAAGTGGGTATACAGTGCCAGGTCAGGGTGGTATATAATGTCAGGTCAGGGTGGTATATAGTGTCAAGTTAGGGTGTTATTTAGTGCCAGGTTAGGGTGGTATATAGTGCCAGGTTAGGTGGGTATATAGTGCCAGGTCTGGGTGGTATATAGTGCCAGGTCAGGGTGGTATATACTGCCAGGTTAGGTGGGTATATAGTGACAGGTTAGGGTGATATATAGAGACAGGTTAGGTCTGCATGTAGTGACAACATGCATTGTTCAGTCACTTACAGCATGTCAGAAGATTTCCGGGATCAGGGTGGTATATACTGCCAGGTTCGGGTGGTATATAGTGCCAGGTTAGGTTTGTATATAGTCCCAGGTAAGGGTGGTTATGTAGTGTCAGGTTAGGGTGGTAAATAGTGCCAAGTTAGGGTGATATATATAGCCATGTTAGGTGGGTATATATTGCCAGATTGGGGTGGTATATAGTGCCAGGTTAGGGTGGTATAAAGTGCCAAGTTAGAGTGATATATAGAGCCAGGTTAAGTGGGTATACAGTGCCAGGTCAGGGTGGTATATAATGTCAGGTCAGGGTGGTATATAGTGTCAAGTTAGGGTGTTATTTAGTGCCAGGTTAGGGTGGTATATAGTGCCAGGTTAGGTGGGTATATAGTGCCAGGTCTGGGTGGTATATAGTGCCAGGTCAGGGTGGTATATACTGCCAGGTTAGGTGGGTATATAGTGCCAGGTTAGGGTGATATATAGAGACAGGTTAGGTCTGCATGTAGTGACAATGTGCATTGTTCAATCACTTACAGCATGTCAGAAGATTTCCGGGCTCCTGTAGTCTCTCCTCCTCTTTCTTCTTTAGCTGCGGGAGGGGGTCAGCCTGAGGGGAGGAGTCTGTAGGAGGAGTGGAGGAGGCAGCCACACCTGATCCCGCCCACCACTCTGGCTGCCTTGGGAGATATTGAACACCCCCGAGGGACAGCCTAACTTGATGAGATGACAGGGGGGAGTTACAGACATCTTCCCCCATACCACTGGGCTCTCTGCTGATCAGATCAACTATTTACAAAGCTGCAATGACAGGGAAAGTGCAGGGGCCCCAGATGCACCTGGGGTCCCTGGGCAGTGCCTGACACCCCCCCAATGTGTGTCACCCAGGGCGGACCCCCCCCGCACCCCCCTTGGTACGCCACTGGCTCTCTATCACATACCTGGTAGCAGAGTCTGATATGAAGAGGGAGGCCTCACTTACATCTCTGATTCTGGGCCCCTGGTAGTGTAAACAGGAGGTGCAGGTGAACTGAGTGGCACATGCACTGTTACGTCTTGCTAGCAGCAAGGCAGGTGTCCACGCTGGGCAGGTGAAGTCATCAGAAGGCTCCAGTCATAGGCAAGCTGGTAGGCAGCAGACTGAGGCAGGTTGGTGTTGGAGATAACAGGCTGCTGGTAGCAGACTGTATGTCACCCGGAACAGCAGGGTGGTAGGCAGGTACTGGTGACAGCAGGCAGAGTAGCAGAATCAGGCAGGCTCGGTCATACACAGACAGAAAGGATTGGGTACAGGGCAAAGGCAGAAGCATGGCCAGGAAACAGGCCTGGTCTGAAACTGATAAGTGAAGCAGGAGCCAATGGAGCAGACAGAAGTGGAGGTCAGGGGACAAGTGGAGGTCAGTGCAGGAGGAGTTCAGAGAGTGGTCAAAACAAGCCAGTCAGCAACTGGAATCAGGATACAGTATCACAGGATCACAGGATACACAGGAGGCTGAAGACAATTCAGCACTAATCATGAGCACTGGTCCAGTTTATATAGCCTGTTTGGCGCCAACATCTGTCACAGCTGCATGTGAACACATGCATGGGTATATGCAAATTGGTATGCATGCACATGTGCATTAGCTAGTGCCCAATTTTTGCAAGCACGAAAGGGAACATGTATTAAGGTGTACACAGGTGTCTGTCCAAAGGAGCCATCTCATCTATTGGCATGACTGTAAGCTCCCCTGACTTTTCTACCTCTCTTATATTATGATAGAATGTAAGCTCTTCTATCATGTTCCCCTCCCTTATGTTATAGAAGAATGTGAGCACTTAAAACTTCTTTACCTCCCTCGTATTATAATAGAATACCAGATCTTGCACTATCATTGTCCCTCCCTTATACATTAATAGACTGTATGCTGTTCTACAATTTCTATGTTCCAATTATAAAAACAGAACTAAACTGTCTCAATCAACAAACTATTTCAATACTTATGATGCTTGCATTAGTAAATTTATTAGAAAAGTATATTATATTTACTTGTTTTAAACTTTTTTATATATATTACTTTAGTTGCTTCCTGGTTTCTGGCATAGGCCAAAATGATGTCAAACATCTCACGAGTCTACATGGGCCCTTTTTTTTTTTTTTTTTTTTTTCTTTCTTTTTTTCTGGACGAGAGGAATGGGGTCTTTCTCAGGTAAGCACACCCTCCTGCCTGCGTGCCTGAGTTAAAAGAAAATGTACTGCAGGAAGTAAATGCTACATGAATCATCTGTCCTTACTCAAGATGGCCATGGCTGGAAATGCTAGGGTGTTTTACAAAGTGATTTCTCAATAAAATAAAGCATGGATGGATGAGTGCCTTTCTGCTTAATATTTAAAATGAATTAAATATTTTCAGTTTGTGGTGCTCAGATACAGTTAAAGTGGTTGTAAACAATTACCTTGTAAAACAACCCATTCCATTTGAAATAGAAATGAAAGGCAAAACGCTTGTGTATAGATTAAAAAGAAACATTACAAATACCCTTTTTTCCCTTTTTTTACAAGTAATCACCTTCCCTCTGTTTCCTCTGTCCTCAGCTGCATAAGAGCTGGGGGGAGGAGAAGCAGTAGGACACTGAGCTTCCCAGTGAATGGCTGTGCAGGGGGGGGACGTGTCAGGACAAGTTTGATCACTGGAGGATCACTGGAGGAGAGCAGTCTGAGTTCCCAGCATAGCTAGAGAACTGACCACGGTGTGTTCTCCTCCACTTTCATACAGGTACATGGTACAGCAGCAGATAGAATGCAAGCAAGCCCCTGTATACCTGCTTTTTCTACCATTTCTATCTCTCTTATTTCATAATTGCACATGGGCACCTCTCCTTCTTCTGCCTACCTTGTTTCCTAATAGAACATATGCTTGCTTCCACTTTCTGTTACAGTATATCCCGATCAATTGTAAGTTCTTCTGCCTTCTATTTCTTGGCCTTACTCTTTTAACAGATTGTAATTACCTCAGGATCTGTATCACTCAGTTGTACCCTAATAGACTTAAAGCTACTCTAACCTCACTTCTACTGTACAGTATTTTCCTCACATTTTTTTCCTTGTACAGTACAATTTGAATTTTAACTGATTTTGAACACAGGAATGACTTCAAATAACCCTAACTCTTATAGGAAATGCACTCCCTGCCCTCGCACTCTAGTGCTCTATTCTGGCATAAATGAGTATAGGCCAAACCCCTTATCACAAGCATCCTATCGTAAATTGAGGGCTACGGAAGAGTGTGTCATGCTAGGCATGTTATATAACAGGGTACAGTCTAATCAAACTCTGTTGCCTTTTGGACTATGCAGTCATATTTAGACACTGCACAATAATGAAATGTAATAATGAAAGTGGAGGTAAGACTATGAAAGCAGTGGTTGATAATACATTGTTTGTCTGGCTGAATATTTATTTCTAGTGATGCTCAGCCAGACAGCCAATACCTGGGGTGAGAGACTGCCAGTTTAACGCCATATAGTTTTGTGCATTACTGCCAGTTTAACACCATTTACTTTTGTGTGCGTTACTGCCAGTTTAACGCCATATAGTTTTGTGTGTGTTACTGCCAGTTTAATGCCCTATAGTTTTGTGTGCGTTACTGCCAGTTTAACGCCATATAGTGGAGTGTGTCTGTGTAGTGTGAGTACTCAAATTAAAGTGCATTACTGCAAGTTTAACGCCATATAGTTCTGTGTGTGTTACTGCCAGTTTAACTCCATTTACTTCTGTGTGCGTTGCTGCCAGTTTAACGCCATATAGTTATGTGTGCGTTGCTGCCAGTTTAACGCCATGTAGTTATGTGTGCGTTACTGCCAGTTTAATGCCATATAGTTCTGTGTGCGTTACTGACAGTTTAACACCATATCGTTTTGTGCGTTACTGACAGTTTAACAGCTAGTTTATGGTCAGGAGTAAGTCGTGGTTTAGTAAGAGTCTGTTGTTGGTAGCAGTGATTGGGAAGGTTCCTCTAGGGATTTGCACCTGCCATCTGGACCCACGTTCCTATGGGTCTTTGGTGTTGGATGAAAACCCCTATGGACTAAACCTGCAAACACCGTTTAGTCGGTGGCTTTTGTGAAAAATGTGTAAGCCATGACTACTGACCAGGTCTGGTGTCAATGTAATGTGGAATCTGAGAGTGTGTAGAGGCAGTGAGGTGGAGTTACAGCCTTTGCAAAGTTGGACCATCAACCCCAACCTGGGAGGGTTAACAACTAAAATGTGTAATTCGTGACTACTGACTAGGGATGGGCGAACGGTTTTGCCTGAGTTGGGGCCGAACTTTTGTTTTTCGATCGTTCTGCGAACATCTGAACAAATGGGTTGTTCAACCATTTGTTTGGCCCCCCGAACAGACCTCAATGCATTACGGCACTGACCAGTGCATTGCAAGCCCTGATTGTCTGAAGCCGTGAAAGATTCAGCCAATCAGGGCACAGAGCACTGCCAGAGTTATGATTGGACACTGTCATCATGACTTTATCCAATCATGGCTCATTCCCACCCCACAGTATAACAGTATTCTTGCAATGCAAGCCATTTTCAGTGTGATTTTGACGTGAAGAGAGATAGAACAGGGCTCTCCTCAGTGCTATTAGTTAGTTAGTGTGCTATACTGTGCTATTTTGCTTTAATTGTCAGTGTAGAATATATTAGTTTAGTGTCAGTCTAGGGATAGTGTGAGTGTAGTGAGGAGGACCATCATTCAGCTTTGCATAGTGTGCAGCTAGAGTAGGGACAGCTCAGATAGTTTCACTGTGTAGTGAGACTGTGTCAGTAATCTTTACATTAGTGTATAGTAGGGATGAGCTTCGAGTTCGAGTCGAACTCATGTTCGACTCGAACATCGGCTGTTCGCAAGTTCGCCGAACAGCAAACAATTTTGGGTGTTCGTGGCAAATTCGAATGCCGCGGAACACCCTTTAAAAGTCTATGGGAGAAATCAAAAGTGCTAATTTTAAAGGCTTATATTCATGGTATTGTCATAAAAAGTGTTTGGGGACCTGAGTCCTGCCCCAGGGGACATGGATCAATGCAAAAAAAAGTCCCTTCAGGTCTGGTATGGATATTAAGGGGAACCCCGGCCAAAATAAAAAAAAATGGCGTGGGGTCCCCCACAAAATCTATACCAGACCCTTCAGGTCTGGTATGGATATTAAGGGGAACCCCGTGCCAAAATAAAAAAAAACAGCATGGGGTCCCCCCAAAAATCCATACCAGACCCTTATCCGAGCATGCAACCTGGCAGGCTGCAGGAAAAGAGGGGGGACGAGAGAGGGGCCCCCCCTCCTGAACCGTACCAGGCCACATGCCCTCAAAATTGGGAGGGTGCTTTGGGGTAGCCCCACAAAACACCTTGTCCCCATGTTTATGAGGACAAGGGCCTCATCCCCACAACCCTGGCCGGTGGAAGATGAAGAGAAGTAGATGAAGAGAAGAGTGGGAGCCTCCCTCCATGCCATCATGGATGCGGAACAGCCCGAGGAGAAGAAGGGAAGAAGACGACGACGCCGCGGAGGAGATGCCGGACGAGAACACCGGAGGAAGAACCAGAAGAACCAGAAGAAGAAGAAGAAGAAAAAAAACTGTCTCTTGTCATTTTTTATATTTTTGACAGTTTTTTAGTGAAATGGTAGGGGTACTTTTGTACCCCTTTACCATTTCACACAGGGGGGAGGGCCGGGATCTGGGGGTCCCCTTCATTAAAGGGGGCTTCCAGATTCCGATAAGCCCCCCACCCGCAGACCCCCACAACCACCGGCCAGGGTTGTGGGGATGAGGCCCTTGTCCTCATCAACATGGGGACAAGGTGTATTGGGGGCTACCCCAAAGCACCCTTCCAATGTTGAGGGCATGTGGCCTGGTACGGTTCAGGAGGGGGGGCGCTCTCTCGTCCCCCCTATTTTCCTGCTGCCTTCCAGGTTGCGTGCTCGGATAAGGGTCTGGTATAGATTTTTGGGGGGACCCCATGCCGTTTTTTTTTTTTTATTTTGGCCGGGGTTCCCCTTAATATCCATACCAAACCTGAAGGGCAGTGAGGTGGAGTTACAGGAATTCAGGGGGACCCCCACGTCATTTTTTTTTAATTTTTGGTTTAGGGTTCCCCTGTGGGGAATTCCCATGCCGTTTTTATCAATGAACTTCTATGTGTATTTTCGGACCGGCAATGCATTAATAGCCGCGAGTAGTTTTAAATGACTTTTTTTCCTTTGAAATGTCATTTTGCTGTCAGACTGTTCTAAACACGGAAAACATGCGCCCCTTTACAGGCATACTATAGACACCCCCCCAGGTATGAAATTTAAAGGGATATTACACTTTTATTGTTTCACTTTAAGAATGACTAAAATCACTGCTCCCGAAAAAACGGACGTTTTTAAAACTTTGTTTTGCATTGATCCATGTCCCCTGGGGCAGGACCCAGGTCCCCAAACAATGACAATAACTTGCATATAATCCTTTAAAATTAGCACTTTTGATTATTCATGTTCGTATCCCATAGACTTTAAGGGTGTTCGCGTGTTCGAACAAATTTTTTGCCTGTTCGCATGTTCTGGTGCGAACCGAACGGGGGGTGTTCGGCTCATCCCTAGTGTATAGCTAGAGTAGGGACAGTTCAGATAGCATTAGTGTACTGACAATTGAACACCATCTATATGATTGCATTACTGCCAGTTTAATGCCATATAGTTTTGTGCGCGTTACTGCCAGTTTAACGCCATATAGTTCTGTGTGCGTTACTGCCAGTTTAACGCCATATAGTTTTGTGTGCATTACTGCCAGTTTAATGCCATATAGTTTTGTGTGCGTTACTGCCAGTTTAAAGCCATATAGTTCTGTGTGCATTACTGCCAGTTTAACGCCATATAGTTTTGTGCGTTACTGCCAGTTTAATGCCATTTACTTTTGTGTGCATTACTGCCAGTTTAGCGCCATATAGTTCTGTGTGCGTTACTGCCAGTTTAACGCCATATGGTTTTGTGTGCATTACTGCCAGGTTAATGCCATATACAGTGGGGACGGAAAGTATTCAGACCCCCTTAAATTTTTCACTCTTTTTTATATTGCAGCCATTTGCTAAAATCATTTAAGTTCATTTTTTTTCCTCATTAATGTACACACAGAACCCCATATTGACAGAAAAACACAGAATTGTTGACATTTTTGCAGATTTATTAAAAAAGAAAAACTGAAATATCACAAGGTCCTAAGTATTCATCCCCTTTGCTCAGTATGAGTCTTTTTGGGAAAGATGCAACAAGTTTTTCACACCTGGATTTGGGGATCCTCTGCCATTCTTCCTTGTAGATCCTCTCCAGTAGGGATGAGCCGAACACCCCCCTGTTCGGTTCGCACCAGAATATGCGAACAGGCAAAAAATTTGTTTGAACACGCGAGCACCATTAAAGTCTATGGGACACGAACATGAATAATCAAAAGTGCTAATTTTAAAGGCTTATATGCAAGTTATTGTCATAAAAAGTGTTTGGGGACCTGGGTCCTGCACCAGGGGACATGGATCAAAAAAAAAAGTTTTAAATCGGCCGTTTTTTCAGGAGCAGTGATTTTAATAATGCTTAAAGTGAAACAATAAAAGTGTAATATTCCTTTAAATTTCGTACCTGGGGGGTGTCTATAGTATGCCTGTAAAGGGGAGCATGTTTCCCGTGTTTAGACAGAAAAATTGACATTTCAAAGGAAAAAAAGTAATTTAAAACTACCCGCGGCTAATAATGAATTGCCGGTCCGACAATACACATAAAAGTTCATTGATGAAAATGGCATGGGAATTACCCACAGGGGAACCCCGAACCAAAATTTAAAAAAAAAATGGCGTGGGGTCCCCCCAGAAATCCATACCAGACCCTTATCTGAGCATGCAACCTGGCAGGCCGCAGGAAAAGAGGGGGGACGAGAGAGCGTCCCCCCTCCTGAACCGTATCAGGACACATGCCCTCAACATTGGGAGGGTGCTTTGGGGTAGCCCCCAAAACACCTTGTACCAATGTTGATGGGGACAAGGGCCTCATCCCCACAACCCTTGCCTGGTGGTTGTGGGGGTCTGTGGGCAGGGGGCTTATCGGAATCTGGAAGCCCCCTTTAACAAGGGGACCCCCAGATCCCGGCCCTCCCTCTGTGTGAAATGGTAAGGATGGTAAGGGGGAACAAAAGTACACCTATCATTTCACAAAAAAAGTGTCAAAAATGTTACAAATGACAAGAGACCATTTTTGACAATTCCTTTATTTAAATGCTTCTTCTATCTTCTATCTTCTTTCTTCTATCTTCTATCATCCTTCGGTTTCTTCCTCCATCTTGTTTTTCTGGTTCTTCTGGTTCTTCATCCGGTGTTCTCATCCGGCATCTTCCTCCGTGGCGTCTTCTTCCCTTCGTCTTCTGGGCTGCTCCGCATCCAGCATGATGGGAGGCTCCTGCTGTGTGATGCTTCTCCTCTTCTGATGGTGCTTAAATAACAGAGGGCGGGGCCACCCAGTGACCCCACCCCCTCTGACGCCCAATGACTTCCCTGTCCGCCCCCCTCTGATGTCACGGGGAATGCCACAGGGAAGTCCCCGTCAAGTCCCTGTGCGTCAGAGGGGGCGGGGTCACCGGGTGGCCCCGCCCTCCATTATTAACGAACTGTCAGAAGAGGAGAAGTGAATGCGGAGCGGCCCAGAAGACGAAGGGAAGAAGACACTGCGGAGGAAGATGCCGGACGAGAACACTGGAGGAAGAACTAGAAGAACCAGAAGAAGAAGAAGATGGAGGAAGAAACCGAAGGAAGACAGAAGATAGAGTATAGAAGAAAGAAGATAGTAGATAGAAGAAGCATTTAAATAAAGGAATTGTCAAAAACTGTCTCTTGTCATTTTTAACATCTTTGACACTTTTTTTGTGAAATGGTAGGGTTACTTTTGTACCCCCTTACCATTTCACACGGGGGGAGGGCCGGGATCTGGGGGTCCTCTTGTTAAAGGCGGCTTCCAGATTCTGATAAGCCCCTTGCCCGCAGACCCCAAAACCACCGGGCAAGGGTTGTGGGGATGAGGCCCTTGTCCCCATCAACATGGGGACAAGGTGTTTTGGGGGGCTACGCCAAAGCACCCTCCCAATGTTGAGGGTGTGTGGCCTGGTACGGTTCAGGAGGGGGGCGCTCTCTTGTCCCCCCTCTTTTCCTGTGGCCTGCCAGGTTGCGTGCTCAGATAATGGTCTGGTATGGATTTTTGGGGGGACCCCACGCCATTTTTTTTTAAATTTTGGCACAGGGTTCCCCTAAAACCCATACCAGACCTGAAGGGCCTGGTATAGATTTTGAGGGGGACCCCACGCCATTTTTTAAAAAAATGTTGCCGGGGTTCCCCTTAATATCCATACCAGACCTGAAGGGCCTGGTATGGAATTTAGGGGGACCCCACGTCATTTTTTTTAAAATTTTGGTTCAGGGTTCCCCTGTGGGGAATTTCCATGCCGTTTTTATCAATGAACTTTTATGTGTATTGTCGGACCGGCAATTCATTAATAGCTGTGAGTAGTTTAAAATGACTTTTTTTCCTTTGAAATGTCATTTTGCTGTCAGACTGTTCTAAACACGGGAAACATGAGCCCCTTTACAGGCATACTATAGACCCCCCATGTACGAAATTTAAAGGAATATTACACTTTTATTGTTTCACTTTAAGCATTATTAAAGTCACTGCTCCTGAAAAAACGGCCGTTTTTGAAACTTTTTTTTGCATTGATCCATGTCCCCTGGGGCAGGACCCAGGTCCCCAAACACTTTTTATGACAACACCATGCATATAAGCTTTTAAAATTATCACTTTTGATTTCTCCCATAGACTTTTAAAGGGTGTTCCGCGGCTTTCGAATTTGCCGCGAACACCCCAAATTGTTCGCTGTTCGGAGAACTGGCGAACAGCTGATTGCTGAGCCGAACATGAGTTTGACTCGAACTCGAAGCTCATCCCTACTCTCCAGTTCTAAAGGGAATTTCAGAACTATCCAGGAAAGGAAAATGTTTGAGCTAAGAACGATAATTCTTTTTGACACAAAAAACAATGGCCTAAATTTAGATATTGGTTTCCTCATCTACTATATTACAGTTTTATGACCCCCTCTGTGACTATCATCCCCCCCCCCCCTCCAGTCTATAGCTTTCCCTCTCTCATATCTCGCTTGCTGATAGCTTTATTACCATTGCCATACTATTGATTTGTATGTGTTTTCTTTTTCCTTTCCCTCAGAGATTTTTTTTTTGTTTTGTTTTAACATTTTACTCTCTGCTAAAACTTTTTTGAATCAGTACTTCTTGGACCTTGAAGAAGGGGACACAATCCGAAAGCATCAAAGAAAGAAAAAAGTATCACGAACAGTACTCAATTTTCTCTGTCACAATTGCACTAATACAGCTTCAATAACCTCAAGTAGAGAAAAAGTAAGAAACAAAAGGATGAGGCAGATAAGAGATCAGACCCAACTGCCCCTCCCCTCCCAGTCAAACCTCCACCATACACAAAACAATGTATAGGCAGGCATGAAAGTGCAGTTTTATTAAGAGAAATATGCTAATATTTTTGTCTACAGGTTGTAGTTGGCTAAGTGTGAGAGTTATGTTTGTTGTGTAGAGGTGTGTGAGATGCATGGATTATATCATGTCGTGTTATTTGTATTAACAGGGCTTTTTTTCAGCAGGAACGTGGGGGAACGCATGTAATGGCAAGGAGTACTGGGGTGTGCTGGAGGGTCTATTGATGCTTGCTGCTGGGAGATGTATTGTTACTGGTGGGGATCTATTTTTGCGTGGAGGTCTCTTGTTGCTGGCTAGATTTATTGTTACTAGTAGGGGGGTCTTATGTTTTTAGGGGGGGCAATTGTTGCTGGGAGGGATCTACTGTTGAGGGAGAGGTCTATTGTTGCTGCCTCCTAGAGGGTCTATTGATGCAGTCCGCTGGGACATCTGTTGCTGCTGCCGGGGGTCTATTGTTGCTGGGGTGGTATTTTGTTGCATGGGGGCTCTATTTTTGCTGGGGTGAGGTCTATCATTGTTGGCGGGGGGGTCTACTGTTGCTGGGGTAGGGTCTATTGTTGCTCACTGAAGAGGATCTATTTTACTGTCTTTCTTTGTTATCATTTACAAGTTCCGTGCAAATCACTTAGAGTAGCAATAATGATACTTGGTTCTGTATTCTCTAAAATGGGCGGTACAGGGAGGCTGGTAGGAGGTGGAACCAAGGAACAGTGCTCAGGGGTGGGTAGGGAGCAGAAACGAAGGGTGAAGGTCGGAGTTCCTGCACCTATTCTCTAAGAAATAAGCCCTGTGTATTAATATACCCAAAGTGCTATATCAACAAAACAGTTGATAACACAGATTGAATATTGGTTGCATGATGATTTGTTTTGTGTTTGTTATGTATGTTTTAAAGTGGTGTAACATTGCCACAAGTACAATTACAAGACTAAAAATGTTTATGTCTGATTTAAAATCGTGAACAATTTGATCTATATAATTCGGGTTAAAAAAAAGAAGCCTTTTTCCCTGACGATTAAAGTTTAAAAAAAAAAAATTGACTTAAAATTGTAAAAATTTTGTGCAATGTGTAGTCATTTTGCACTGTGGTAAAGTTAATATGGAAAAGAAAATGTAAAATATTATATTTGTTTATTCAAAAAGAAAAGTTGATCTAAATACTGTGAACTAAAAATCGTTAATGTAAACACTTGCTGGGGTGGCTAAGCATGTGGTCATTGGAGCCACACCCAATGCAGTTAATAAAATAAAAAAAAATTAAGTAAAGTGAGATGTTAAAAGATTAGTGACGTAAAAAAAAAAGAAGCCTTTTTACCTGACGATTAATGTTTAAAAAATAAGCAATGCTGTATTATAGTTTAAGGAGCAATGACCCCCTCCCTTTCTTTGACACAGGTTAAATTGCATTGCGTATGTGTGTGTGTGTGTGTGTGTGTAAACAGCGGTAGTGTCATGCAAATTGAGTGAGCTGAGTGAACTGAAAAAAAGTAAAATTACCCCTTAGTAGGGATAAGCCGAACACCCCCCGGTTCGTTTCACACCAGAACCTGCGAACGGACCGAAAATTTGCACGTTAGAACCCCATTGAAGTCTATGGGACTAGAACATTCAAAATCAAAAGTGCTAATTTTAAAGGCTAATTTGCATGGTATTGTCCTAAAAAGGGTTTTGGGACCCGGGTCCTGCCCCAGGGGACATGTATCAATGCAAAAAAAAAGTTTTAAAAATGGCCGATTTTTCGGGAGCAGTGGATTTTGTATGGATATTAAGGGGAACCCCACACCCAAATTAAAAAAAGGAAAGGCGTGGAGCCCCCAGGCCCTATATACTCTGAACAGCAGTATACAGGTGGTGCAAACAAGACAGGGACTGTAGGTTTGTTGTTAAGTAGAATCTCTTTGTAATTTTGAACTGGTACATTTTTAAAGTGTAGCTCCAGCCAAAAAATCTATTTTTAAGCTTTTTGGAAAACATAGGGAAGGGTTATCACCCCTGTGACATTTGTTTTGCTGTCTGTGCTCCTCTTCAGAAGATTTCACCTCACTTTCTGTCCCAATGACAAATGTTTTTAGAAAATTTGGGGGTTTGGTGATAAAGCATAAGTGGAAAGGAGAAATGTTTTTCCCATATTAACTCTTACAGGAGAGAATATCCCTTCCTAGGGGTAGATTTCATCTGTTGTCTCCTTCCGTTTGCAAGTAGGAGTCATTTGTAAGTTGGATGTTTGAAAGTAGGGGCCTGCCCTATATACTCTGCAGAAATTGTGGCCTTAGGTGTTGGTGTTGCCACAACACTGTAAGCACTCACAAGAATTGTAATTACATGCCCCTGTTGAACAGGGGCAGAAAAATTGGGCCTTCGGTGTCGGTGGTGGTGCTGGTGCAACAACATTCTAAGTCCTCACAGTTACTCTTGGTGGGCGCTGGAACGGCCCTGCTGTGAAATATTAGATCAAGAATTGTAATTACATGTCCCTGTTGAACAGGGACAGAAAAATTGGGCCTTAGGCACTGGTGCTGGTGCCACAACACTGCAACCTCTCACAGATACTCTAGTTGGAGCGCAGAAACGAGCCCTGCTGCAAAGAATTGCATCAAAAATTGTAATTACACGTCCCTGTTAAACAGGGGCTGAAAAATTGGGCCTTAGGCACTGGTGCTGGTGCCACAACACTGCAACACCTCACAGATACTCTAGTTGGAGCGCAGGAACGAGCCCTGCTGCAAAGAATTGCGTCAAAAATTGTAATTACACGCCCCTGTTAAACAGGGGCTGAAAAATTGGGCCTTAGCCACTGGTGGCGGCGCCCAGAAACAAAAATATTCTTACAAGCTATCAGCATGATCATTGAGGAGTAAGAGGATAGTCACTCAGCATAACAGGATAGTAACTCAGCATCAGCAGTCTTCAAGGGATCTGACATTTAAAAAAAATGTATTCAGTTACATCAGCATTAGGTGCTTGGTATCTGGTGGTGATCCAAGACTGATTCATTTTTATGAAGGTCAGTTGATCGACCGAGTCGGTGGACAGGCGTACCCTGTGATCGGTTACAAAGCCTCCAGCAGCACTGAATGTGCTTTCCGAAAGAACGCTGGATGCAGGACAGGCCAGTAGCTCAATTGCATACTGTGCAAGCTCTGGCCAGTGATCCATCCTCAAGACCCAGTAACCCAGAGGATTTTCGGTGGGAAAGGTGTCCAAGTAAGATCTTCCCTCTAGGTATTCCTGCACCATGAAAAACAGACACTGGAGATGGTTGCTGGAACCGATCATACCTTGGGACTAAAAAATTATCTGAACGCATCAGTCAGACGGCCACTTTCTCCACCGCTCCTTCTTTGACTGACCAAAGCCTCAGCAACATGTTGTCCAGGAACAGGAATTTGTAACCTCCCAGTCTCTGGGAATGCATTGCACAGACCTTTCTGCAAGGCCTCCCAAAGATGTTTCATTCTCTGCTCCTTCTGCGACAGCAAGATAAGGTCTGCAACCTTACTCTTGTAACGTGAATCAAGGAGGGTTGCCGACCAGTAAGGATCCCTCTCCTTGATACCACAAATACGAGGATCCTTCCGCAGGCTTTGCAGGTTTAGGGAGGCCATGCAGCGTAGGTTTGCTGAGGCATTCGGTCTGGAGTCCTCTGGGTCACTAAGGACGACATGATCCGCAGCCACCTCCTCCCAGCCACGTACAAGTCCATGGGTTTCAGGTTTCTTGGGACTGTAAATGATCCCTTAAAGACTGCTGCTGATGCTGAGTGCCAGGCTCCACCTCCATGCTGACACAATCCTCTTCCTCCTCCTCCTCTTCCTGTGTGATCGGCGAGCATGCAGGAACACTGTCTGGATAAAGGAGGCCTTGAGAGCTAAGGAAGTCCTCCTCTTCCTGCCTCTGTTCTGCCTCAAGTGCCTTGTCCATTATTCCATGCAGGGTGTGCTCCAACAGGTGGAGGGGGGGACAGTGTCACTGATGCATGCACTGTCACTGCTCACCATCCTTGTGGCTTCCTCAAATGGTGACAGGACAGTGCATGCATCCCTGATCATGGCCCACTGGCGTGGGGAAAAAAAACAAGCTCCCCTGACCCTGTCCTGGTGCCATAGTCGCACAGGTACTCATTGATGGCCCTCTGCTGCATGTGCAACTGCTGCAGCATGGCCAAAGTTGAGTTCCACCTGGTGGGCATGTCACAGATTAGGTGATTCTTGGGCAGGTTAAATTCCTTTTGGAGGTCTGCCAGCTGAGCACTGGCATTATATGACCTGCGGAAATGCACACAGACTTTCCTGGCCTGCCTCAGGACATCCTGTAAGCCCGGGTACCTGCCCAAGAACCGCTGTACCACCAAGTTAAGGACGTGAGCCAAACAGGGCACATGGGTCAGTTGTCCCTGTCAGAGGGAGGAGAGGAGGTTGGTACTATTGTCGCAAACCACCATTCCTGGCTTAAGTTGGCATGGTGTCAACCACCTCTGAACCTGCCCCTGCAGACCTGACAGAATCTCTGCCCCAGTGTGGCTCCTGTCCCCCAAGCACACCAGCTCAAGCACTGCATGGCATCTTTTGGCCTGCGTACTTGCGTAGCCCCTTGAATGCCTACGGAGCACCATTGGTTCCGAGGACAAAGCACAGGAAGAGGCCATGGAGGAAGAAGAAGAGGAGGGGGTGGAGGAGAGAGGTGTGTCAGAATCACCAGTAGTGGCATTTTGGAGGCGTGGTGGTGCAAAAACATCCAACACTACTGCACCTTGTCCTGCATCCTTCCTAGCTGCCAGCAGAGTCACCCAATGCGCTGTGAAACTTAGGTAACGTTCCTGTCCATGCCTGCTGGACCATGACTCACTGGTAATATGCACCTTACCGCTGACCGCCCTGTCCAGGGAGGCCAAGACATTGCCTTCCACATGCCAGTAGAGAGCCGGAATCACCTTCCATGAGAAAAAGTGGAGTTTGGGAACCTGCCACTGAGGAACTGCACATTCCACAAACTCACGGAAGGGGGCAGAGTCTACCAACTGAAAAGGCAGCAGTTGAAGTGCTAGCAATTTTGCCAAGCTAGCATTCAACCGCTGGGCATGTGGATGGCTGGGAGCGAACTTCTTTCTGCGGTGCAGCAGCTGGGGCAGGGAAATTTGCCTGGTACAATCTGACGTTGGTGTACCAATAGCAGATTGCCTCCTAGTATTTGGCTGTGACACACCTAATTCTATACCTTCATTCCTCTCAGTGCAGGTCTCAGAGAGGACTGAAGGTATAGTGGGGTTGGAGATCCCAGCTGATTAGGAGCAAGGAGAGGTTCTCTTTGTTCTTTGGTGTGGATCTTTTAGGTACGCTTGCCAACGAACTGCATGGCAGGTCAACATATGTCTGGTCAAGCATGTGGTGCCCAAGCGGGAGATGTTTTGGCCACGCGAGATACGCTTGAGACATATGTTGCAAATAGCAGCAGTGGGATCTGATGCACTCATCTCAAAAAAGGCCCACACCAAAGAACTTTTGGAATAACATGCAGAGACAGCAGCGCCCTGCATATGCGGAGCTCTGCGGTGTGATGCAGTCAGTGTGCTGCCCTTAGGCTGGCCCCTGGAGGGCATACTGCCTTGTTGGTGATGTGCCTCCTCCTTCTCCTCTCTCCTATCAGGCACCCACGTGCAGTCAGTGACCTCATCATCCCCTCCCTTCTCATCACTGGAGCAGACCTGGAAGTATGCTGCAGCAGGGGGAACATGACTGCCAGATTGCTGTCCTTCTTGGGCACCCCCTCTGTTTGGGCTCACGTTACTGCCTTCCTCTAGCTGAGTACCATCATTGGAGCCTTCAAAACGCTGGGCATCCTCCTGGAGCATGTAACCAACACTGTGGTCAAACCGTTTGGGGGACTCCTCAGGAGGATATGGTGGGGCTAGGGAAGGAGTCACTGATGCCATTGAGCCGAGGGAAGAGGCCGCGTTGGCAGCTGCTTTGCCAGACAAGGTACCCTAAGCCTGGGTGAGAGAGGATGAGGAGGATGAGGACGGCTTGGTCATCCACTCGACCAAGTCTTCCACATGTTGCGGCTCAACACAGCAGGGTACACAGTACAGTAACTGTAAATACGTCAAGAGCCTACACAAGCACCTGGCTTCAGGTAGTTATACTGTAGGTGCAACTGTGCAGGGCACACAGTACAGTAACTGGAAATACATCAAGAGCCCACACAAGCACCTGGCTTCAGGTAGCTATACTGTAGGTGCAACTGTGCAGGGTACACAGTACAGTAACTGTAAATACGTCAAGAGCCTACACAAGCACCTGGCTTCAGGTAGTTATACTGTAGGTGCAACTGTGCAGGGTACACAGTACAGTAACTGGAAATATGTCAAGAGCCCACACAAGCACCTGGCTTCAGGTAGCCATACTGTAGGTGCAACTGTGCAGGTTACACAGTACACTGACTGGAAATACTGTAAAAACACCTGCCTGCCTGTCAATATATTAGGAAGAGAAGAACAGGATCTAGCTAAACTTAATACAGTGTATATATATATATATATATATATATATATATATATATATATATATGTATATACAACACCTGGGATGCATATATATATATATACACAATACACTGTAAGTGCAGCTAACTGACTCGACTTGCCTACTCTACCTAACTTAAATCAAATGACACTGTCTCTCTGTCTATCTATCTTTCTCCAGTCTCCACCGCAACACACTACACAGGGCCGCCATGGAGGCAGCCTTATATAGTGTGGGGCGTGTACTAAACCCCCTGAGCCATAATTGGCTAAAGTCGCCTTGGCCAATTACGGCTCTCTGAACACACAGCGCTGTGATTGGCCAAGCATGCGGGTCATAGTGCATGCTTGGCCAATCATCAGCCAGCAATGCACTGCAATGCCGCAGTGAATTATGGGCCGTGACGCGCCACTCGAATTTGGCGCGAACGGCCCATATCATTCGTAATTTGTCGAATGACCAAACACACGATGTTCGAGTCGAACATGCGTTCGATTCGAACACGAAGCTCATCGCTACCCCTTAGTAATGTACAAATACGTGTATTAAAATGTAATCTTTGTTTTCATAAAGAAACAGGTTTGAAGAGTTTTCCAATGGTATATGGTGACGTATAACGTTCTTATAGAGATGGGAATGTTTGTTTTTTGAGCTGCTCAATATTTTTTTTAACCATGGTGAACATTATTTTTTTTATATAGTAAAGGTATACCATATATAAAATCCACGTTGTAAAAATTAGTTTGACGTCAAAAATTTTTTCATATTAGAAAAAGTGCACTGGTAAAGCAAATAAGAAAGACTTTCTTTATGGAATGTAATGTAATGTATGTTTGTGTTTTCATATGCTAATGTACTTGTTACAGGTATATAACCAGTGGTTTATTTTGTTTCTAGGCGAAAAATTGAATGTTTATCAATAAATTTTATCGGTGTTTTATCCCTCAGATTCGATCACTGGGTTTCATGGCTTTCAGAACAAAAGGAAATCACAGCTACCATAGACAACTTTATACAAGATTGTTTTATTTTTCCTGGTTTGTTGGGTTTTACATGTGAATGTTTCTATTACATGTTATCTCACAAGATTTGTGTTTAAGACTGCTTCACCCCCCCCCCCTGCTGTTATTGTAATTAGTTACACGCCTAGCCAGTGCTTACTTTTCAAGTTTGGCTCATTGCCTCAGGCCAATGTACGTTAATGTCCCTAGCAATACATCTGTGTATCCCCAAGTGTATTTCAAGCACTGTTTCCTGCCCAATGTGACCATGCAGCTCTATTTGCTCCTAGAGTTTCCCGTTAGTCGGGTTTTACGTGGCTATTTGTTAATATAGGCCTGGCCTCGTATTTTATGGTTTTGGGTGAGTCTGGAGAAGAATTGTGCAGGAAGATTGTGTGGGGTGTCACCAGCTCTTGGCTGTTCCAAGGACCCTCACTTTTGTTATATGTGTGGGCATACTGTAATGTCCTCAGTTAATACCCATAGGGGTCCTTCCTGTCTTAGACTCCTTGTGTACCTAATTGACTGTGTCTTGCATGCCAGGAAGACAAGCGCCCCAGTGCTACACTATGTCATTCAAGTCCTGTCTGCAGAGTGTAGGCAGTTTATTTGTATTGGTAAAAGATAACATTGTCTGATTACCGAATTGATAAATGAGGAAATTGCTCCAATGGTGACCCACTTTCCTAAACAGAAAAAAAAATAATTAAAAAAAAAGTAAAAAAAAAAGAGACAGGACTTAAGGGCCATAAACAACTTAGTTATACAGATTGCACCCATAGTGCCTGATGTGCCATCACTCATCACCTCCATTCTATCCGATGCTGAATATTTCTCTGTGATTGATTTAACAAACGCATTTCTTTTCGTCCCTATGGGAGACGCCAATACTTGCATTATGTTTTAGAAACCGCCAGATGACATGGTGTAGAATGCCCCAGGGTTATGTGGACTCCCCTGTAGTCTACTCAGTGGCCCTCCAGGCAACATTGCGGTCCTGAACTCCCTGCCAAGGTTCCATCCAACTTCAATATGCTAATAATTTATTGTTGTGTAGTCCAAGCCAGGTTGCAAATAGATCTGTTACATCGGTTAGCAGATAATGGTCACAAGGTGTCTAGGAAAAAGCTACAATGGTGTTTTGTGCTCACTAAAGGAGAGAGGAAAATCAGTCACAAGAGAGCTATGGCTCTAGTGGGTCTGTCCCGCCCACTTACTAAGAAAGATATGCTCTTTTCTTAGTATAATTGGTTACTGCCGCCAATGGATACCTGATTGTTCTTACTATGATAAACTCCTGAGACAAGCCACTAATATCGATATGCCAGATTGTGTAAAATGGAATGATGAAATGTGTAATGCTTTTGTATATCCTAAAACTGCAATGGTCACAGCTGCTGGTATTGGATTACCTGAATATGGCAAGATATATCACTTATTTACCAGAGACAACTGTGAAATCATGACAGGAGTCCTAGTGCAGAAGCATGGGGGCAAACTTCATCCTATTACATTTTTTTCAAGGGTTGTGCTTATGCCGGTACTGGGCATGCCTGAGTGCCTCCAAGCTTTAGCATCCTGTGCGATGGTTGTGGAGATGGCTACTTCATTCACTCTGGGTCATGCAACCACACTGCACACTACTCACAATGTGTTCATTTTGTTAGGAAATGGAACATTGAAGGAGTGCAGAAAAGCCTCGAATTAGGGCTCATCTGCCAAGAGGGGAGACCATGCATACCCGTAGCTAGTACACCCCTATTTTATCTCACAATATCATGGGGTAGGACACAGAGGCTGGCAGGTTACATGTGAGTTATTGGATATCCATTTTTCATAATTCCCATCATTTGATCTATTCCTGCTATTTCACTATATGATTGTGTAAGAATGTCTGTATAATAGCATACACCCTAGAGTGTGTAATTATGGTCAAGCCCTTTCAAGGATGCATGTCTGTTTATCTTTAGTAATTCAGCTTCATTTTATGACTAAATGATCAGGTGTCCAGTTTACTGTTTCTAGTATCTGTACCTCAAATCCTTTTTCCTCCTGTCCCTAGACCACACATCCCCCCCCCCTTTCCTTTAATTTGTATCCCATATAAGCTGTATGTCCGCCCATTAAAAGACAGACACTTTGTGACTTCACTTCCTCTTTCATGGTTTTCATCTGAGTGTCTCACAGTACTGGGTCCAAGGGTCCAAGTGGTTTGCCGAATTAATCAAGGATGACCGTCCAGAACCAGAATTCCTTTCAAATAGGAAATCCACTCTGCTAGTGATTTTATGGATCAGATCCCAGGTAAAGGCAAAAAATAGTAAAAAATAGTGTAGCGCTATGTGTATATATAGATTATAACATAAATAAACAGTGAATCTGTTCGTCCTTTGCGGGACAAAAACGGTGTTAAAACACTAGGTGATACAATTTAGCATTTAGAAGTGGCTACAGTAAATAAGTAATGTGAATCAGTAATGTAAAAATAAGTAGTAGATCTAAAAAAAACGTACATATGTGGCAAATCAAATAATATAGTCCATGAGAAATTGACAATTATATTGGTAGTGACTAGTGGAATAGAAAACCACCACCAAAAGTCTATAAGAGTTGAGTGCTTGAAAAATAGAAAACTCCCAGGGTTTCCTCATAAACGAAATTATTCACTTCTGGCAGATGAATAAATAGGTGAGAAATCACAGATGGGTGGAGGGTCAAAATAAGTGGCAGGACCATCCCCGGAGCATCAGAAGAGGCTTACCAGAATCAGATGACTTGAGAAGACATACGTCTCACAAGTCTAAGAAAGCTTAATGACCACCAGCTCTGGCGAGATGAATCGTCAGGTTATCCTCGGCTTCCAAAAGGGGGGAGGGGTCTCACCACAGATAGAATCAATGCAGAGAGGTGTGGTAATTATGGAGCCAAGGCCAGAATGGTAGTCTTTACCGGGAGCTGAGGTAGTGGAGCTGTGTGCTGGTGGGGCACATACACAAGATCCGGGTAACTGGGTTGAGACAAGATGAGACAAGGTACTGTGCCAGTAATGACTGCCAAAAGAAATCTGGTGGGAGAGGAGTGGACAAGTGACATCTGGGTGGACAAAGCAGGCGGCAGTTGTCAGCGGATGTGTCGGCACCAGAGAGAGACGCGTGTGTGCTGGAGTTCCTGCACTCTACTGATCATTCCATAACAGTGTGAGTTCTCCCCGCTCCTCGCCCAGAGCATGGGCATCTCCAGCATGTCCCTGCTGCCACATAGCTTAGGGTGACCCGACGTCCCCGGTTTGAGGACACTGTCCCCAGAGCCCATCTGTCCTCGGACCTGTCCCTGGATTGCAGGGGTGGCACCAGGTGCAGGCTGATCCTGGGTGGGTGCTGAGGCAGAGGGGGGGCAGTCCGCCCCCAGTGCAAAAACACTATGGGGTGGGTCCGGCTGGCATCTCCCATTGTGTCAGCTTTAATTTGAATCAATAGTCACCCACCATCACACAAGTCCTGCCCCCTGGTTTTCTCCTTCGACAGACAGCACACTTGTCCAATGCCGGGGCATGTGCTGTTCAGGAGGTGGGACTTGTGTGATGGCGGGCGCTCAGTGGTTCAAATTAAAGCTGACACAGCGGGAGACGCCAGCCTGACAGTGTGTGGTACGCGGGGCAGAGCCCCGCCCCCTCTGCCTCAGCAGCATTTTATCATTCCATTTTACACAATCTGGCATATCGATATTAGTGGCTTGTCTCAGGAGTTTATCATAGTAAGAACAATCAGGTATCCATTGGCGGCAGTAACCAATTATACTAAGAAAAGAGCATATCTTTCTTAGTAAGTGGGCGGGACAGACCCACTAGAGCCGTAGCTCTCTTGTGACTGATTTTCCTCTCTCCTTTAGTGAGCACAAAACACCATTGTAGCTTTTTCGTAGACACCTTGTGACCATTATCTGCTAACCGATGTAACAGATCTATATGCAACCTGGCTTAGACTACACAACAATAAATTATAAGCATATTGGAGTTGGACGGAACCTTGGCAGGGAGTCCAGGACCGCAATGTCAGGCTGCATTGATGGGCACTGGTAAGGCCGCATAGATGGGTACAGCTGAGCCCTGCATTCTTTATGTGGATCACTTCTGAGCCCTGCATTGTTCATGTAGCGCACTCCTGAGCCCTGCATTCTTTGTGTAGCGCACTCCTGAGCCCTGCATTCTTTATGTAGTGCACTCCTAACCCTGCATTCTTTATGTAGCGCACTCCTGAGCCCTGCATTCTTTATGTAGCGCACTCCTGAGCCTTGCATGCTTTATGTAGCATGTAGCTACCCCCCCTTCAGTCTATTATGAATGCTACTAGATTAATACACCTCACTAATTGATCCGTGACTGATGCCCCTCTCTGCCAATCCCTTCACTGCCTTCCCCTACCCCACCGTATAACATTCAAAATGCTAACCACAACATACAAGGCCATCCACAACATCACCCCCAGCTACATCACCAACCTCATCTGCAGATATCGCCCAAATTGTCCCCTCCGCTCCTCCCAGGACCTTCTGCTCTCTAGCTCTCTTGTTACCTCCTCTCATGCTAGCCTTCAGGACTTCTCCAGAGCATCTCCCATCCTCTGGAATTCCCTGCCCGGTATATCCGATCTGCCGCTAACCTGTCCACCTTTAGGAGATCCCTGAAAACTCAGTTATTCAGGGAAGCCTGTCCCACACCCACCCAACAACTGTCCCCGAGCCACCCCCCATCAAATCATTCCCTGCATCTATTACCTTTTGTACCACCACCCCCTCCCTTTAGAATATAAGCTCTACAAGCAGGGCTCTCCTGTCCCCTCTGTATTGAACTGTACTGTAATTGTGCTGTCCCCCCTCTACATTGTAAAGTGCTGCGTAAACTGTTGGTGCTATATAAATCGTGAATAAGAATAAGCACATACCACATACACTGTATAGCTCATTTGAGGAAAATATGCTTATAAAATAGTTTACCATTTGCCAATAAAAAAAAAATATGTCCCCAGGTTTCATTAAAAAAATCTGGTCACCTTAACATAGCTATGATAGGTGCCCTACTGCCGCTTAGGAACCTATGGGAGAGGAACTACCAAAAGTGTCAAAACTTACTGGTTTTCAGTTTGCACCTGGGCTGCAGTCAGGTATTCTAGGCTTGTAGAGTGCTTCTGTACCTTTAAGGAGGTTATGAGTTTCTCTGTATCATTGTGCCTGCTCTCAATATATTTAAATAAATGTATACAGTATATTAAAAGAAAAAAGAAATGGAAAAAAAAAAAATTACCAATGGCATTTGTCCAAATTTTAAAGCCCAAGCTGCTAAAATACCCAGCATACATCTATAGGTATGTGGAGGCACTATTTGGGGTCTCCAGTGTAGTACTGGGGCTTCACTACATGTTTATTACTGAGAGTTGTATTTACATTTTTTAATTTTCCAGCCATAATTTCCAGCTTTGAGCCAGCAGTAGCTATTAAGGGCAGGCTTGTGTATTCCCCCCTTTAATTTCATTTTGGTTCTGAATTTATTGAAGTGAGGTGAGGTCAACTGTTCAAAATGCATTTCAGAAAGGCACCAACATTAATTTTATTGGGTTAATTTCATGGAATAAATTAATTTTCAGAACAGAGACAGAAATGACTATTTATGTCTTCATATGAAATTTTACTAACTAATGATTTGAATATATAACAAATAAAAAACATGGCTCATTACAATGAAAAATAGACAACTGTCTTTTTTAAAATGTAATCCAGAAAAAAAGAATTGTAGAACAATAAGACTTTAGGATAAAAATAGGAATTAACATTGTGTACCTGTAACCTGTAAACACGGTTCTATCTGCTTGAATGGTTAATTACCAAATCAATCAATGTAAAACACAATTGATGCCATATAAAATTGTCAAACAAATGTATGTCAGCAAATAAACTCTGCTTACTTTTTTTTAAATAAAATATTTCAAAATGATAAAACATAAGAATGTATTTTTTAAATGTAATCAAATATAAACTATAATTATAATAAAATAGGCGCTACAACATTTTGGTTGTAAATAAAATAAAGTATTGTAATGTTGCCACCTACTGGACAAAAAAGAATATTTAAACCATTGTAAAGGAGTTTAATAATTCTTATAGGCCAAATCATGTTACTTTGCTGCTTTTCTCCATATTTGCCTAAATAACAAATCTGTATATTTATAAAGTACATTCTTGCGTACAGGTTTAGGACTTCTATTTTAAAGAAAGTTGATATGAATCCTAGCTGAATGGCATTTTGTTGAAACACTTTGTTCTAAACATTTGACGTGTCTTTTTTTTAACAATTTCATATAGGTTTCACTTTTTTGCATGCTTAGTTGCATATCAACACTGCAGGGCTCCTCCAGCCAGTTTCAGCCATTTCCTGTCTCCATTCACACTCTCCAGTGTCTGTTGCTCAGGACTGACTATGGTGACCACAGAGGACCATGATTCAGCAATGGATGTTGAACAGTCACTTGTAGTCTCCCTCTGAGCCATGTGTAACAGGGTGACAATGCTGGAGCACAAATAGGAGACAGTTGCCCAAATAATACGTAGTTGACGTAAAGGCACTTTCTGTTTTTTTTTTTTTTTGTTTTTTTTTTTGTTTTTTTAATAAAAGCGTTATAATCGAAAAGAATAAAACCAACAGTTGAAACATTATTAACATAACAAGTTATATGAAGTTTTAGAGCAAATTCACACCTATCAGAACTTTTGTGGTGCGTCAACACATGTTCAGGAACCTCTTTCACCGATGAACCAGAATTGATCAAAAATCACAACCATTTTTGTATAGCAGTACACTAAAATGCAGGGCAGTGTGTTACCATGCCTTGTGCTTCAGGGCAAGTGTATTCTCTTGGTGCATTGGGGTGCTATTGAAAATGAATAGCACTGCAATGCACTAAAGCGCGTATGGTGTGTTACTGTATTTCAGTGCATTACCACAATTGTTTCCAAAAGTTGAGATTTGCTGTGTTATAGGGAACATTAAACATGATAATTTTGCCTAAGTAGTAGCCTAAAAAATCTACCTTTCTTTTGAATCACTCCTGTAAAACAGCAGCGCATTAAATGGTGTGCGAGTGTGCCGAGGCACTCATGTGCCTACAGACTCTTAGCTGTATATCTGTAGTGTGAGATGGAAAGCACAGGTCGCAGTAATGCCCCGTAAAAAAGAGCGCGCCCACTGCACCCTGACATTATATACAGCAGCCGACCACCGCTACATACTATAATTGGTTTGCGTTGCAGAGTTCAGCGGAGTGGTGAGAGTGTACCGGGTACTAAGAAAATTGCGTGGTCATGCAACACTGTACAAATAAGACATTTTTATAAAAAAAAAAATTTACACAAATAGAGAAATGAAAAATGATCAAACATTTTGAAAATAAAATTATGAAATTTTACAAATGAATAATCTTTCTTCATAACTTTAGGCCAAAATGTATTCTGCTACATTTCTTTGGTAAAAAAGAAAAAAACCCAAATCAATGTTTATTATTTAGTCTGTAGGAAAGTTATACAGTCCACAAACTATGGTATATCTAGTATATCTGAAAATTGATCAATCCTGGTGTTCTGATGGCCTATCTCATATTTCTTGAGGCCCTAAAATGCAAGGACAGTACAAATACCCCCCAAATGACCACTTTTTGGAAAGTAGTCACCCCAAGGAATTTAGTAGGAAGCATGGCATGTTTTTGGAAGTTATACTTTTTGTCACAATTTTATGTAAAAAATATTTTTTTCACTATTTTTTTTTTATCCACTTCAGCCCCGGAAGATTTGGCTGCTGAATGACCGGGCCATTTTTTGCAATTCGACACTGCATTGATTTAACTGACAATTGCGCAGTCGTGCGAAGCTGCACCCAAACAAAATTGACGTGCTTTTCTTCCCACAAATAGAGCTTTCTTTTGGTGGTATTTGATCGCCTCTACGGTTTTTATTTTTTGCACTATAAACAAAAAAAGAGCGACAATTTTGGAAAAAACACAATATTTTGTACTTTTTGCTATAATAAATATCCCCATTTTTTTTAAAAAGCTATTTTTTTCTCAGTTTAGGCCGATATGTATTCTTCTACATATTTTTGGTAAAAAAATTCAATAAGAATATATTGATTGGTTTGCACAAAAATTATAGCGTCTACAAAAAAGGGGATAGATTTATAGCATTTTTAGTTTTTTTTTTTTTTTACTAGTAATAGTGGCGAGCTGCAGTCTGCGAGTTGCAGTCCCGATTTTTATCGGGACTGCAACATTATGGCAGACACATCAAACACTTTTAACACATTTTTGGCACCATTGGCATTTATACAGTGATCAGTGCTATAAAAATGCATTGATTACTGTAAAAATTTCACTGGCAGGGAAGGGGTTAACACTAGGGGGCAATCAAGGGGTTAACTGTGTTCCCTAGGTGTGTTTCTAACTGTAGGGGGAGGGGACTGACTTAGAGAAAGTGACGGATCATGGTTCCTAGCTAATAGGAACTCATGATCTGTCACGCCTCACAGAACAGAACAGAGATTTGTGTGTTTACACACACTCGTCCCTGTTCTGCCTCTCGTGCCCACGATCACTGGTGGCCAGCAGTCATCATGACCATCGGCCACGAGCATTGGCACCCTGGCTGTGCAGTGGGTGGGTGTGCACACCTCTAGCAGCGCGCGAGCATTTGCTATCCCGATCCTGCGAGCCGAAGTATAGCTATGACCTGCAGCAGTAAAATATTGCGGCTGGTCGGCAAACAGTTAAATACTGTCACCAGTGCAGTACAGCATCATTATATAACTGTTGTGGGGGTGATCAGGGACACTTACTGGTGACAGTATGTATAAAAAAAACATTTGTTAAATAATTCTTTTCATTTTTTTAACTTTTTTTTAATTACTTATACAGTAATACAGTGTTACCATAGTAACACTGTACTACTCTAGGGAAGTGATCAGGTTTTTTTTACACTATTTGCTTATATTAGTGAATTTCACTGCAACCATTTTTCTGCATGAAACCTATTTATCCAGTGTTTACTATTGTGATTAGCTGTGATTGGTCACAGATGGTCAGATGGTACAGATGGGCTGTGATTGGCCTTGTCTGTGCCATGTGATCACTGTGACCACAGTGATCAATACAATAGTACACAACAAATGGCATGAATGGACATGAATGGCATGAATGGACACCATCCATTGTGTACCATTGTCATATGATCTTCTGTGATTGGTCGCAGTGATCACATGGTACAAGCAGCAGGCCGGTACACTGATCTGTCCATTGGACACAGCAGGTGACAGATCGTGCTAGAGCATAGCCCATGGGGTGCGTGTGAGGCTGTTCTGGGGAGGACGTTAAGTTATGTCCACCCAGAATGACGAATGACCCATTTTACTGTAGACTGGGCAGGAAGGTGTTAATATCACTTTTAACACTCTAGTCAATTAACATGGGGACTTTCATCAATGCTGGGGGTTATTACGTAAGCTGGCACCAAAATGGCACTTATGCTGGTAGTTATTATTATGCAAATTAACTCTAATGTGAAAATGTGGCTCATGATGTAAAGGGGGCTCCTAATTTAAGGGACAACTGCTGATGTGAAGGGAACTCTTATGTAAAGGAGGACACCTGATGCTAAGTAGGAGCTCCTGATGTATAGGGGGACTCCAGATGTGAAGGGGAGACTCCAGATGTGAAGGGGGACCTCTGATATAAAAGGAGATTAAATATGCTTTGTTTAGTACTGACAACAAAGTATTCCTTAGCCCCTTACTGTATCTGAGTGTATACATGGCAGGATTATTTTAATTAAATGTAGGTTTATGTAAGTGAATCTCTCACAATAATAGTACAATAATTATGCAGTATTTTGTGGGTACGAGATTAAAGATTAGCTAGTTCACTAATTATTTATTTTAAACAGTCCTAAAATGTGATTTGTTTCATTTTTTTCTTGTGTTTTAATTTACATTGATGACTAAAGTGGCAGGTGGGGAGGTCAGGATTTAAATTGAACATGTTGATTGTCTTGCGTGTAGAGGATATGTTAACACACAGAACAGTGACTAGGCTATTGTGGTATTGTTGACTGTTACTCAATGAATATATTCAGATACAAATGGTCTTCGTCTTGTAGACATTCAGGTCCATAAAAAAGAATGAACCTTATACTTTATACAGTAGGTAGATATTCAGATCCTGATAGAGTAACTAATAGTAACAATAGTAATTAACTATTGGCTTTTTGCCTATGGATGTTGGCCGAGTGCTATGGAAGTGGATACAAAACAATGCACAGTACACAGTATTACGATGTTATGTGTAGCCAATGTTATCTCCTTCTATTCCCATTACAGCCTGTTCCTACATAGTGAGGTTTTGTATACAAATATATTATTAGAGATGTGAAGTGCTGCAGTCTGTAAAAGATTTTACGTGAGGACCAGCTTCTTTTACCTTTATGCTAGTCGGGCTGTTTACTGTATGAATGGATAAGATCATGGTTTGCACACATTATGAAGATGCTTTTCTTTTTTTTGTTTTATTTGACTTATTAACACTCAAGTGAGATTCTCTATGCTCCACACCTGCTTAAAGAGGTTGTACACCTCTGAACCCCCCCCCCCCCCCCCAAAAAAAAAAGAGGTTTTTCATGTAGGAGAAGTGACAATGCTTCTATTTGAGTCTGAGTTGTTGCATGTTAAAAATATGCATAAGGGCAACTGGATCCACGGTACAAAGGGCCTCATCATGGACAAAGCATTAGACCTAATGATCTATTCTTATCCTTCTACTTACTCTACTTCTCTTCTATCTCTCCCCACCAGCTACTTGCAACAATAATATTAACAGGTCTCTGAGCTTTATTTTGCAGATACAAGTCTGATACCATTCCTCCTGAATGTACCAGATGGCATATTCATCACTTGGGTGTCGTCCTACTGTCATTTCACACAACATAAAAGGTCTGAATATCCCAGAAAAAAGGTTCACACTCTTGAGAGATCTCAAAAAGGTAGGCCACACTTTGCATTTCTACAAGAGACCCACTTCAAGACTCATCGGGTCCCAAAGCTTATTGACTTCTTTTTTACAGAGGCCTATCATGCCACAAATTACACATCTAAAATGAAAGGAGTTTCTATTTTGGTGAGCAGGGAATCACCTTTTGCTATCACTGACCACTTGACAGATCCAGATGGACGTTATATCTTCCTGAAGGGCACGTATGGTGGCTCTCCTGTCATGCTGGCAAATGTCTACTTCCCTAACTCAGCACATATAACCTTCTGTCAACGATAGACATGGGAACTCCAGGGGTTCACATCGGGGTGCCTTATACTGGGAGGGGACTTCAACATACCACTGAACCCCCTATTAGACACCTCCTCTGGAAAGTTATTCATCACATACAAGATACTTAAAGTCAAGTCCCTTCCACATTCCTTACAATTAATTGACTCTTTTGGTGATTTCTTCACCCGGAGGCCAGGGATTTCACATTCCACTCCATACCACATAATCGCTATTCATGCATAGACTATCTGTTTATCTTGCAGAAATACCTGTCAAAAAGCACAGGAGCACAGATCAGGATTCAATCAATCTTGGATCATGCCCCTATTTCACTGTCAGTAGATCTCAACACATCCATGACCAATTCAAACACTTGGCGATTGAATGCATCGCTTTTGACGGACCCCATATTACTCCCCAAAGTTGCCACATCATTAACTGAATACTTCAAACTTAATGAATCCCCAGATATGAATCTATTGCTGATCTGAGAGGCTCACAAGTACTCTATTAGGGGGGAATTGATGAAACTGATCTCCCACCGTAAAAAGCAACAGGAAAAAGAGATGAAATAACTGACGAAAAAAATCTTTCAACTAGAGGCTAGACATAAACAATCCTTAACTACACTGTCAGTGACTAGAGACAAGGAAAACATTACAACAGACACTAGAAGCTAAAACAAAGTGCCTATTATTCTTTAAAAAGAAAATGTATTATGAAGCAGGTGACAAAACAGGTCGACTTCATGCTAGAGCCAAGAGGGAACCCAAGACCACTAAGAATATAATGGGCATCAGACGACAAGATGGCTCCCTGGATCTTCTCACAGAAGCCATTACGACACATTTCCACAGCTACTACATTAAATTGTATAACCTCCCCACTCAACATAGGCCACCCACGATGACAGATGACAGGGCCCAAGCTATTCAAGACTACCTAAATAAGAGTGGTCTTCCCAAATTGACAGAAGCAGACACGTCCCCATTAGAGGAACCAATCACCCCCCTGGAAATCCGTCAGGCCTTTAAGGATTTAAAGTCCATTCACCTCCATCTAATACAAAACATTTGTAAACACATTAACAGACCCGCTGACAAAGGCCTTGAACTCTCTTTCTAGACCATGAGCAGTACCTCCTGATTTTCTTCCACCTATGTCACTGTTATACCCAAACCCAACAAAAAGGCCTTTGATAGGGTATCTTGGGACTTTATGTATGCCACGAGTGATCACATAGGATTGGGCTCACACATGATGGCATGGATCACCGCTCTGTATCAAAACTCTACAGCCAGAATAAAAATTAACGGTTCCCTGTCAGAGAAAGTAGAGATAACGAATGGAACAAGGCAGGGTTGCCCCTTATCTTCACTATTATTCATCTTGTCATTGGAACCATTTATTAGAATGATTAACAAGGATGATTCAGTGAACGGGTTCCGGCTTCTAGACAGAGAGTTCAAGATTGCTGCGTATGTGTTCTTCCTAACACAACCGCATACCACAATACCTAACCTCATTAAAGCATTCACATGTCAAATCTTAAAATAAACTACTCAAAATCAGAAGCCATGAATATTACCATTTCAGTCAATAACCTCCTTAAGACCCAAGAAAACTGTCCTTTTAAATGGGAGTGAAAGGCACTGAAGTACCTGGGAGTCTGGCTGACCCAAAGGAAATCTTTGATCTATGATCGAAATTTCCCACCATTGCTCCAGACAGTAGAGAGGGATCTCAAATCATGGCACTGTATTTGCTATGTGCCCTCTCAGTCAAAATCCCCCAGAGCTTCAATAAAAAAATTCATACCATGCTTCTGATATTTCTGTGGAAACATAAAAAACCTCCATAATTAAATTCTCACTCTTGACTAGACCAAAATAGCTTAGGGGGATGGGACTACCTGACTTCCAGAATTACTACCTAGCCGCCCACTTGACAAGAGTAATTGACTGGCACTGCAATAGTGACACTAAAGACTGGGTAGCATTAGAAGCAGGATTGAGCTCTTGCCCTCTGCGCTTCTCACCTTGGATCCCAGGGATTAGACACAAACCGCTTTTGAAACAGCTCCCACTGCTGGAGTCAACTCTGACTGCTTTCCATACAATAGCGAAACACTTTACAGTAACTTCCCCACTCAGCCCATTAACACCTATAAAGGATAACCCAGATACTACCCCTGGGTTTGGGAACCGATTACTCCAACACCCGATCTCTGAAACACTACTGTTAGCAGGGGACTGCTTTCATAAGGCAGGTTTAAAGATTTCACTGTCCTAAAAAGTGTCAGTGGGCTCTCCAGTTTACCACTCTGGTCATACTTCCAAATACGCAGCTATACCAACAGTAAAACAAAGGGATGTCTCTAGACCTCTGACGGACTTGGGATCAGTCTGTGTAACTGGCGCACACTTTGAGAGGGCGCCATCAGTCACCTACTCATGGCTACAAAACTGTAACCCCATCACAGAGGACAGATTCAGGAGGAATTGTTTGAAGGCTCTTCAGATGGACATAATGGATAACCAGTGGAAAAATCTATGCATTCTGACACACAAGCACTCTATCAGTGCTAAAATGCAGGAAACAGCATACAAATTGCAAACAAATTGGTACACCACACCTGCAAAACTGAATGTATGGAACCCGCAGACACCTAGCACCTGTTGGAGATGCGGGAGTGACACGGGTGTCCTTATAAACATATGGTGGCACTGCCCACGACTGGTTAGGTTTTGGAATCAGGTCAGGGAAATAATTAAGAAAATTACAGGCACCAAATTATTGCTCAATGGCGCCTATTGTCTACTACATATCTCTAACTTTCCACTCAAACGTTACAAAAAAATCATTAACCAAACACTTGCTGAATGCGGCTAAAGCATTGATTCTGATCTTCTGGAAAACTACCCGATAACTGTGTCGGAGTGGTTGAGCTGGGTCTCGGAAATTTGTACAATGGAGGAGACTTTGGCCCGGGCCTTTGACAGAATCGAAAGGTTTATTAAAACCTGGTCCCCGTGGTTTGAATTTCGATTCGATTCGATATCTAACCTTGATGACAACCAGACCTTGATTCTATGGTAATTGCATTACTACCAATAGTAAGAGTTGCTAACTATAACTAAGCTCAACAATTTCCCCCCTATGATTGCTTAATCCCCCCACATCTCTCTCCATCTTTCCTAAATACTGCTTTACTTCATTATGTACTATCCTATGATCAAGGCACCTTAAGAGTAATGTGATAACTGACAAATTAATCGGGCGCGATCTTCCTAGCTACACGCTGGAAACGCTCTGTGGAGACCTTTTGTGATAATTTATTTATTTCTAATAAACTACTAATGTTTTTAAAAAATATATATGCATGCATTGTTGTTCTAATTTCTTAGACTGCAGCCACATGCATTTAAACAGTTTAATTTATGTTAGAAGCTACCTTATTTGATATGGCTTTTAACAAAGATTACCGGTACATGTCTGTAGCAAGGTAATAAACTTTAAACTAATGTGTGTTATACCATGCTCCCTTATCCTCTGTGTTCCTAGTAATTATTAATAATTGGATGGCAGCAGACCAAATTATTGTGTTCCTACAACTACCAGCGCAGCCAACATTTTTCACTTTAAGGTATTAAACCTGCCCATAAAGACCAAGCCTTCTAAAACTTTCCTTTCACATACTTTCTACTAGACATGTGCAATTCGTTCCAAATTAGTTTTTTAACAAATTTTGGCAAATTTTTGGGAATATTCGTAAATTGGAATATTCGAAAATTCGTAACAAACAACAAACAAAAATTCTTCCTGGTCCAAATAGTAAAGCAATCTAAAACATACAAGTATGAGAAATAACAAACTCTATTTTTATATATTCCCCTGCACATGACTGGAATTTGAGGAAAACACAGGTTAATTTTTCTTTAAATTACTTCAAATTACTTTTCTTTATTCCATAAAAAAGTACACTAGCCGGTTTATTTTTGTCCAATAGCTCTTTCTTATGTTGAATTCTGTGATTGAGTGATAAATCCTGCATTGTTTATACCTTCCTTTTTTTAATTCATATGCCATTGTTCTTGCCCAATACCATATATTTTATATGCTATTTTGTGCTTCACTTTGTTACTTGATTTGTTACTTTAAAACTTTAACTGGTGATTGCACTGTCATGCAACACTAAAAAATGTATATCATTTTTTTTCACACAAATAGAGCTTTCTTTTGGTGATATTTGATCACCATTGTTTTTTTTTTTTAATTATATAAATGAAAAAAGGCCAAAAATTTGGGGGAAAAAAAAGATACTTTCTACATTCTGTTAGACCCCTTTCACACTGAGGCCCTTTACAGGTGCTATAGCGCTAAAATTGGCGACTGTAAAGCGCCTGTAATGCGCCTCTCCTGTCACTCCAATGTAAAAGCTCGAGGGCTTTCACACTGGAGCGGTGTGCTGGCAGGACATCAAAAAAAGTCCTGCAAGAAGCTTCTTTGAGGCTCTTTGGTGTATACACCGCTCCTAAAGCACCCCTGCCCATTGAAATCAATAGGCAGCGTCGCTGCCGTGGTGCTTTGCCGTCGCTTTTAACCCTTCTTCTCCCGCTAACAGGGGTTAAAAACGCCCCGCTAGTGGCCAAAAAGCGCCACAAAAATGACGGTAAAGCATCACTTTACCGCTGATGCTTTGGCGCTGTGTGTGTGAAAGGGCTTATAAAACCTATCCAATAAATAAAAAAGAAAAATCTAATTTCTTAATAAATATAGGCCAAAATTTATTCTGCCACATGCTTTTAGTTTTATATTAATTGGTTTGTGTGAAAGGTATAGCATTTAAAAACTATGCTATATACAGTATCTCACAAAAGTGAGTACACCCCTCACATTTTTGTAAAAATTTTATTATATCTTTTTATGTGACAACACTGAGGAAATGACACTTTGCTACAATGTAAAGTAGTGAGTGTACAGCTTGTATAACAGTGTAAATTTGCTGTCTCCTAAAAATAACTCAACACACAGCCATTAATGTCTAAACCGCTGGCAACAAAAGTGAGTACACTCCTAAGTGATAATGTCCAAAATTGGGTCCAAAGTGTCAATATTTTGTGTGGCCACCAATTTTTTCCAGCACTGCCATAACCCTCTTGGGCATGGAGTTCACCAGAGCTTCACAGGTTGCCACTGGAGTCCTCTTCCACTCCTCCATGATGACATCAAGGAGCTGGTGAATGTTAGAGACCTTGTGCTCCTCCAACTTCTGTTTGAGGATGCCCCACAGATGTTCAATAGGGTTTAGGTCTGGAGACATGCTTGGCCAGTCCATCACCTTTACCCTCGGGTTCTTTATCAAGGCAGTGGTTGTCTTGGAGCTATGTTTGGGGTCGTTATCATGTTGAAATACTGTCCTGTGGCCCAGTCTCCAAAGGGAGGGGATCGTGCTCCGCTTCAGTATGTCACAGTACATGGTTCCCTCGAACTGTAGCTCCCCAGTGCCGGTAGCACTCGTGCAGCCCCAGACCATGACATTCCCACCACCATGCTTGACTGTAGGCAAGACACACTTGTCTTTGTACTCCTCACCTGGTTGCAGCCACACACACTTGACATCTAAACCAAATAAGTTTATCTTGGTCTCATCACACCGCAGGACATGGTTCCAGTAAACCATGTCCTTAGTCTGCTTGTCTTCAGCAAACTGTGTGCTGGCTTTCTTATGCATCATCTATAGAAGAGGCTTCCTTCAGGGATGACAGCCATGCAGGCCAATTTGATGCAGTGTGTGGCATATGGTCTGAACATTGACAGGCTGACTCCCCACCCCTTCAACCTCTGCAGAAATGCTGGCAGCACTCATACATCTATTTCCCAAAGACAACCTCTGGATATGACACTGAGCACATACACCCAACCTCTTTGGTCGACCCTAGTGAGGCCTGTTCTGAGTGGAACCTATCCTGTTAAACCACTGTATGGTCTTGGCCACCGTGCTGCAGCTCAGTTTCAGGGTCTTGGCAAACTTCTTATAGCCTAGGTCATCTTTATGTAGAGCAACAATTCTTTTTTTCAGATCCTCAAAGAGTTCTTTGCCATGAGGTGCTATGATGAACTTTCAGTGACCAGTATGAGAGGGTGAGAGTGATAACACCACATTTAACACACCTGCTCCACTTTTACACCTGAGACCTTGTAACACCAACGAGTCACATGACACCAGGGAGGGAAAATGGCTCATTGGGCCCAATTTGGACATTTTCACTTAGGGGTGTACTCACTTTTGTTGCCAGTTGCTTAGACATTAATGGCTGTGTGTTGAGTTACTTTGAGGGGACAGCAAATTTACACTGTTATACAAGCTGTACACTCACTACTTTACATTGTAGCAAAGTGTAATTTCTTCAGTGTTGTCACATGAAAAGATATACTAGAATATTTTCAAAAATGTGAGGGGTGTACTCACTTTTGTGAGATACTATACACTAAAATATATGCACTTATAGACATTATACTACAATGGTGGTAATCAGCGACTTATAGTGGGACTGTAATAGGGTGGTGGGCAATCTGACCCTAACAGACACTACTTGGGAGGGTCACTAATGGACACTGGCATCGCTAGTGACACTAATACAGTGATACATTGATACTGTACTATTGACACTGGCTGAGAAGGAGTTAACATATAGGGGCAATCAAGGGGTTAACTATGTGCCTAACAATGTGAAATGGGTGTAATATGTGCTGCTTTTGTTTTCTGACCTAGCTATTTCTATGCACACAGAGTTTAGTGTTTTTGTAAACACAGAACTCTGTCTGTGATTGGACACAGCCAGTCAGCTGATTTCAACCAAAATCATTGGCTGAAATCTGCTGCCAAACTTGTGCTGTGTCCAATCACAGCAAGTGTGAGGAAGAGGCATGCGCACCCCAAACCTGGAAGACGGGTGGCGACATACAGGTAAATTGTCCGGCCTACCTGTGTTGCTTGCCTGCAGTAAAACTACTATGGGCAGATGGCAAGTAGTTAAGCACCACAATCTAAGGAAGTGATCAGTAGGTCATGAAATATGTTTTTTGAACAATAGAAACAAGCTTAAAGCAGTAAATGTTACACATGCAATGTTTAAAGGCTAAGTCTTAACTTTTTTTTTTTTTTTTTTAATTCTAACTCCTTTTGTCATGGCCTAAAGTTTGTCCAAGAAGTAAGGCAGAAGTAATAGAGCGGGGTTTTGAAATATCCATAAAGACACTAAGGTAAGCGTATGTAGAATAAATGGAGAGCTGTTTTATTTTTGCAAAAGAGGTACATTAATGCTATATTGGTAAACTCTGTAAACTCTTCTCTACCTTCAACTCTCTACTTTGTCCTCCACCGCCTCCACCCACTGACTTACTCACTGCCCAGGAAATCGCTAATCACTTCAAAAACAAGATTGATACAATCCGTGATGAAATCTCCATTCTACAGGTATCTCCCCCAGCTAAGACCCCATGTCAACAGGTACAACTGACACTCCCCCTATTCAAATCTACTACTACAGATGAAGTTGCTAAACTCCTTCCTATCGCCCACCTAACCACCTGTCCCCTGGACCCTATTCCCTCTCAAATGCTACGGTCACCCTCTGACTCCATCCTACACTCTCTAACCCACATCTTCAATCTCTCCCTCACCTCTGGCATCTTCCCCGATGCTCTAAAACATGCACTGGTCACCCCCATACTCAAAAAGCCGTCCTTGGACCCTACCAATCTTAACAACCTACGCCCAATCTCCTTGCTCCCCTTTTCCTCTAAACTCCTTGAACACCTGGTTTACAACCAACTGAGTGACCACCTCATTAAAAACAACCTTCTTGATCCCCTTCAATCTGGATTTCGCCCTCAACACTCCACAGAAACTGCTCTTTTAAAACTCACAAATGACCTACTAACTACAAAAACCAACGGACACTATTCTGTACTCCTACTTCTGGATCTTTCAGCTGCCTTTGACACGGTTGACCACCCCCTCCTCCTCAAAAAACTTTACTCCCTCGGTCTCCGTGACTGTGCTCTTCAGTGGCTCTCATCCTACCTATCCCAATGCACCTTCAGTGTCACTTACAATTCTACTTCCTCCACTCCTCTTCCCTTCTCTGTCGGGGTCCCCCAAGGTTCTGTTCTTGGACCTCTTTTATTTTCAATCTACACCTCTTCCCTGGGTCAGCTGATAGCCTCTCACGGCTTTCAATATAATTTCTATGCTGATGACACACAAATCTATCTCTCCACCCCTCAACTCACTCCATCAGTCTCCTCACGCATCACTAACTTACTAACCGACATATCTGTATGGATGTCACACCACTTCCTCAAACTCAACTTGTCCAAAACTGAGCTTATAATATTTCCTCCCCCACGTGCCTCTTCCCCTGACTTCTCTGTCAAGAGCAATGGCAAAACCATCCACCTGTCCCCACATGTCAGGGTGCTAGGTGTTATCCTAGATTCTGAACTCTCCTTTCAGCCCCACATCCAATCACTTTCCAAAGCTTGCCGCCTCAACCTCCGCAACATCTCTAAACTACGTCCCTTTCTAACCAATGAAACCACAAAGCTCCTGATTCACTCCCTGGTTATCTCTCGCCTTGACTATTGCAACTCACTCCTCATTGGCTTACCTTTAAACAGACTATCCCCCCTTCAGTCCATCATGAATGCTGCTGCCAGACTCATCCACCTTACAAACCGCTCAGTGTCTGCTACCCCTCTCTGCCAATCCCTCCATTGGCTACCACTCGCCCAACGAATTAAATTCAAAATACTAACAATAAGTTACAAAGCCATCCACAACTCTGCCCCCAGCTACATCACTAACCTAGTCTCAAAATACCAACCTAATCGCCATCTCCGTTCCTCCCAAGACCTCCTGCTCTCTAGCTCCCTCATCACCTCCTCCCATATCCGCCTCCAGGACTTCTCCCGAGCCTCGCCCATCCTCTGGAATTCCCTACCCCAATCTGTCAGACTGTCTCCAACTTTTTCCACTTTTAGGCGATCCCTGAAAACTTTCCTCTTCAGAGAAGCCTATCCTGCCTCCATCTAACAACTGCACTATTTTCTCCATTAGCTCATCCCCCACAGCTATTACCCTTTTGTATAACTTGACCCTCCCTCCTAGATTGTAAGCTCTAACGAGCAGAGCCCTCTGATTCATCCTGTATTGAATTGTATTGTACTTGTGCTGTCTGCCCTAATGTTGTAAAGTGCTGCGTAAACTGTCGGCGCTATATAAATCCTGTATAATAATAATAATAATAATAATAATAATATTGGTACATAGGGGAGCTGCGATTCTTAAAAAAATAGCTGAATTTATCCTTTATTTTGTGACATAGATTAAAGTTTGAATTGACCACATCCAATCAGGGCCACTGATAAGGCAGTACAGTCAGCCCTCCTGTACTGGGCACAGGCCTCATCAGTGCTAAGCAGGAGGGCCTGCAGTACTGCCTTATTGCTGACACTTGTGACTCTTGTGCACTGCTGTCATCTTCTACTTTTCTTTCCTTCCTCTTGCTGCACTGCAGGAGGATCGGTTCTAGTATCTGCATCCCCTTCTCCCTGCTGTCTGGGACCTCTGTGTGCCCATTTCCCCCCTCAGTGCTGCCATTTTTCCTCCTCTCCTGTTCTACCAGCAGCTGTTGAGGGCACACAGGTGGATTATTTCAGGATGGTGAGTGGGGGGCTCACCATCCTGAATGAACACACCACGCTGAATGAATACAGTGAGCGACCAGTACAGATCACTCACTGTGGAGATTCAGATATTGCCTCTGTGCCACTTTTCACTTAAATGGGTCTTGTTCGACTGGGGGTATAATTTCTGCCATGCCTGCAAAGCATAGCATCACAGGAGTTGCATTTTAGCAAAAATAACATTTGATATTTATAGAGGAGGGGGGCCCTATCAGGTAGCCTGTATGGGGCCCCGTGATTTCTATCAGCAGCCCTGCATCCAATACACTTCTTAACAATGAAACAGCCATAATAAGTTTTCATGACCTCTAAACTTACAAGTTTTGAATCATGTTTTGTACTGACTGGATCTCTTTATTTTTTATTAGATGATTCAATAAATTATTAGCACATTGACAAGAGATGTCAATTTTAACTATTCATTCTCCCAAGAGACCATACAATTCTTACTCATTATCTGCCATTCTCTTCTAACTGGATGTGTGTGTACATCAAAATAATAATAAAAAAAATAAAATAAAAGTAATAATAGTAATAGTTGATGTTAGGTATAAACTGTCAATGAAATTGGATGTTCTGTTCACTTATAATGAGGAGTGCTGTCTGTGCAGTCTATAAATCATACTGCGTTCAGATTACTCTGCCTTGACTAGCAAAATTGTGTCCTAGTTAATCAGTATCACCTGGGAGTTGATTATCTCATCAAGATATTTGGAATGCTGCAGTTGCTCTTCCCCCTCCTCCACAGCGGAAAACATAGTGAACCGTGTGACTGGCTGATTTACTTTCATTTAATCGTCTGATTTCTTGTTGTACAGTACCTCTCAAGTGTCAGTGCTAAACTTTACATTTATTACAGTTTATTAACTTCTCTATTATGGAAAGATTAGCATGATAATTGTCCAGTGATTTTAGTGAGAAAAGAGTCTGAAGTGTTACATGGTCTTGGTATGACATTTGAGTTTGTATGCCAAATAATGATCGCATAAAGAAAATGAAGAAAAGGTTTGTTCATTCGTATCATATAGTAAATAGGTTACATTTCAAATAAGGCACTTTGGATTATTACAGAAAAATGATAGAATAATACAATAATAGGATTTTTGTACTGACTGTAAAATCCTGTTGTTGGAGTCTTTTGAGTGGCACAGGAAGTCCTATACCTTGAGATTATACTGTGAACATTTTGGAGCAAAACCATTCTTCCACAGAAACTGAGGGAATGACACCTTGTTCCAAAAGGCCCTCAAGGGCTCAGTGGAGGTATGCTAATCTGTGCGGTGACACAGAATGGTTGGAGTTGAAAACAGAAGTTGCAAACAGTCAAAGTGTCTGCAAGAGTACACAAATGTCCCTCTGGAAAGCTGGGTTGCATGTTCATGCCAGAGAAGAATTATCAGAGGATTGAGTGGACATTGAACCCCAAGGAGATCTCTTTCTTCTAGTAGTGTCCTCAATAATGGTATCAAGAGTAGATCTGAAGAAACGCTGTCCCTTGAAGGCCATGCAGATCAGACACTTCTTAGATATGCATGCATATGGACAGGATACCCATGCAGGTGATGAACCTCTGCCAGTCTGTCACAACCATAGTTTAAAGTTCCAATAATTATCTTCAAACATTCCATAACTAATGGATCAAATGCAACAGTGGGAAGTTCTCTTTTTTTAGGGGACTTTGCCCAGTCACCCAAGGTGTAGCAAAATAAGGTCACAGCCAAGATGGGGTGAACAGCATGGTCAGCCAGTGAGGCCAGAACTCTAGATAGATAATGTCCAAACATTTATCAGTTGGGTACTTAAAGACTGGTGCACCTACACCAGTATGGTGGTTGCTTTGTTAAAGTGGGACATTTTCATCTCCACAGTAGGGATATGTCAAACATACTTGGATTCAGTTTGAGGTGGGTTTGATTAACATGACTGAAGTCTGGAGTGCCAAATCTATACTTGCTGCGCATCTTGCAGCGTAGGCTTTCCCAATATATTTGGGGAGCAATTAAACCCCAGCATGCCCTTGATATGCCCCAAACAGGAAGGGGCTCTGGGGATCTTGCATGTTGTCAAATATTATTATGCAGCTATGCTTTCCCAACCGCTTAAAGCAGAACTTCAGTCATGTTTTCATCTTTCCATCTATTAAATCCTCTGCCCTTGTTGTTTTAACTTTGAATAGTAAAATGTTTTTTTTTTTCTGCCAGTAAATACCTTATATAGCCCACTTCAGGTTTCTTGTCTGGTAAAAAGCAAGGCTTATGACATCATGCACAGGTCTCTCTCTCACTCTTGTGAGAGTTTGCCAGGAAGGGAGGGGGGGTGAGTCATAAGAGGGCCAATGAGAGCTGCATGGCTTCAGAGCTGGAGGTGTGCCTCTGTGTGTCTTTGTAAATCCAGGAAGTGAACAGGCAGCAGGTTAAGCTGCCCACAGTTAAAATGGTTGCAGCGAGACTCAGTGGAGGAAGATTTCTGCAGCATATTTGGCAAGTACAGAGTCACAGTATATATAAAATAATATGCAAAGTGGTATGAGGGAAGCTTCAGAATGGCAAAGATGTTTTTATTACAAATTACCTCTCTGAGTTAGTCTGAAGGCAGTGGACTGTAACCCCCCTCACGACCGATAATCTTTTGTGGCTTACCCCACAGGAACACAAGGCGCTCACAAATCCAGTCACCCTACATTTCCTGACAATTTGGGATAGGTTGGACCTCCAGGTTACTATCTTCAACTTACTAAACTAACAAGTGCTTGGGGATAGAAAACATTGTTTCAGGGTGTTTCCAATCCTCATACAGGAAGACTTGGGTCACTGGATTCACCAAGAAAGTCTTTGTGGTCTTATGGTCTAGACAGGGAATAGCACTGGTAGAAGCAGAAACAGTAGAAACAGGTTAAAGATTGGGATGAATCAGAATCAGCAGCTGATGACTCAGAGGCTTGTGGCCTCTGTGGTCGCACTTAGTAAATAACTGGGTGATTTGGGCTTTAAAGTCTTGCATGACTGTAGTAAAAATCTCAACAGTGAGGGAAAAGGAAAAGGTAACACTTAAAAGGGCTAAAAAAGGCTCCAAAGATCAAATAGACTCTAGGAGCAGAGGGCAACAGGATTTCAGGCTGCAGATGGCAGCCACATCAGCAGCAGCACGTCAAGAAGCCCCAGAGCTGTTAGTACCTCTCTGTGTTTAGCTAGACCAGCCCACAAACAGAGTGAGTTCCGGGTCTTTTAAGAAACAGAAAGCACTCTGCAGCTAAGATAGTCTGGAAGGTGCCCTACCTGGAACCCAGTGCCCAGGTCACTTCAAGGCTATCCCTGCAACATCCATTCCAACGGGGTACTTCAACAGCCAGGTTGAGAATGACCGCACCATATAGCTGCAATTGGAGAGACTAGCTCTATCAGCAATGTAGAGAAGAGCCTTGATTACAGAAATAAATCTTGAAGAGTAAGAAATAAGGTTACATAGTTAGTCTGGTTGAAAAAAGACACAAAGTCCATCTAGTTCAAGCAATAAAAAGGGGAAAACAAAACAAACATTTTTGTTTTGCAATCCTATATACACATCCCATACCCACAGTTGTTTCAGAGGAAGGCAAAAAAAAAAAAAACAGCAAAACAATGTTTGCTCCAATTTGCTCCAGCAGGGGAAAAAAATCCCTCCTGACCCCCCATCCCTGAATATGGATCTTCTTCATGTTTAGAGCCCAGTGGTTATGCTTTACTGTTCCTCCTTATCAGCCAAGACTGACTGATTGGTAACATTATGGTTCAAGAATTGTTAATCAAGGTGATTGAGTGATTGGTTTCCATACATCAAAGGGACTTCTACCCACATGATTTTGTACAAGAATTTCATTCCTCACCCTTTCCTAATCTTGCAAGGTAGTAGGGTACATTTATTTACAGGTGGTACTAGCTCACCAGGTCACAAGGTCATTAATAGGCTACTAGTTGACTTCAGATTGTACTGTCCATAAACTTTACATCTCTAAACTGTATACAAGTAGTTGAGATTGAACCCATGTAATACACATATGGAAACATGATGCAGAAGGGAAGTAAGTACCGTATATGACAGTCAAACAAATAATTTTAAAATTAACATTTTAATTAGCGATGACTCCATAAGAAGCATGTGTGATTCATCAGCTTTATTTGCTGCTGATTACTTCCATGTGGAATATGTCTGATCACTAAAGAACTATACAATTTTGGAATCCCATGAATCATGTCATGATAATTCTCTGCTGATTGGAAAAATCACCATTCACGTTTTCAAACCGATTTTTTTTATAACTAATTACAATACCAATAAAATGCTCTATTCTTTAACTTTAACAATTTAAAATGATGATTTCATGGTACTTGGGACACCTTATAAAATGCAAGTCCATCCAGTTTGGGTATTCAAGATCAAGGTAGAGAATCATGAAATTAGTGAACTGGAAAAAAAATGCTCTGTGATCACATATGTCTTCCCACTATTCTTGTGGCTTTAGGCTTTCAGTATGTTTCCATTGTTTTTTGGTGTTTTTCTGCATATGAACCTAACACTTCAGCAACCTAGCTCTTAGATGCCAGTTGTTAAACCCATTTTGAATTTGCATAACCTGTACATAATACAATACTGTCCAGTTATCCTGTTGCTGGTACATAAAGAAGTACAGTATCTCACAAAAGTGAGTACACCCCTCACATGTGACAACACTGAAGAAATTACACTTTGCTGTAATGTAAAGTAGTGAGTGTACAGCTTGTATAACAGTATAAATTTGCTGTCCCCCTCAAAATAACTCAACACACAGCCATTAATGTCTAAACCAGTGGCAACAAAAGTGAGTACACCCCTAAGTGAAAATGTCCAAACTGGGCCCAAAGTGTCAATATTTTGTGTGGCCACCATTATTTTCCAGTACTGCCTTAACCCTTTTGGACAAGGAGTTCACCAGAGCTGCACAGGTTGCCACTGGAATCCTCTTCCACTCCTCCATGATGACATCACGGAGCTGATGGATGTTAGAGACCTTGGGTTCCTCCACCTTCTGTTTGAGGATGCCCAACAGATGCTCAATAGGGTTTAGGTCTGGAGACATGCTTGGCCAGTCCATCACCTTTACCCTCAGGTTCTTTAGCAAGGCAGTGGTCATCTTGGAGGTATGTTTGGGCTCATTATCATGTTGGAATACTGCCCCGAGGCCCAGTCTCTGAAGGGAGGGGATCATGCTCTGCTTCAGTATGTCACAGTACATGTTGGCATTTATGGTTCCCTCAATGAACTGTAGCTCCCCAGTGCCGGCAGCACCATGACTCTCCCACCACCATGCTTGACCGTAGGCAAGACACACTTGTCTTTGTACTCCTCACCTGGTTGTCGCCACACACGCTTGACACCATCTGAACCAAATAAGTTTATCTTGGTCTCATCAGACCACAGGATATGGTTCCAGTAATCCATGTACTTTGTCTGCTTGTCTTCAGCAAACTGTTTGCGGGCTTTCGTATGCATCATCTTTAGAAGAAGCTTCCTTCAGGGAAGACAGCAATGCAGACCATATTGATGCAGTGTGTGGCGTATGGTCTGAGCATTTGCAGGCTGACCCCCCACCTCTTCAACCTGTGCAGCAATGCTGGCAGCACTCATACGTCTATTTCCCAAAGACAACCTCTGGCTATGACACTGAGCATGTGCACTCAACTTCTTTGGTTTACCATGGCGAGGCCTGTTCTGAGTGGATCCTGTCCTGTTAAACCACTGTATGGTCTTGGCCACTGTGCTGCAGCTCAGTTTCAGGGTCTTGGCCATCTTCTTATAGCCTAGGCCATCCTTATGTAGAGCAAAAATTCTTTTATTCAGATCCTCATAGAGTTCTTTGCCATGAGGTGCCATATTGAACTTCCAGTGACCAGTATGAGAGAATGAAAGCGATAATACCAAATTTAACACACCTGCTGCAAATTCACACCTGAGACCTTGTAACATGGATGAGTCACATGACACCATGGAGGTAAAATGGCTAATTGGGCCCAAATTGAACATTTTCCCTTGGGGGTGTACTCATTTTTGTTGCCAGAGGTTTAGACATTAATATCTGTGTGTTATTTTGAGGGGACAGCAAATGTACACTGTTATAGAAGCTGTACACTCATTACTTAAAGTGGAGGTCCACCACAAAAAAAAAAAATGCACCAAAAAATACTTAAAAATTGGAGGTAAAAAAAAAAAATGTAACTCACCTGAAATGGCTGTTGCTAGGCAGTCTTCCTAATCTGCCTCTTCCTACGCCGCGGTGATGTTCTGTCTTCTCGTCCCCACATTGTCTTCTGGGGAATGGGGCGCGGTGTGTTATGGGATCTGTGTGTGTCCCACAACACATCACGTCCCAATCACAAAGCGCTGCGCGACTCGTACATGCGCAGTAGGAAACGTGCAGTGAAGCCGTAAGGCTCCACTGCCTGTTTCCCTTAGTTAGGATGGCGGTGCCGGGACCCGAGAGCCGAGGAACGGGTCGGCCTCGGGCGGCCGACATCATGGGCACCCAGGACAGGTACATGTGCTTATTTAAAGTCAGTAGCTACAGTGTTTGTAGCTGCTGACTTTTAAATTTTTTTTTCCCGGCCGGAACCCCACTTTAACATTGTAACAAGGTGTCATTTCTTCAATGTTATCACATGAAAATATATAATAAAATATTTACAAAAATGTGAGGGGTGTACTCACTTTTGTGAGATACTGTAAGTAAATACTAGAAAAATAATAGATACCACAGAAAACACTGAGGCTTTAGACCATCTCATCTTTCCATTTTGAGCAAATAACCTAGTCAGCATTTTTTCCTTCTATGGTGCCTTAAAACTTTAGTAGCTTGACCAGTCAATTATTGAATGCTGTTTTATGAGTAAAATCAAATACTCACGTTAAATTGGACTTTCAAACTTAAGGCTTTAAACCTGCCATGAGAACGCACAGAACTGAAAATAGTGCACACATAGCCTTTGTTTTCTCTCCACAGGAAACATGAATAAAGGCTTCTTTAAAGATATCATTACAGCTCTTATAGCTGTGCCTTAAATTTTAAAGTAATTCTGAACTGGCCATCTCCATTTTCAATATAATGATCCCTAACGTAGTCCATCTGCAGCATCTACAAAAGACTGTGGAATTAATTGCAGAAGAACTCCTCCTGAGTAAATGTCGAACTTTACATTTAGATGCTTATTGGTACCTTAGCGTGCTAGTGTTAAAATGCAACAGTTATTCTATTCCGATATAATGGAAATGGCACAAATTATGATGATTAGGTTAGATTGCCCACTATGAAGACACAACAAAAAAAATGTTTTCTCTCTGTAATTTAAGCTTTCTAGGTTTTCAGTTGCAGCTTGCAAAGTGCTTCCTATGGTGCATAGGCTTAAAAAACACAGCAATAACACAGAAAAAGAAGTTAAGGATGAAAATTGAAAAAGAGAAAGCTTATGTTTATTAGTAATATAATAGTTATCAAATCAGATATACTCTCCTGCTACATCCAAAAGCAACATGTTTTATATTCGTTGGGTTATTAATAAACCATGCAGATGGGCTAACTGAACCCAAAATGGTATATTTCAATTGTGGGTGGATACTGGTGGATTAAATTACATTATGGCTTCTTATAACATTCAGAATCTCAAGTGGACAGAATAGATATTTGCATTTAATTCTTAGGAAGTGGTACCTGCATGTAGTGATGAGTGAACCAATTAAGTTTGGTTCATTGGAGGTTTGCCGAAAAATAAAATAATTTGCAAACACCAAACAATGTGTTTCAACCCTATTGAAGTCTATGAAAGCCAGATCTTATAATACTTTTTTGGACTTTCTTGAGGTCAGTTTGCAGGGTTTTTTTTTAAGAAATAGGCATGGGTAGCTGGGCACTTCCATGGAGAATATGTACCAATGCAAAAAAATAAATAAATATATAGTTCAACAGGAAGCAGGTCTGCCAGTTTAACGCTATATAGTTTTGTGTGCATTACTGCCAGTTTAATTCCATAAAGTTTTGTATGTTGCTGCCAGTTTACATCATTTACTTCTCTGTGTGTCACTGCCAGTTAAATGCCACTTACTTTTGTGTGCATTACTGCCAGTTTAATGCCATGTAGTTTTGTGTGCGCTACTGCCAGTTTAATGCCACATAGTTCTGTGTGCGTTACTGCCAGTTTAACGTCATATAGTTTTGTGTGTAGTACTGACAGTTTAACGCCATTTACTTCTGTGTGAGTTACTACCAGTTTAATGCCATATAACTTTGTGTGCGCTACTGCCAGTTTAACGCCATATAGTTCTGTGTGTGTTACTGCCAGTTTAACGCCATTTACTTTTGTGTGCTTTACTGCCAGTTTAACGCCATATAGTTCTGTGTGCGTCACTGCCAGTTTAACACCATTTACTTGTGTGTTACTACCAGTTTAATGCCATTTACTTTTGTGTGCATTACTGCCAGTTTAACGCCATATAGTTTTGTATGTTGCTGCCAGTTTAACATAATTTACTTCTGTGTGTGTTATTGCCAGTTTAACACCATTTACTTTTGTGTGTGTCACTGCCAGTTAAACGCCACTTACTTTTGTGTGCATTACTACCAGTTTAATGCCATTTACTTTTGTGTGCATTACTGCCAGTTTAACACCATATAGTTTTGTATGTTGCTGCCAGTTTAACATAATTTACTTCTGTGTGTGTTACTGCCAGTTTAACACCATTTACTTTTGTGTGTGTCACTGCCAGTTAAACGCCACTTACTTTTGTGTGCATTACTACCAGTTTAATGCCATTTACTTTTGTGTGCGTTACTGCCAGTTTAACGCCATATAGTTTTGTATGTTGCTGCCAGTTTAACATAATTTACTTCTGTGTGCGTTACTGCCAGTTTAACACCATTTACTTTTGTGTGTGTCACTGCCAGTTAAATGCCACTTACTTTTGTGTGCATTACTGCCAGTTTAATGCCATATAGTTTTGTGTGCGCTACTGCCAGTTTAATGCCACATAGTTCTGTGTGCGTTACTGCCAGTTTAACGTCATATAGTTTTGTGTGCATTACTGACAGTTTAACGCCATTTACTTCTGTGTGCGTTACTACCAGTTTAATGCCATATAACTTTGTGTGTGCTACTGCCAGTTTAACGCCATATAGTTCTGTGTGCGTCACTGCCAGTTTAACGCCATATAGTTTTGTGCGTTACTGCCAGTTTAACACCATTTACTTCTGTGTGCGTTACTGCCAGTTTAACGACATTTACTTTTGTATGCGTTACTGCCAGTTTAACGCCATATAGTTTTGTGTGCGCTACTGCCAGTTTAACGCCATATAGTTATGTGCATCACTGTATGTTTGGCGCATTATATTGCAGTATATTATAGTGTATCCGTGGAGTGTGTCTGTGTAGTGTGAGTACACAAATTAAAGTGCACCAAACACCTCTTTACATTGATTAAAGTGCGTCTACGTACAGATTTCAACTTCTTCATTACATTTGCTTATAAGCACCGCCCCCTCCCTCCCAATAATGTCTGGGAGGACAACATGGCCTCAGATGCTTTGGAGGCTTGGACTCTTTCAACTGTGTGTATGGCTAACTACACCTGCTCATACTTTGACAGTGGTAGACCAACAGCTTTTACTACTGTGGGGTATTTAAACACCTTAGACATCCATTATTTGGAACCACTCTGGTTCTTCTCTGGTGGATGAAGGGAGGAGCCTCTCATCTCTAATATGTTGCCATCCTGGAAAGTTCATAGAAACACCGCTACCGGGTCTCTGCTAAAAAAAATGAGGTGAAGACACAGGCAAAAGAACCACCACCACCAGAGAGGCTCGGAACACACACACCCCAGCGCCATTTTGTCCAAACCAGGAAATGCAGTGTCCATGTGTAGGAAGCATCATAGACGAAATGCATAGGGATGAGCCTGCTGATGTCATTGCATTACCTACAAACCTTAATTTTAAGGGCTTGATCCACTTTCTAAATGTGAGTGTTTCCAATTTTCTTTTAATACATTTTATGTTTAGAAGGATTCACACTATGTGGACTATTTCCTTTTTTGGTCACGCTATTTTGAACACTTGAAAGGATTTGGTCTGACAAGTTGGCTGCTTCTGAGGACTGCTTCTCGGTGACATCTCTTGAACATTTGGATTGTCTTACAACTTGATCTAGAGCCCAGATGTGGAGATCCCATATCTTGGTGGTGGTATCATAAGTCTTGTTGACTCACTGAGCATATGCCCATTTGCTCAGTGTTGGGTCTCCACCTCAACATCGATGTTACGTGGAATCCCACTTCTAGTTACACAATTTGTTTTCACCGTCTACTCAAGCACTGTTATGTTTATGTTTTAAAAAAACCTTTATATGATGGCACAGACTTTAGTTTGGGTGTGAATTCCACATCTCTTTTTCATTATTATTGATTTTTGTGGTCATTGCCCAGTGTATATTAGTTTGTATATACATGAATTTTCATTTTTTGAGCGCTGCACATAGTTTTACCTTTCACATATCCTTCATTTACACTTGTCTAATGCCCCGTACACACGGTCGGATTTTCCGATGGAAAATGTCCGATCGGAGCGTGTTGTCGGAAATTCCGACCGTGTGTGGGCTCCATCGGACATTTTCCATCGGATTTTCCGACACACAAAGTTGGAGAGCAGGAGATAAAATTTTCCGACAACAAAATCCGTTGTCGGAAATTCCGATCGTGTGTACACAAATCCGACGGACAAAGTGCCACGCATGCTCAGAATAAATAAAGAGATGAAAGCTATTGGCCACTGCCCGGTTTATAGTCCCGACGTACATGTTTTACGTCACCGCGTTTAAAACGATCGGATTTTCCGACAACTTTGTGTGACCGTGTGTATGCAAGACAAGTTTGAGCCAACATCCGTCGGGAAAAAATCCATGGATTTTGTTGTCGGAATGTCCGAACAAAGTCCGACCGTGTGTACGGGGCATTAGTGTTGTGCTGGCTGCTATTTGATATATGTCAGTGCGATATACACCAATTTTTCTCCTTCCATCTCTCTACCATCATGTGGAAAGGAATGTTCTGGCATTGTTGGGCAAGGCAGTCAGCCATAAAATTCACCTTACTGCTGACACGTGGTCCAGCAAGCATGGACAGGGATGATATATTTTGTTCACAGCACACTGGGTAACACTGCTTGCAACTCAAAAGGATGCAGGGCTTGGTTGTTGTGTCCCCACGTCTCCATACAGCTGGTGGTGATGATGCCAGTCCTCCTCCTCCTCCGCCACTTCCATGCCCTCTTCTGCAGAATTGTCCTATGAACATCAGGTACCCCTAAGCGTTCAAAGGGCTATTCCCAGAGTCAGGCTAAAACGTGCCATGCAGTGCTTCAGCTGGTGTGTTTAGGGGACAGGAACCACACCGGAGCAGAGATTCTTGCAGCTCTACAGGCCAAGAGGTGGTTCACACCATGCCAGATGGAGCCAGGAATGGTGGTGTGCGATAATGGCTCAAACCTCCTGTCTGCCCTTAGACAGGGAAAGTTGACACATGTGCCATGCCTGGCACATGTCTTCAATTTGGTGGTGCAGCATTTCCTAAATACGTACCCAGGGTTGCAAGATGTGCTAAAGCTGGCCAGAACAGTCTGCAGCCATTTCAGGCAGTCATACACAGCCAATGCTCAGTTGGCTAAAATTCTGCAGGAAATGCACCTGCCCATAAACCGCCTGATTTGTGACATGCCCACCAGGTGGAACTCGACTTTGTCAATGCTGCAGTGGCTATACATGCAGCCGAGGGCTGTCAACGAGTACCTGTGTGAATACGGCACAACGACAGACTCAAGCTGCCTCAGCTTTTTTTCCCCACACCAATGGCTGATCATTAAGGATGCATGCACTGTATTGTCACCATTTGAGAAGGCCACAAGGATGGTGAGCCATGACAGTGCATGCATCAGTGACACAATCCCTGTTGTGTTCCTGCTGGAGCAGACTCTGCATGGCATTATGGACAGGGTACTGGAGGCAGAGCAGCAGGAGGAAGAGGAGGAGTTCCTTTCCTCTCAAGAACCACTTTATCCAGACACCATCATTCCTATGTCACAGAACACACAGAAGGAGAGAGGGGAGGAGGATGAGGAGGGGGATTCTGGCACTTTCATAGGCTTCGAAGAAGAGGAAGACGTGCGTCAATCTGTAAGTGATGGCTTTCCAACCCTAGGACCCTTGGGAGTAGTACATGGCTGGGAGGAGGAAGTCCCAGGTGCTTTCATCCTGAGTGACCCCGAGGAGTCTGCTGCTCAAGCCTCTGCAAATTTGAGGTGCATGGGCAACCTCATGCTTCAAAGCCTACGAAAGGACCCAAGAATACGTGGCATAAAGGAGAAGGATGATTACTGGTTGGCAACCCTCCTTGACCACCGTTATGAGGGGAAGGTCTCAGAACTCATCCCGTCCCCACAGAGAGTGCAGAAGATAAAATCTCTTGATGACACATTTAGAAGGATTTTATTGAATGTTTTTCCTGACTCCAGTAGGTTACAGTGTCGTGGAAAACGTTGTTTTGAGTCTTCTGTTGGTCAAGAGAGGAGCGTTGGAGAAGGCATCCGCCTAAGTGAGGCATTTCAGAATTTTTTTAGTCCTCACCACCCAGGGTTGTCAGCTGCCACATCCCACTGGCAGTGTCTGCATCACATGGTGGATGATTACCTTGGGGCCATAACAGAGATGGAGAGCTTTCCAGCTGAGGATCCACTGACTTACTGGGTCATGAGAATAGACCACTGGCCAAAACTTGCCCAGTATGCTATTAAGTTGTTGGGCTGCCCTGCATCCAGCGTGCTTTCGGAATGGGCATTCAGTGCTGCAGGAGGTTTCATTACTGATCATATAACGCGTCTGTCCACAGACTCCGTGGACCATTTGACTTTTATAATAATGAATCAGTCCTCGATTACCAGCTATGAAGCCCCTGATGCATATCTCACCGATTAAGTCTTTTTGGGATGTGGAATCTCTGCAGGACTTGGAGGCTGCCTAGCTTTGAGGGTGTTCAATCATTTCATCTGGAAGAATGTTTTTGGTATAGGTTTCATGGTCACAATTAACACCAAAGACCATTTTTTCAGCACCTGTTTGACAGGTGCATATCATTGCAATTTTTTTTGCCTTCATCAAGTGCGCCTCTATAGGGGTTACAGTGGGAAGGCACCCCCGACACCCAAAGAGTAATTTTTCTGCACCTGTTTGACAGGTGCATATCATTGCAATTTTTTACAGCAAGGCCAATTCTTGCTTTCATCAAGATTACCTCTATAGGGATACGGTGGGAAGGCGCCACTGACACCTAAAGACCAATTTTTACGCACCTGTTACTTCTATCCAAACTCAAAGTGACACCAGAATGTATCCAAAAAAATCTCTAATCTTGTTCCCAGTGCACTAAATTGTGGCCTCATCATACACACTGGCTCCCCAGCTGTTGCTGAGCAAAATAAAGGCAGCTTGCAGGGAATATGTCTTTTTTTGGCTTTATAAATGCAATTATTGCTGCAGCAGATTATAGACATGGTACAGATCTGCCACTTTACAGGTAGACTAAGGGGACCCCCCAGACACTATATTGGAAGGAATTTTTCATTTTTTGGCTTTCACATTAAGAATCAAAAAATCACTGTTCATTTAAAAATTACGTTTTTCACAAACTTTTTTTTTTATTGATACATGTCCCCCAGGGCAGGACCCGGACCCCTATAACCATTGTATGCCCAATTACTTGAATATGAGCCTTCAAAATGGGCACTTTTGATTTTTGATGTTCGGGTCCCATTGACTTTAATGGGAGTCATTATTCGGGTCCAAACTTTCACGGTGTTCGGAAGTTCTGGTGCGAACTGAACAGGAGTCAGTTCGGCCCATCCCTAATCTCCACCTGTCTATGAAGAAAAACAGATTCTAGAACAAATGACATAACAAGGGGCTAAAGCACACTGTCAGCTAATGTTATAGAGCCACTACAGGCTCTGGAAGGATCCTGACTATATTGTTGAAATCCACCCAGCTGCCTGATTGACAGCACAAAGTTCATTCAGATCAGGTCCATGCTCTCACAGGGACCTGCCATCTACTGACACACTTAAAAATGAAGACTGAACCCCTGAGGTGCTTTTAGAGACCTAACATCTGAAGATCCCTGTACACTTTTGTGGAGGATGAATCTGAATGGTCTCCAAACTTGCCAAGACAGAAATTTTTAAGTGGAGTAGAATGTAGCAGATTACACATTTACTCATAATGCTTAAATGCGGGCACGGGCTTCTTTAATGCAGTACCTCAGAGAGGCTACACCTGATAAGGCAGAGGTAGCTTGACATATGATCTTGAGCCAGATGCGATGCCCTGCATTGTCAGAACTAGTGTTGAAGCAGCCGTGCAGGAGCCTAATATCATGCAGCTTCTACAGGCAATCTAGCTCTTGTGGGGAGCCCCTCTCCTATTACTACCAGAGTGCTCCAGTACCCTTAGTGTGTCCCTCCAACTGTCCAAATGCCATGCATCAGTAGAGACTTGCCCTGTACCTGGACCAGAGTGACCATAACACACCTGTATATATTTTTCAAGCTTTATTCAAAGGTATAAATCCCTATAAAGTGAAATTGCTGGGTTAGGCAAATGCAATGCAACTTCAGAAAAAAGTTAAGGCGACTACACAGCTACACAGGGGAAATGACTATCAGCAAACCGAAACTCTGCCTATGCCACTGGCCAGTGGAACTAAATGATAGTAAAGCATTCCTACTGGCATTTAAACAAGAATGGGTGGAGGCAAGGAGACCTCTCACTACTGATGAAGTTTGTTCCTGGGTCTCAGTTGGAACATTTGGAACAGCAGGTTGGAATGTGCAGCACATGGCCTTGCCTAAATAGCAGCACACACAGGGTCTCTGGAGCTCTATCTAGCAGCAATGTAGCAGCTCACAGCCCAGATTGCAGAACATGAACAATCTCTCAGCAATCCAGAATCAGAAAATGGTTCTGTAACAGTAAAACCATGTGTCTCTGGACCCAGGCAGCAGCACAGCATCTCTCGTTTTTCTTCTGTGCAAGGCTCCTGAAAATTTGCCCTACACAGGAAACATCAAGAGTCCAGATGTGCACTTTAGCTCCTGAGCTCTGTACAAAGGCTCCCAAGTTAATTGTGCTTGGCAACACACAGTCACCAATGTAAGCACCCATGTTTACTGCCCTCATGAGTCACGACTGCAGCCATTCAATTTGGGCACAACTTCAATTCGGGTCCTGGACAAGTGACTCCCATGGGGATGGGCAGGGATTAACTAATAATCATAGCAATCTTGCCAGGCCAGCCTATAATAAGGCTTACCTATAGGTACACTAAATATTTCTTAAACATGAACCGTTGAGGTATTTATTTTAGAAGCAACCGGTGATGTCACCAACTCATGTGCACTGTGCTTTCAATGGACATCATGCTGTCCATTAGTTGTGTCTCTTATGCACAAGCATGGGAGTGATGTCATTGTGCCTTGGCCATTCAAACGGCTGGAGCCTGTAAATCCAGGAGGAAGACTGGATGAAGATGAAAGCCCTGTCGGGGTGACAGCATGCCACTGGAGGGCTTTATTTTAAGGTATTTCATAATGTGCTAGTATGTGATTAGGGATGGACTGACTGTTCGATTCGAACATAAGTTCGACTCGAACATCGGCTGTTCGATCATTCGACGGAGATCGAACATTATGGGCCGTTCGCGCCAAATTCGCGTGGCGCATCATGGCCCATAATGCACTGCGTCATCGCAGTGCTTTGCTGGCTGATGATTGGCCAAGCATGCACTATGACCCGCATGCTTTGGCCAATCACATTGCCGTAAGCAAACAGAGCCATAATTGGCCAAAGGCACCCTGCATAGTGTGTTGCTGGCATTATAGAGAGATAGATAGAGAGAAAAAGAGTGTGTCATTTCATTTACTTTGAGCAGGCAGTGTATTCAGTTAGCTAGATCTCACTGCAGACCGTTCCTGCTGTACTATTTCTACTCTACATCAGGCAGGCAGTTGATCCAGTTTAGCTAGATCTCACTGCAGACCGTTCCTGCTCTACTGTTTCTAATCTACTTCAGGCAGGCAGTTGATTCAGTTAGCTGCAGTGTATTTCATATATATATATATATATATATATACAGGCTTGTATATATATAGTCCAGCCAAGCCTATACCTGACAGTAGGCCATTCCTGGAGTATGTGTTCAAGGACACTTACAAGCAGGTCACTCAGTGAGGTGCAGTTCATAAAATATATATCCACTGCATTGCAGTCCAGCCAAGCCTATACCTGACTGTAGGCCATTCCTGGAGTACGTGTTCAAAGACACTTTCAGGCAGGTGACTCAGTGAGGTGCAGGTCATAAAATATATTTCCACTGCATTGTAGTCCAGCCAAGCCTATACCTGACAGTAGGCCATTCCTGGAGTACGTGTTCAAAGACACTTTTAGGCAGGTGACTCAGTGAGGTGCATTTCATAAAATATATATCCACTGCATTGTAGTCCAGCCAAGCCTATACCTGACAGTAGGCCATTCCTGGAGTACGTGTTCAAAGACACTTTCAGGCAGGTGACTCAGTGAGCTGCAGTTCATTTAATATATATATATATATATATATATATATATATATATATATATATACAGGCTTGTATATATATATAGTCTAGCCAAGCCTATGCCTGACTGTAGGCCTACTGTTTTAGTAAACTTCAGGCATTGTTTTGCTAATCTAATTGTACAGTATGTCTGGAAGGCCACCATGGAGAGGCAGACGCTCACAGGCCACTAAAAGAGGGCAAGCAGGCTTTGTGTCTACAGCCAACAGTGCTGGTCGTGGACACGGTGCATCCTCAGCACGTGGCCATGGGGCACGCATGTCCTTTTTTTCGGCAGCTGGGCGTGTTGAGCCACAAAATGCAAAAGAGCTGGTAGAGTGGATGACCAAGCTGTCCTCATCCTCCTCATCCTCTGTCACCCAGGCTTAGGGCACTTTGTCTGCCAATGCAGCTGCCAAAGCGGCCTCTTCCATCAGCTCAATGTCATCAGTCACTCCTTCCCTAGCCCCACCATCATGCCCTGAAGAGTCCTTTGAACTGTTCGACCACAGTGTAGGGTACATGCTGCAGGAGAATGCGCAGCATTTTGAAGGCTCTGATGATGGTACCCAAGTTGAGGATGAAGGCAGTAACGTGAGCCCAGAGAGAGGGGGTGCCCAAGGAGGACAAGAAACTGGCAGTCATGTTCCCCCAGCTGCAGCATACTGCCAGGTTTGCTCCAGTGGTAAGGAGGGAGGGGATGATGAAGTCACTGACTCTACGTGGGTGCCAGATAGAAGAGAGGAGGAGGAGGCACATCTCCAATGAGGCAGGATGCCCTCCAGGGGCCAGCTTAATGGCAGGCAACCGACTGCATCACACCACAAAGCTCCGCATGTGCAGGGCACTGCTGACTCTGCACGTTTTTCCAAAAGTTCTTTGGTGTGGGCCTTTTTTGAGACGTGCGCAGCAGATCTCACAGTTGCTGTTTGCAACATATGTTTGAAGCGTATCAAGCATGGCCAAAACAGCAGCCGCTTGGGCACCACATGCTTGACCAGACATATGTCGAGCTCCCATGCAGCCCGTTGGCAACAGTACTTAAAAGACCCACACCAAAGAACAAGGCAGACCTCTCCTTGCTCCTCATCTTCTGGGATCTCCAACCCCACTATAACTTCAGTCCTCTCAGAGACCTGCACTGAGAGCAATGAAGGTGTAGAATTAGGTGTCCCAAGCACTTGTGGGCAATCTGCTAGCGGTACACCAACATCCGATTGTAGCAGGCAAATTTCATTACTCCAGTTGCTAAACCGGTGAAAGAAATTCAGTCCCAGCCATCCACATGCTCAGCGGCTGAATGCTAGTTTGGCTAAATTGCTAGCACTCCAACTGCTGCCTTTTCAGCTGGTAGACTCTGCCCCCTTTCGAGAATTTGTAGAATGTGCGGTACCTCAGTGGCAGGTTCCCAAATGCCAATTTTTTTCTCAGAAGGCCATTCCGGCTCTCTACCAACATGTGCAAGGCAATGTCTTGGCCTCGTTGAACAGGGCAGTCAGCGGTAAGGTGCATATTACCGCTGACTCATGTTCCAGCAGGCATGGACTGGGATGTTACCTTTCTTTCGCGACGCACTGAGTAACCCTGCTGGCAGCTGGGAAGGATACAGGACAGGGTGCAGTATTGTTGGAGCTTGTTCAGCCACCATGCCTCCAAAATGCTGGTAGTGGTGATTCTGCCACACCTCTCTCCTCCATCCCCTCCTCTTCTTCTTCCTCTATGGCCTCTTCCTGTGCAGATTTGTCCTCAGAACCAGCAGTGCTCCATAGGCGTTCTAGGGGCTATGCAAGTTGGTCTGCTTAGGGGACAGGAGCCACACCTTTCTTTATCTAGATGACAACTCACCTCCTCATAGAACATTAATACATTTGTTTGGCAAGAACGATTCTTCATGAATCCATGCTGATTACTGCTAATGATACCGTTCTCATCACTAAAATCTTGTATATAGTCCCTTATCATCCCCTCCAAGAGTTTACATACTATTGATGTTAGGCTAACTGGCTTGTAATTCCCAGGGATGTATTTTGGGCCCTTTTTAAATACTGGTGCTACATTGGCTTTTCTTCAATCAGCTGGTACCATTCCAGTCAATAGACTGTCAGTAAAGATTAGGAACAATGGTCTGGCAATTACTTGACTGAGTTCCCTCAGTACTCTCGGGTGCAAGCCATCTGGTCTCGGTGATTTATTAATGTTAAGTTTCCCAAGTTTAATTTTAATTCTGTCCTCTGTTAACTATGGAGGTGATTTCTGTGATGTGTCATGAGGATAAACACAGCAGTTTTGGTTACTGAAGCCCCCCCCGATTCCCTTGTGAAGACTGAGGAGAAGAATAAATTCAATACCTTTGCCATCTCCCCATCCTTTGTAACCAGATGTCCTTCCTCATTCTTTATGGGGCCAATATAGTCTGTCCTTTTTTTACTACTTACATACTTAAAGAATTTCTTGAGATTTTTTTTGCTCTCCTTCGCTATGTGTCTTTTATGTTCTATCTTAGCAGCCCTTATTGCACCCTTACATTTTTTGTTGCATTCTTTACAAGTCTAAATGCTGAGGATGATCCCTCAACCTTGTATTTTTGAAGGCTTTCTCCTTTGCCTTTATATGCATTTTTACATTGGAGTTAAGCCATCCAGGACATTTGTTCTTTCTTTTAAATTTATTACCTAATGTGATGCATTGGCTAATGCCCTTATTTAACCACTTAAGGACCAGCCTCGCTTTGGAATTTAGGTGTTTACATGTTTAAAACAGGTTTTTTTGCTAGAAAATTACTTAAAACCCCCAAACATTATATATTGTTTTTTTCTAACACCCTAGAGAATAAAATGGCAGTCATTGCAATACTTTTTTTCCACACCGTATTTGTGTCGCGGTCTTACATGCACGCTTTTTTTGAAAAAAATTAACTTGTTTGAATAAAAAAATAAGACAACAGTAAAGTTAACCCAATTTTTTTTTTTATATTGTGAAAGATAATGTTACGCCGAGTAAATTGATACCCAACATGTCACGGTTCAAAATTGCGCCCGCTCGCGGAATGGCGTCAAACTTTTACCCTCAAAAAATCTCCATAGGCGACGTTTAAAAAATTCTACAGGTTGCATGTTTTGCGTTACAGAGGAGGTCTAGGGCTAAAGTTATTGCTCTCGCTCTAATGATTGCGGTGATACCTCACATGTGTAGTCTGACCACCGTTTTCATATGCGGGCGCTACTCACGTATGCGCTCGCTTCTGCGTGCGAGCTCGTCGGGACGGGGGGTTTTAAAAATTTATTTTTCTTATTTATTTTACATGATTTTATTTATTTTTACACTGTTTAAAAAAAAAAAGTGTCACTTTTATTCCTATTACAAGGAATATAAACATCCCTTGTAATAGAAAAAATCATGACAGGACCTCTTAAATATGAGATCTGGAGTCAAAAAGACCTCAGATCTCATATTTACACTAAAATGCAATTAAAAACAAAAAAAAGTCATTTAAAAAAATGAGAATGAAAAAAATGTGCCTTTAAGACGTATGGGCGGAAGTGACGTTTTGACGTCGCTTCCGCCCTGCAGTGTCATGGAGATGAGTGGGCGCCATCTTCCCCTCACTCATCTCCAGACACAGCAAGGGGACAGACGCGATTGCCTCCGGTAAGCGGCGGAGGGCACCGGATCGCGGCGGGAGGGGGGCCCTCTCCCATCACCGATAAAAGTGATCTTGTGCCGAATCCGCCGCAGAGACCACTTTTATCTGAAACCCGACTGCCGCACGAAAACAGGGATACCGGGGTCATAACAACGATATCCACCGCCAAACTTAGGACGTACATCGGTGTGCGGTGGTCGGCAAGTGGTTAATATGCTTCTAAAGCAAACCAATCTCTCTTCCGTGTTCTTTGTTCCTAAGATTTTATCCCAATTTATGCCTTCAAGCAAGGTTCATAATTTAGGGAAGTTGGCTCTTTTGAAATTCAGTGTCTTTGTATGATTTATACTGAAGCCAATTGACCTGTGATCGCTGTTACCTAAATTGCCCCGTATTTCCACATCCGTGATCAGGTATGTATTGTTGGTGTAGCGCTGGTAGATTTGCGATCTACCATCTGATAGGTAAATTTAGTAAATTGCTCGTTAGGGAAGTTAGATTTGCCTCTGTTCCAGCTTGACTGACTTTGCATGTGTTTCCATACTGGGCCGGTGGGTGTCGTTGTTACTATCGGCTAGTGTTGGAAAGGCAATGTGTCGGAGCGTATGGGTGCTCCTCTGTCAACTCGGTGGAGGTGGTCCTCCGAGTTGCATTCTGGGAGAGGGTATTTATGAGATGGACGCCATGTTTTGGGGTCCGTTTTACAGCCACCTGCTGGCCCTCCTGGCCGACAGGTATGTGTTAGAGTGCTACCTCGTGGTCCTCCGTTCCGGAGGCCTGCGTCGCTGCGGCACATGGGTGGGCCCAGATGCATGTCTGGGGCCTACCACAGCAGCCGAGGAATGGTCCTGAGCTGTCTATCCAGAGTGAAGAAGCTGGACAACCGAGGAGATCCCAGGGGGGACCCGTCATGGAAGGATCATGCAGAGTGCTGGTCTGGAGAGGGGCCTGGTGACTCGATTGGAGGACGTATCCTAAAGTAACTTTACAGCATAGTGTTGCCAGGTTTGGCTTAAAGGTTCAAGCACTGTGACTGACATTCACCGCAAAACCAATACATCCTGTGGCAGAGGATTGTACGGGTTTATCCCAAGCAAGTCTGTGGCAGAGACTTTTGTTCATGCTACGTACTGGCTGCTAGGCAAGTGAGAGAGGCCTATCCAGGCTAGCAAGGTGTGTGTCCCACAAGGGGAGCGCATTCTACTATAATATTCAACCCTAAAGGACATTTGTCAAGAATCCTACAGAGAGGTATTTGAGCTTCCCTGCAGTTTCCCTTCTGCCTCTTTCCTGCTTCTTCCTTCGTTAATTGTTCAATAAAGCATTGAAAACGTACTGTGTGTTGGTGCGTGTATCGTCCAGAGGTAAACTCAATGAAACCCTAGTGCCGGTGAAATAGAGGGAAGGAGAGTGAAAGTAACAAGCCCACTTAAACCAGCAGCTCCGCCGAGAGTGATTGCTACATTGGTATTCAGTAGATCTAGTAATGCTTTATTTATAGTTGGTGCGTCTACCATCTGACCCATAAAATTGTCCCGCAAGACATTTAGGAACTGGCGAGCCTTAGATGAATGCGTGGTTCCCTCCGCCCAGTCTCCCTTAGTGATGTCATCTGTCACATTCACTTGTACATTATTCTTGATATATAGGGATACCCCCCTTTTTTACCCTCTCTATCCTTGCGATAAAGGGTATACCCTTGAATGGTTGCCAGCCAATCATGAGAGCTGTTGAACCAGGTCTCTGAAATTCCCACAAAATCCAAATCCTCCTCATACAACAGTATCTCTAGTTCAACCATCTTGTCTGCCTTTTTGAACATGGCACGTAGTTTAGACCGGTCGCACGTTATCCTCTTATTGGGTGTTCCGAGATTGCAACTAGGACTTGCTACTCTACTTACCTTGGGTTTATGTGCTTTGGTCAACCTATCACTAATGCCCTCAATACTACCCTCTGGAATACTGTATATTCCATGCTGACTATCTCTACCTCTGGACCCACCCCCCCCCCGTCACCTAGTTTAAAAACTCCTCTAACTTTTTGGCTAAGTCGGCCCAGTCCTCCAGGAACCCAAACCCCTCCTTACTACACCAGCTCTTCAACCACTTGTTTACTTCCCTAATCTCCCTCTGCCTTTCTGGTGTGGCTCAATGTACCAGTAGTATTCCTGAGAGTACTACCGTGGATGTCCTTTTCCTCTATTTAGCTCCCAAGTCCCTAAAAACATTCTTTAGGACACTCCATCTGCCTCTGACTTTGTCATTGGTGCCAACGTGCACCATGACAGCTGGGTCTTCCCCAGCCCCTCCCAGTAATATGTCCACAAGATCCATGATGTTCTGAACCCGAGCGCCCAGTAGACAACATACAGTTTGGTGCTTAAGGTCTTTGTTACAGATTGGCCTCTCTGTCCTTCTAAGAATTGAGTCCCCTACCACCAGCATCTGTCTTTCCTTTCCCTTCGCTTCCCCCCCCACTCTCACTGGAGGAGTTCTTCCCCTGGCATTTAGGGGAGTCCCTCAGCTCCAGCAGTGCTGGTCCTTGACTGGTTTCACCAATGTCACTCAACAGAGCATACTTAATGGGATGCTCCAGCCCTGGAAAGACCTCCCTGGCACTTCCCCCTCTACCCTTCCTGACTGTCACCCATCTACTCTTTCCTAGTGCCTGCACCTCTTTGTCTCCACCTGCCTCTGTGCTGGCCCCCGCCAGCACCTGCCATGTATGTTCCTGGCTCTCCTTTAGTATGGAGGAACTTCTCAGTGCTGACAGTTGCTTCCCCATACTCAGAACCTGAGCTTCCAGGGAAACAATGTGCTTACATTTTGCACAGCAGTATTCACCCTCAATCAGATGATCAAGGAACGCATACATGCCGCAAGATGTACAACGAGTTGCCTCTCCACACCCGCCTGGAATGGTATCTATTAATTTAATGAGCATTGGGGATTATACCCTGTCCAAATTACCTAACAACTAGCTTCCTGACACTAATACTCAATAAGACAATACACAGGTACTCAACAAGACAATACACAGGTACTTGCAGACCTAAGTGCAGACCTACGTGCACTCGCAGACCTATGTGCAGACCTACATGCACTCGCAGACCTACGTGCACTCGCAGATCTACCTAGACCTACGTGCACTTGCAGACCTATGTGCACTCGCAGATCTACCTAGACCTACGTGCACTTGCAGACCTATGTGCACTCGCAGACCTATGTGCACTTGCAGATCTACGTGCAGACCTACGTGCAGACCTACGTGCACTTATAGACCTATGTGCACTTGTAGACCTACGTGCACTCGCAGACCTACGTGCAGACCTATGTGTACTCGCAGACCTACGTGAAGACCTATGTGCACTCACAGACCTATGTGCACTCGTAGACCTACGTGCACTCACAGACCTACATGCAGACCTACGTGCACTAGCAGACCTACGTGCACTCGCAGACCTACGTGCACCCGCAGACCTACGTGCACTCGCAGACCTATGTGCAGACCTACATGCACTCGCAGACCTACGTGCACTCGCAGATCTACCTAGACCTACGTGCACTTGCAGACCTATGTGCACTCGCAGATCTACCTAGACCTACGTGCACTTGCAGACCTATGTGCACTCACAGACCTATGTGCACTTGCAGATCTACTTGCAGACCTATGTGCAACCTACGTGCACTTATAGACCTATGTGCACTTGTAGACCTACGTGCACTCGCAGACCTACGTGCAGACCTATGTGTACTCGCAGACCTACGTGAAGACCTATGTGCACTCACAGACCTATGTGCACTCGTAGACCTACGTGCACTCACAGACCTACGTGCAGACCTACGTGCACTAGCAGACCTACGTGCACTCGCAGACCTACGTGCACCCGCAGACCTACGTGCACCCACAGACCTACATGTACTCGCAGACCTACGTGCACTCACAGACCTACGTGCACTCGCAGACCTACGTGCACCCGCAGACCTACATGCACCCGCAGACCTAGGTGCACCTGTATGAGTCTGTATGATGAGGACACATTATAGTGCACTCGGAACAATATTAGAGATTTATTTGGATAAATTCTGGTGTCTGGCAGACTTTGGATGAAAATAATAAAGTTTTGCACCACAGTGAGCAAGCCTTATGTGAAGAAGCCAAATTATAGTACACTCAGGCCAAGATTAACATATTTTTTTAGATAAAGTCTGGTGTCTCTTTCACACTATTTGCATAAAAGTAACAGGTGCAGAAAAATTTGTCTTTGGGTGTTGTTGGTTCCCTCGCCCCCTAACCTTCTAGAAGTACTCTTGATGAAAGCAAGAATTGGCTGTAACGAGCCCCTTGCTCGCTCGGTTCCACTCTCCTGACTAGGGATGAGCCGAACACCCCCCCGGTTCGGTTCGCACCAGAACCTGCGAACGGACCGAAAGTTCGCACGAACGTTAGAACCCCATTGACGTCTATGGGACTCGAACGTTCGAAATCAAAAGTGCTCATTTTAAAAACTAATTTGCATGGTATTGTCCTAAAAAGGGTTTGGGGACCCGGGTCCTACCCCAGGGGACATGTATCAATGCAAAAAAAACTTTTAAAAACTGCCGTTTTTTCGGGAGCAGTGATTTTAATGATGCTTAAAGTAAAAAAAAAAAAAAGTGAAATATTCCTTTAAATATCGTACCTGAGGGGTGTCTATAGTATGCCTGTAAAGTGACGCGTGTTTCCCGTGTTTAGAACAGTCCCTGCACCAAATGTCATTTTTAAAGGAAAAAATCTAATTTAAAACTGCTTGCGGGTTTAATGTAATGTCGGGTCCTGACGATATGGATGAAAATCAGTGAGACAAACGGCATGGGTACCCCCCAGTCCATTACCAGGCCCTTTGGGTCTTGTATGGATATTAAGGGGAACCCCACACCCAAATTAAAATAAGGAAAGGTGTGGGGCCACCAGGCCCTATATACTCTGAACAGCAGTATACAGGCGGTGCAAACAAGACAGGGACTGTAGGTTTGTTGTTAAGTAGAATCTCTTTGTAATTTTGAACGGGTACATTTTTAACGTGTTTAGCTCCAGCCAAAAAATTTTTTTAAGCTTTTTGGAAAACATAGGGAAGGGTTATCACCCCTGTGACATTTGTTTTGCTGTCTTTCCTCCTCTTCAGAAGATTTCACCTCACTTTTTGTCCCAATGGATTGGAAAACATCAGTGGAAAGGAGAAATGTTTTTCCCATATTAACTCTTACAGGAGAGAATTTCCCTTCCTAGGGGTAGATTTCATCTCACTTCCTGTTGTCTCCTTCCGTTTGCAAGTAGGAGTCGTTTGTAAGTTAGTTGTTTGAAAGTAGGGTCCTGCCCTATATACTCAGCAGAAATTTGGGCCTTAGGTGTTGCTGTGGCCACAACACTGTAAGCCCTCACAGGGCCCTGTTGTGAAATATTAGATCAAGAATTGTAATTACATGCCCCTGTTGAACAGGAGCTGAAAAATTAGGCCTTAGGCACTGGTGCTGGTGCCACAACACTGCAACCCCTCACAGACACTCTAGTTGGAACGCAGGAACGAGCCCTGCTGCAAAGTATTGCATCAAAAATTGTAATTACACACCCCTGTTAAACAAGGGCTGAAAAATTGGGCCTTAGGCACTGGTGCTGGTGCCACAACACTGCAACCCCTCACAGACACTCTAGTTGGAACGCAGGAACGAGCCCTGCTGCAAAGTATTGCATCAAAAATTGTAATTACACGCCCCTGTTAAACAGGGGCAGAAAAAATGGGCCTTAGGCACTGGTGCTGGTGCCACAACACTGCAACCCCTCACAGACACTCTAGTTGGAACGCAGGAACGAGCCCTGCTGCAAAGTATTGCATCAAAAATTGTAATTACACGCCCCTGTTAAACAGGGGCAGAAAAAATGGGCCTTAGGCACTGGTGCTGGTGCCACAACACTGCAACCCCTCACAGACACTCTAGTTGGAACGCAGGAACGAGCCCTGCTGAAAAGTATTGCATCAAAAATTGTAATTACACGCCCCTGTTAAACAGGGGCAGAAAAAATGGGCCTTAGGCACTGGTGCTGGTGCCACAACACTGCAACCCCTCACAGACACTCTAGTTGGAATGCAGGAACGAGCCCTGCTGCAAAGTATTACATCAAAAATTGTAATTACACGCCCCTGTTAAACAGGGGCTGAAAAATTGTGCCGTAGGCACTGGTGGTGGCGCCCAGAACCAAAAATGTTCTTACAAGCTATCAGCGTGATGATTGAGGAGGAAGAGGATAATTACTCAGGGATAGTCACTCAGCATCAGCATAGGCAGTCTTTGAAGGGATCTGAGATTTCAAAAAAAATTATTCGGTTACATCAGCATCAGGTGCTTGGTAGCTGGTGGTGATCCAAGACTGATTCATTTTTATGAAGGTCAGTCGATCGACCGAGTCAGTGGACAGACGCACCCTGTGATCGGTTACCACGCCTCCAGCAGCACTGAATGTGCGTTCCGAAAGAACGCTGGATGCAGGACAGGCCAGTAGCTCAATTGCATACTGTGCAAGCTCTGGCCAGTGATCCATCCTCAAGACCCAGTAACCCAGAGGATTTTCGGTGGGAAAGGTGTCCAAGTCTGATCTTGCCCCTAGGTATTCCTGCACCATGTAAAACAGACGCTGGCGATGGTTGCTGGAACCGATCATACCTTGGGGCTGCGGACCAAAAAATTGTCTGAACGCATCGGTCAGACGGCCACCTTCTCCACCGCTCCTTCTTTGACTGACCGAAGCCTCAGCAACACGTTGTCCAGAAACAGGAGTTTGTAACCTCCCAGTCTCTGGGAACGCGTTGCACAGACCTTTCTGCAAGGCCTCCCAAGTACTTGGCTGTGACACACCTAATTCTACACCTTCATTCCTCTCAGTGCAGGTCTCAGAGAGGACTGAAGGTCTAGTTGGGTTGGAAATCTCAGCTGATGAGGAGCAAGGAGAGGTCCTCTTTGTTCTTTGGTGTGGGTCTTTTAGATACGCTTGCCAACGAACTGCATGGCAGGTCAACATATGTCTGGTCAAGCATGTGGTACCCAAGCGGGAGATGTTTTGGCCACGCGAGATACGCTTGAGACATATGTTGCAAATAGCAGCGGTGCGATCTGATGCACTCGTCTCAAAAAATGTCCACACCAAAGAACTTTTTGAATAACGCGCAGAGACTGCAGCGCCCTGCACATGTGGAGCTTTGGGGTGTGATGCAGTCAATGTGCTGCCCTTAGGCTGGCCCCTGGAGGGCATCCTGCCTCGTTGGTGATGTGCCGCCTCCTCCTCCTCCTCTCTCCTATCAGGCACCCACGTTGAGTCAGTGACCTCATCATCCCCTCCCTCCTCATCACTGGAGCAAACCTGGCAGTATGCTGCAGCAGGGGGAGCATGACTGCCAGATTGCTGCCCTTCTTGGGCACCCCCTCTGTCCGTGCTCATGTTACTGCCTTCATCGAGCTCAGTATCATCATCAGAGCCTTCCAAACGCTGGGCATCCTCCTGGAGCATGTACCCAACACTGTGGTCAAACAGTTCGAGGGACTCCTCAGGAGGACATGGTGGGGCTAGGGAAGGAGTCACTGATGACATTGAGCCGAGGGAAGAGGCCGCTGCTTTGCCAGACAAAGTACCCTGGGCATGGGTGAGAGAGGATGAGGAGGATGAGGACGGCTTGGTCATCCACTCGACCAAGTCTTCCGCATGTTGCGGCTCAACATGGCCAGCTGCCGAAAAAAAGGCCAAGCGTGTCCCATGGCCACGTGCTGATGAGGATGCACCGTCTCCACGACCAGCACTAGACACAGAGCCTGCTTGCCCTCTCTTATTGGCTTGTGACTGTCTGCCTCTCCTTCTTGGCCTTCCAGACATACTAATGGCCTGTAGCTGCACTAAGCTGGGATATATATATATATATATATATATGTACTGATACTGCAGCTAGCAAAATCAACTGCCTGCCTGTAGTATGAGAACACCACCAACCTTCTACAGGTAGCTTTAGCTGAACACTGTGAGGTGGACGCACCCCACTAACTTGTAGGTTTAGCTGAACACTGTGAGCAGGACGCACTGCACTAACTGAAAATAGTCTAGCTGCCTGACTGTGGTACTAATAGGATCAAAAGAACACCAGCAATTTTCTTCAGGTAGCTGTATTTACTGTAACAAGACAAGCCTGCCTGTCAGTAAGAAGATAACAGAAACGGATCTAGCTGAACACTGTGAGCAGGACGCACCCCACTAGCTTGTAGGTTTAGCTGAACACTGTGAGGGGGACGCACCCCACTAACTTGTAGGTTTAGCTGAACACTGTGAGCAGGATGCACCCCACTAACTTGTAGGTTTAGCAGAACACTGTGAGCAGGACGCACTGCACTAACTGTAAATAGTCTAGCTGCCTGACTGTGGTACTAATAGGATCAAAAGAACACCAGCAATTTTCTTCAGGTAGCTGTATTTACTGTAACAAGACAAGCCTGCCTGTCAGTAAGAAGATAACAGAAACGGATCTAGCTGAACACTGTGAGCAGGACGCACCCCACTAACTTGTAGGTTTAGCAGAACACTGTGAGCAGGACGCTCTGCACTAAATGTAAATAGTCTAGCTGCCTGACTGTGGTACTAATAGGATCAAAAGAACACCAGAAATTTTCTTCAGGTAGCTTTATATACTGTAACAAGACAAGCCTGCCTGTCAGTAAGAAGAGAACAGGAACGGATCTAGCTGAACACTGTGAGCAGGACGCACTGCACTAAATGTAAATAGTCTAGCTGCCTGACTGTGGTACTAATAGGATCAAAAGAACACCAGTAATTTTCTTCAAAATACTGTAACAAGACAAGCCTGCCTGTCAGTAAGAAGATAACAGGAACGTATCTAGCTGAACACTGTGAGCAGGACGCACTGCACTAAATGTAAATAGTCTAGCTGCCTGACTGTGGTACTAATAGGATCAAAAGAACACCAGTAATTTTCTTCAAAATACTGTAACAAGACAAGCCTGCCTGTCAGTAAGAAGATAACAGGAACGGATGTAGCTGAACACTGTGAGCAGGACGCACTGCACTAAATGTAAATAGTCTAGAAGATAACAGGAACGGATCTAGCTAAACTGAATACAGTGTATATATATATATATATATATATATATATATATATATATATATGCAACACCTGGGATGCATATATATAGACAATACACTTTAAGTGCAGCTAACTGACTGACTGTCCTGCCTAATCTAGCTAACTCAAATGAAATGACACTGTCTCTCTCTCTCTCTATTTCTCAGCACACCGGAACACACTGCACAGGGCCGCCGTGCAGGCGGCCTTATATAGTGTGGGGCGTGTACTAAATCCCCTGAGCCATAATTGGCCAAAGCCTCCTTGGCTTTGGCCAATTACGGCTCTCTGTTAAGGCGGCACTGTGATTGGCCAAGCATGCGGGTCATAGTGCATGCTTGGCCAATCATCAGCAAGCAATGCACTGCGATGCCGCAGTGAATTATGGGCCGTGACGCGCCACACGAATTTGGCGCGAACGGCCCATATCGTTCGCAATTCGACGAACGATCGAACAGCCGATGTTCGAGTCGAACATGGGTTCAACTCGAACACGAAGCTCATCCCTACTCCTGACACTCCTCTGCTGCTATAGAATCAGTTTGCAGATCGCACCATCTGATTGCTCGGTCATCAAATGCTCCGGGATTAGAACTACAGCTATGTGCCATTCTAAACCAGTTGTGATAGCTCAGAACAAACACCAGGCAGGCTGTATGTAAGTTCAACCAGGAATCTCTTTTATTGCAAAATACAGGCTCTTTTATACACTAGAAGTGGAGGTGCGTACCTCCGGCTCATATTACTCTGAACATACACCTGTGACCAGAAACCTAATTAACATGGGCTAATTAACTAATCCCTTTAGACAGCCTAGATGACTCAGACATGATCTTTAGGTCAGACAGGCCATCATGTAGCTCAGAAAACACAATCAACATAGACTCTTCTTCACACAATAGCAGAGGTAATTAACACAAACAACAATGGGGATCTAGTGACTCTTAGATCCCATACTAGAGACTTATTTACAATACACATTTTAGCAGACAACAGACAGGTAGCTGGAATTGATGACATTAGCATTTAACAGTAGGAGTCCCAACGGTATGAATCAGTCACTATTCCAATATGGCAAATCCAGGGTCCCCAGAGTCTGTGTGTCCTGGGGGACCAGGAACCGAATCCACAGCTGACAGCCCTGGGCGCCGATGACTAAAAAAATTTTAAAATGCATCACTGAGGCGGCCCCCTTCTCCACCGCTTCTCCTTTCACCAACAGAAGCTTAAAAACTAGCCTTTCCATGAGACTGTAACCTAGCAGAGTCTGGAAAGGCATTACATAAATTCCTCTTTAAGGTGTCCTCAAGATATTTTATCCTCTGCTCCCTCTGTGGGGATGGGATGAGTTTGGAGACTTTCCACTTGTAACAGTGGTCAAGGAGGTTTGCCAGCCAATATTGATTCTTATCCTTAAAGCCATGAATTCTGGAGTCCTTTCGCAAGCTTTGAAGAATAAGGGAGGTCATGTTTGCAGAGGCATGAGCAGCAGAGCCCTCAGGGTCACTGAACATTACAGTATCTGGAACTGCCTCCTCCCAGCCATGTACTTCTCCCAAGATTTCTGTAATATCTGTGCGTCCTCAAGCAGCAATTGGCTGATGCTGTATTCAGCTGACTCCTCTATGCACGATGCTGGAGTTATGGCAGAAGTAGTTGCAGACAAGCAGGCAGAATAAGCCACTCTGGCAGCTGCTGTGGACTGCACACTAGTGCCAGCTTGAAGGGTCATAGAGGATGAGGATGGTTTAGTAAGCCAGTCCACCAACTCCTCTACATGCTGTGGCTGGATAACACGGGCAACATCACTAAACAGAGACAAAGGTGCCCTGCCTGAGGATGGACCACGTCCACCTTTGCCTGTGGCGCTGCTGGCCCCCTCATAGTGGCATGGGAATATCTGCCTCTCCTTGTAGCCCTCCCTGGCATGATGGGGGGGGCTTATTACCCAAATTTTATAGATACTAGGAAATGTGTGATTGGATGTACTTTATTCACTGAAAAGAGGTGTTTGGTGCACTTTAAATTGAGGACTGATGTTGACAGAAATGTAAAAACTATAAAAAAAAGGGGGAACACCATGTTGCAGTCAGAAAAACTGCAGCTGACAATTAAAAAAAAAAGGGGGGCAGCCAGGGAACAAAAAAAAACACAAAAAGAAAACATGCAGCAACAAAAAATGGGGTATATAGCAGCACTTTATCCAGAATCAAATGTAATGTAATGCTGTATTAAACACTGCACTACACTAACATATGCACTGGCACACTGTTCTCGCACACTATACTAACACTAAACTAACACTCTACACTCAGTCAAATATTATGTAAAACTGTGTTAAACAGTGCACGTAGGTCTGCGAGTGCACGTAGGTCTGCGGGTGCACGTAGGTCTGCGGGTGCACGTAGGTCTACGGGTGCACTTAGTTCTGCGGGTGCATGTAGGTCTGCACATAGGTCTGCGAGTGCACATAGGTCTGCACGTAGGTCTGTAAGTGCACGTAGGTCTGCACGTAGGTCTGTGAGTGCACGTAGGTCTGCAAGTGCACTTAGGTCTGCACGTAGGTCTGTGAAAGCACGTAGGTCTGTAAGTGCATGTATGTCTGCACATAGGTCTGCGAGTGCACGTAGGTCTGCGAGTGTATGTAGGTCTGCAAGTGCATGTAGGTCTGCACGTAGGTCTGCGAGTACCTGTGTATTGTCTTGTTGAGTACCTGTGTATTGTCTTGTTGAGTACCTGTGTATTGTCTTGTTGAGTATTAGTGTCAGGAAGCTAGTTGTTAGGTAATTTGGACAGGGTATAAGCCCCAATCCTCATTAAATTAATAGGTACCATGCCAGGGGGGTGTGGAGAGGTGACTCATTGTATATCTTGCGGCATGTATGTGTTCCTTGATCATCTGATTGAGGGTGAATACTGCTGTGCAAAATGTAAGCACATTGTTTCCCTGGAAGCCCAGGTTCTGAATCTGGGGACGCAACTGTCAGCACTGAAAAGTCCCTCTATACTAAAGGAGAGCTAGGAACGTACACGGCAGGTGCTGGCAGGGGCCAGCACAGAGGCGGGTGGAGACAAAGAGGTGCAGGCACTAGGAAAGAGTATATGGGTGACAGTCAGGAAGGGTAGAGAAGGAAGTGTCAGGGAGGCTGATCAAGGGCTGGAGCATCCCAAGAAGTACGCTCCATTGAGTGACATTGGTAAAACCAGTCAGGGACCAGCACTGCTGGAGCTGAGGGACTCTCCTAGCTGCCAGGGGAAGAACTCCACCAATGAGAGTGGGGGGAAGCAAAGGGAAAGGAAAGACAGATTCTGGTGGTAGGGGACTCAATTCTTAGAAGGACAGAGAGGCCAGTCTGTAACAAAGACCTGAAGCGCCGAACTGTATGTTGTCTACTGGGCGCTCGGGTTCAGAACATCACGGATCTTGTGAACAGATTACTGGGAGGGGCTGGGGAAGACCAGGCTGTCATGGTGCACGTTGGCACCAATGACAAAGTCAGAGGCAGATGGAGTGTCCTAAAAAACAATTTTAGGGACTTGGGAGCTAAATTGAGGAAAAGGACCTCGAAGGTAGTATTCTCAGGAATACTACCAGTACATCGAGCCACACCAGAAAGGCAGAGGGAGATTAGTGAAGTAAACAAATGGCTGAAGAGCTAGTGTAGTAAGGAGGGGTTTGGGTTCCTGGAGTACTGGGTCGACTTCTCAGTCCATAGCCAGTACTATAAAAGTGATGGACTGCACCTAAATGAGGAGGGTGCAGATCAGCTGGGAATGAAGATGGCCAAAAAGAGGGGTTTTTAAACTAGGCGACGGGGGGGGGAGGGTCCAGAGGTAGAGATAGTCAACGTGGAACATATTCCAGAAGGTAGTATTGGGGGCATTAATGATAGGTTGACCAAAGCACATAAACCCAAGGTAAGTATAGTAGCAACTCCTAGTTGCAATCCCGGAACACCCAATAAGAGGATAATATGCGACAGGTCTAAACTGTTCACCAATGCCAATGTTCACCAATGCCAGGAGCCTGGCGGACAAGATGGGTGAACTAGAGATACTGTTGTACGAGGAGGATTGCAAGGATAGAGAGGGTAAAAAAGGGGGAGGGGTATGCCTATATATCAATATACAAGTGAATGTGAGAGATGACATCACTAAGGGAGCTAGAGAAGAGGTGGAATCCTTATTGGTAGAGCGCCAAAGAGATGAAGCTAAGGGGAAAATAAATACTGGGAGTATGCTATAGGCCCCCTAACCAGAGGGAGGAAGGGGAGACAGATCTCCTATCACAAATTTGATTAGCAGCAAGGATGGGATTTTAATTATCCAGACATAGACTGGGCAGAGGGAACCACACATTCATCTAAGGCTCGCCAGTTCCTAAATGTCTTGCAGGACAATTTTATGAGATAGTAGACACACCAACTAGAAATAAAGTGTTACTGGATCTACTGATTACCAACAATACAGACCTGATTAAGGATGTGAATATACGGGGCAATTTAGGTAACAGCAATCACAGGTCAATTGGCTTCAGTATAAATCACACAAATAGGAAACATAAGGAGAATACAAAGACACTGAATTTCAAAAGAGCCAACTTCCCTAATCTACGAACCTTGCTAGAAGGCATAAATTGGGATAAAATCTTAGGAACAAAGAACACGGAAGAGAGATGGGTTTGCTTTAAGAGCATATTAAATAAGGGCATTAGCCAATGCATCCCATTGGGTAATACATTTAAAAGAGCGAACAAAAGTCCTGGATGGCTTAACTCCAATGTAAAAATGCATATAAAAGCAAAGGAGAAGGCCTTCAAAAAATACAGGGTTGAGGGATCATCCTCAGCATTCAGACTTTATAAAGAATGCAACAGGAAATGTAAGGGTGCAATAAGGACGTCTAGGATAGAACATGAAGGACACATAGTGGAGGAGAGCAAAAAAAATCCCAAGAAATTCTTTAAGTATGTAAACAGTAAAAAAGGGAGGACAGACCATATTGGCCCCATAAAGAATGAGGAAGGACATCTGGTTACAAAAGAAGGGGAGATGGCAAAGGTATTGATTATATTCTTCTCCTCAGTCTTCACAAGGGAATCGGGGGGCTTCAGTAACCAAAACTGCAGTGTTTATTCTCATGACACATCACAGGAAGCACCTTCATAGTTAACAGACGACAGAATTACAGACCAGTTAGCCTAACATCAATAGTATGTAAACTCTTGGAGGGGATGATAAGGGACTATATACAAGATTTTAGTAATGAGAATGGTATCATTAGCAGTAATCAGCATTGATTCATGAAGAATAGATTCTTGCCAAACCAATCTATTAACCTTCTATGAGGAGGTGAGTTGTCATGTAGATAAAGGAAGGCCCTTAGACGTGGTGTATCTGGATTTTGCAAAAGCATTTGACACAGTTCCCCATAAATGTTTACTGTACAAAATAAGATCTGTTGGCATGGACCATAGGGTGAGTACATGGATTCAAAACTGGCAACAAGGGTTAGTTCAGAGGGTGTTGATAAAATGGGGAATACTTGGAATAGTCAGGGGTGGGTTCCCCCAGGGTTCTGTGCTGGGACCAATCCTGTTTAATTTGTTCATAAAAGACCTGGAGGATGGGGTAAACAGTTCAATCTCTGTATTTGCGGACGATACTAAGCTAAGCAGGGCAATAACTTATCCGCAGGATGTGGAAACCTTGCAAAAAGATCTGAACAAATTAACGGGGTGAGCATCTACATGGCAAATGAGGTTCAATGTAGGAAAATGTAAAATTGGGTGGCATTTGGGTGGCAAAAATATTAATGCAATCTATACACTGGGGGAGAACCTCTGGCCTGGTATGGTTCAGGAGGGGGGGCGCTCTCTCATCCCCCCTCTTTTCCTGCGGCCTGCCAGGTTGCGTGCTCGATAAAGGGTCTGGTATGGATTTTTGGGGGGACCCCAAGCCATTTTTTTAAAATTTTGGAGTAGGGTTCCCCTTAAAATCCATAACAGACCTGAAGAGTCTGGTATGGATTTTGAGGGGGACCCCCACGCCATTTTTTTAAAAATTTTGGCACGAGGTTCCCCTTAATATCCTTTCCAGACCTAAAGGGCCTGCTATGGAATTTAGGGAGACCCCCACCCAATTTTTTTTTAAATTTTGGCACGGGGTTCCCCTTACTATCCATACCAGACCTGAAGGGCCTAGTTTGCAATTTAGGGGGACCCCCAGGCATTTTTTTTTTATTTGGTTCGGGGTTCCCCTGTAGGAAAATCCCATGCCGTTTTTATCAATGAACTTTTATGTTTATTGTCGGACTGACAATTCATTATAGCCGTGAGTAGTTTTAAATGACTTTTTTTCCTTTGAAATGTCATTTTGCTGTCAGACTGTTCTAAACACAGGAAACATGCACCCCTTTACAGGCATACTATAGACACCCCCCAGGTACGAAATTTAAAGGAATATTACACTTTTATTGTTTCACTTTAAGCATTATTAAAATCACTGATCCCAAAAAAACGGCCGTTTTTAAAACTTCTTTTTGCATTGATACATGTCCCTTGGGGCAGGACCCGGGTCCCCAAACACTTTTTATGACAATAACTTGCATATAAGCCTTTAAAATGAGCACTTTTGATTATTCATGTTCGAGGCCCATAGACTTTAACGGTGTTCGCGTGTTCGAACAAATTTTTTGCCTGTTTGCATGTTCTGATGCGAACTGAACTGAGGGGTGTTCGGCTCATCCCTACTGCTGATATTCACACAGAGTTCTGAATAAATGATTTCTTTATTATGTCTCGTGATCTCCTGAATAATATTAGTTATTTTTTTTTCGTCAGATCTCCATAATAATGTTTTGTATTTATATTTATAATACATTTTTTTTTAATCAAGATCTCCTGTTTTATTTTTTTTTTCTAGTGATCTCCATAATTTTTTTTTTCATTTTGTGTGTCAAGTTACCACAACACCATTATTAACTTGTATTTTTTAACCTCAAGGAGGTTGGTTGGTGTCCCTTGTTAATTTGACATTGTATTTTTTAAATGTAGCTGCCTACTCACAAACAAACTGTCCTTTTGAAAAATCGATTATGTTCATTGAACTTTTATGAATGGATGAGTGTCCTTTTGTAACTATAATGCTTATTATGTTTTATCTTACTCTGTATAATTATTACATATTCATGCAAATGTATTGCATTATATTGTGTCCTGTATTACAGATTGACACCCCCTATAATGTGATTTGTTATTAATAAATAATTTTATAAATGAATTGAATAAGGTATGCATTCAGATACTTGCCTAATATAAAGTCCCATTTCTTTCCTCCTTTTGTTGTATACATATCAAGGATGGAGTCTTGTTATTGTTACAATTAGGTTGTGTTAGGTCGCATCCACTATATTGACATCTTGAAGAGGGCCGACTATGATGGGAAGCATGGACCTTACCCAAACCCAAATGTCAGAAAGGCCAAGATCATGGCTAAAGTTGTGAGAAGTCTGCACATGAATTCTGGGGTACGACGATCCAAGGATCAATTGAGGAAATACCTGAAATTGAGGGAGCAGGATCAGTACAGAAAGATCAAGAGAGTTCTTCAAAAATGTAAGTAGTTGTCGTGTGTTATTATTATTATTACTTGCATGCTGCTCCATGTGCTTTTCTTTACTGTTATACAGTTTAAAATGGAAAATTTCAGGTTCATGGGCACAGTAATTGTTCATAGTAAACATTGTTCCTTCGCCCACTAATACAATTTTTTTGGCAGATCCATCTTAACTACATTTGTTTAGGCCTATTTGTATTTAAAAAGTTTATGCCATTGTTGTCTAGATGGGTTTGTACTCGAATGAAATGCAAACTTGATTCAGTGTAAGAAGAGGACACTCAGCCACTGTTTACATATCTGGATGCAGGAGCACTAGTGTGGGACACCAGAACAAACTTTTTAGGGTGTCCCACGCAGGTGCTCCAGTGGATACTAGGGGTGTCTCAATGTGTGAAAATTGTACAAAAAAGGTATGTATTCCAGATTTATAAAGGAAAAAATAATGTCTTCAGCTTGGAACTCTGCCAAAAAAGACAATTGTACGACACTTCCCAGCAATGTTTCATATTACTATTTCTCGCCTCAAATATCTGTGTGCTAAGTATACCTTTTTTCATTCACATAGGAGAGAAAAGACTTGGGACATCTGAGGACACCAGGGACCCCCCACCTCCTAAAGAAAAGCAAATCCCCACACCACAACCAGAGGATGTGGAGGAAGGAGATGCTTATTAAGTGGGCAAAATAGTGACCACAACAGGTGAGTGTCTGAGACCACAGCTTCAGGTAATAGATGTATGCCTGCCTATTTATAATACATGGTGTGTTTTTTTATTTTAGGTGATGTGGATGTTGTGGAAGAAGAATCTTATTTCACAAGTGCAAGTGCACACGTCCTCATCAGGGAGATCATGGTGTGCAATAGTGATTTACAGAAGATCAAGGAAGACATCAATGATGTGGAAAAAAGACTCAAAAACATCATTGATGTTTTAGGCAGAATCTAAAACACTCCAAAAGTCTTCTAGTTTGTTTGTATTTTTATTATTTTCACACATTTTAAATATTTTTTAAAAAGCCAAATTTTGAAGATGCACACAATGTGTCAACAAGTACTATCTGCCATCACGGGATATCAAGGTACGCATTTTGGGGGTGCAACCCCTTCCTCACAACTAAAGTAGATGAGAGGAAGGGGTTACACCCCCGAAAACATCCCTCATAATAGGAGCTAGCACATGTTGACATTAGGCATGGGATCAGGGGGGAAATCCCCATTTTGACTCTCAATTTGTGTGCATCTTCAAAATTTGCTTTCACAAGGGAGACATCACCCCATCTGATGAAGGCAATATTAACACAGTTTGGATATACTAATGTCTGCTATTGCCTTCACTTTCTCAAAGTTGAACTTTGTAATTTCCTGAGTTGTGTATTGTTTTATGGTTTTAAACACTCCTGTTTTAACACAAAAAAGGCTATTTGTACTGTCAAAAACAAAAATGTTATTACTAAAATATGTTGGTTTGTTCAAAAACCATTTTCTAACGCACATGTGAATGTGCACAGAGTAAAAAGTTTTCTACTCAACAATGTGTGGCTTCTTCTTTCAATGCTCAATATCATTTTTTGGACTAAATTTGTGTTTACACTGAAATTGGGGTTATTTACTAAAGGCAAATCCACTTTGCACTACAAGTGCAGTATTAGTACAGTTTCATGTGCACTTTTGCAGTGCACTTGTAGTGCAAAGTGGATTTGCCTTTAGTAAATAACTCCCACAGTGCTTTATAATTTGCCACAATCATGCCATTTCGTCACTCACCAAAATTCATTCATGATGCTGAAAATGATGTATATTTTTAACAGTAATGCATTACATACATTAACAACAAATACAATGTGTGTGTGTAGCAGACCCACAACATAATAATAGTTCGCAGAAGAAGAGATTGTCACCTCATGTATCAAATAAATTACGTTTGTACTATTGAAGAAAATGGACAAAAAAAAAAGCCCATTGGAGAACCTAGGAGACAGCAAAAAAGAAACACATGCAGTAAATCAAAGGAAATAATATTTCAGTTTAACTAAAAAAAATTATTTTTAAAATGTTTATTAAATATTTTCAGGCATATCAATGGCACCCCTACCTGCAAAGTACTACATATATTTGATACGGACCTCGCGGGCACTTTGGGGGAACAAGCCAGGATGGCCAGCTTCAAGCGCCGTCAGGGTTTGTTCATTAAGTCCGGCCACAGGCCCAACTAGGCAACATAGTTCACTGAATTTTTCCTTAAATAGTTGTGGAGAATGCAGCATGCAAGGATTATATGGTTAAGTTTATATTCCGCCACGTTGATTGCCGCAAGGAATAGGTGGAACCGGCTGGCCATCATCTCGAAAGCATTCTCAACCACTCTTCTGGCTCTGGCCAGTCAGTAGTTAAAAACCTTCTGGTCTGGGGTGAGGGTCCTCATTGGGAATGGCCACATCAAGTGATCACCCAGCCAAAAACACTTCATCAGCAACCAAGACAAATGGGAGTCCTTCCACGTTCTCTTCAAGCAGGTGGCAATCCCAAGCCACCATTCTGGAGCCGTGTGTATAACTCTGTCTGGGCGATGACTCCACCATCTGACATCCGGCCATTCTTCCCCACGTCCACATAGAGAGATTTATATGTCGCCGACACCACCGCCAACATCACAATACTATTAAACCCCTTGTAATTATAATAGTATGACCCCGAATTGGGGGGTGGCAGAATGTGGACGTGTTTCCCATCAATTGCCCCTCCACAGTTGGGAAAGTCCCACCACTGGGCAAATTGGGAAGCCACAGTCTGCCATTCCTGTGGCGTTGAAGGAAACTGTGGAGTCAAACAAGAAAAAAGAACTTAGTAATTTTGCATATAAACAATGCAAGCAGATTAGACACAAACTTTCTTGGCCAACATCAGTATAACATTTATTTTAAGGAGTATTTAAAGACAAAAATATAAGGTCCACTTAGCAGATTCCACACCCTCTCTGATGGCCCATTGTACAAAATTGAGGGGGGGTATGTTTTGAACAGGTAACCCTCTCCACTTCATTGAGAGCTGAATGTATAAATAATGTGTTTTGCTTTGGCCAGCCCATCCTTACTTACACTATTGGCAGCCCACTGGACAGGTAAGAAATGTCATAATACAAAAATATTAAAACACACCGTACAAATTGAAGCACTTTTTTACATTCTGCAATTACCTATCAAGATAATAGGAGAACAAAACTTTAAACAGTATTGAAAGTATTCTGGCAGGCCCTTTCACTACATGCTTTGGGGAATTCATCCATAAATCTGACCACAAAAGAGTTAGGTATAGTGTGCATGGGTTTGGCAAAGTCAGCAGATAGGGGATTGGTATCGGTTGACTTAGCAGTTGGGGGAGAGGGAGGGTTACAAATGATTTTTGGACCCAAAAAAAAGCCTCTGGCACTCCGCATGAATTTAAGGACACAAATAACATTTGTACACATTTTAGGGGGTGTTAGGGTAAAGCACTACTATGGAGCTGACAAAATACATTGTTAAGTGATTAGGCTAGGTGTGTATGGGCCCAGGATAGCATGCTAGGGAGGATAGTAAAAGGCAAATATGCATGAAGGACAAAAAAGGAAGTTAAAAAAATTCAAGCATGCATGAGAACAAAGGGGACATTCACAGCATATTACAATCATGGTAATTATGGAATGATGAAAAAAACACAATACATTAGCAAAAATTAAATACATAGAATGTGATGTTAAAGGAGAAAACTTTCCCTAATATACAGTCCCTGTCAAAAGTCTTGTCGCTTCTCTATTTTGTAGAAACTCCTGCTATTAACCTGACTTTTAATTAATCAATTGGTGTTAGAAATAGCTCATATGAAAAGTTAAAGCCCTCCCAAATTATGTTTAATGCACTGAAATAAATTAGTTTCACTGAAAAAAGATTTATCATTTAATCAAGACAGACAGGTCAAATTTTGGCAAGACAAAAGTTTTGTCACCTATACAGAAATTGAACAACTTTACTGAAAATCCCAAAATATGTCAGCAAATTAAGTAGTGGTCCTGTGAGATCCAAATTTAATATCTTGTATGACTTCCATGAGCTTGAAGGACAGCATCCATGCGGTTTGGAAATGATTCATACAATTTATTGATGAAGTCATCAGGAATAGCAAAGAAAACAGTCTTGCATGCCTCCCAGAGTTCATCAATATTCTTTGGTTTCGTCTTCCATGCTTCATCTTTCATCCTACACCACATATGCTCAATGATGTTCATGTCTGGTGACTGGGCTGGCCAATCCTGGAGCATCTTGATTTTCTTTGCCTTAAGGAACTTTGATGTGGAGATGGAAGTATGTGATGGAGCACCATCCTGCTGCAAAATTTGGCCTTTTTTATGGTTGGGAATATAAGAGGTAGCTAAGGTTTCTTGGTATTTTAGACTATTGATGTTGCCTTCCACCCTGCAGATCCCTCGCACACCCCCATACTGGATGTAACCCCAGACCATGATTTTGCCTTCACCAAACTTCTCTGTTTTCTGGGTAAATCTCGGTTCCATGCGGGTTCCAGTAGGTCTCCTGCAATATTTGCAGCGACTGTAGTGTAATTCAACAGAAGATTCATTTGAAAAATCCACCTTCTGCCACTTTTCCAGAGTCCATCCTTTTAGCAGGCTGTGGCCCTTGGCAAATGCCACACGGTTTTTCAATCGTCTTTTGTTTAGTGCTGGCTTATGGGCACTGATTCGACCATGGGAATCATTTCGAGACAGTATAGTGTAGAGTATATAAAATACAGTGCAGTGCAGAGTATATAATACAGTGTATTGAAGTGATTAAGGGGAATCCCATGACATAAATAAGAAAAAGAACGGCATGGGGTCCCCCCCAAAATCCATACCAGGCTCATTGGGTCTGGTATAGATTTTAAGGGAAACTGCACGCCAAAATTAAAAAAAAAAATGTTGTGCCCCCCCAAATCTATTCCAGACCCTTATCCGAGCATGCAGCCTGGCAGGCCAGGAAAGGGGGATGAGTGAGCACCCCCCCTCCTGAACCATACCAGGCCACTGGCCCTCAACATGGGGAAGGTGCTTTGGGGTGCTCACCCCCCCTTTTCCTGACCTGCCAGGCTGCATGCTCGGTTAAAGGTCTGTTATGGAATTTGGGGGGGCACATGGTTTTTTTTGTTTGTTTTTTCTCTTGGCGTGGGGTTCCCCTTAAAATCTATACCAGACCAGACCAGACGAAGGTATGAACTGGGGGGGACCCCACACCATTTTTATTTTTTATTTTTTATCATCTGTATTGCCAGGAGTCGGCAATACATTACAGCCACAAGCAAGTTTAAATGACATTTTTTCCTTTCGAAATGTCATTATTGTGAAAACAAAAGAGAAACTCCTGCGCTGCTGGCGGACTCCTAAACTAACAAGGGGACACTGCTGCAACACCTATAGTACTGCTCCAAACAGACAAAACAAAACTGGGTTATGGGGGGGAGTGGTGGTTGCGCTGTGATGGGGAGAGGATAAGAAGGGGGGGGGGGGGGACTATACTAAACTGGAGTGTATGTAACACACATGCCAAGTAGCCCAAAAAAAGGGGGTCTATAACACACAAAATAACAATAGCCCACTGACTAGTGCCTGTGATGAGTGATTAAAATAACCACTAAATAAGTGTATAGCATGAAGGAAATAGAATGGCATCCAAATAAATAATGCACATAATAAAGGTGCAAACAAGCCAATGAGATAATAGCAAATGGTGAACAATGGGTGAATACAATATTAAGTGCATAGGTGAGTAGAGTAATATAAATAGATCCCATTAATAAACATGATAAAAAAAACTTAAAACATGTGAAACAATGAAAATATATAAAAATATATAAAAAACAATCCCGCCACCAATGTGACACTTCTGAGTAAAGTCCAGAACCACAACAATGGATGTGTCAGGGGTAGAGGGGTGATCTGCGATGGGGGCACCTCAGTGTGCACAGGCCCCTTACCTTACAGCTGTAAGGTATACAGCATAAGTATTAGGCGCCCAGAGGGTGATGGAAGCCAGGAAGTTGCAGCAAATGGTAAAGCTCACAAATGTAGTGGTATCATATGCGAAGAAAAAAGATGAACAGCATATAGTGTGATACCGTTTGAGAAATAAAAACAGGCAGGCTGAGGGAGGGGGGAAGGGGGGGTTGCACTCACTTGTGACAGATGAGCGCAAGCCTCAAACCACGAGTGCCGAACTCGTATAATCCAAAACGCTGGCCAAAGGACCCTCTACCATCTCACTCCTCCTGTGGCTCACCGCCCGTCATACATCATATAGGTAGTGTGGTATCAAGACAAGAAAACCGCATATAGCGTAATCCCGTATAAAACACTTTTATTAACATAAATAAAATCGCTAAAAACTTACACAAGGTGATAGCTGGGGGGTATAAAATTCAGCGAGCGCCGTGCTCGTAACATCAGCTGTTGTGTAGGCAACGTCCCGTTCACGGGACGTTGCCTACACAACAGCTGATGTTACGAGCACGGCGCTCGCTGAATTTTATACCCCCCAGCTATCACCTTGTGTAAGTTTTTAGCGATTTTATTTATGTTAATAAAAGTGTTTTATACGGGATTACGCTATATGCGGTTTTCTTGTCTTGATACCACACTACCTATATGATGTATGACGGGCGGTGAGCCACAGGAGGAGTGAGATGGTAGAGGGTCCTTTGGCCAGCGTTTTGGATTATACGAGTTCGGCACTCGTGGTTTGAGGCTTGCGCTCATCTGTCACAAGTGAGTGCAACCCCCCCTTCCCCCCTCCCTCAGCCTGCCTGTTTTTATTTCTCAAACGGTATCACACTATATGCTGTTCATCTTTTTTCTTCGCATATGATACCACTACATTTGTGAGCTTTACCATTTGCTGCAACTTCCTGGATTCCATCACCCTCTGGGCGCCTAATACTTATGCTGTATACCTTACAGCTGTAAGGTAAGGGGCCTGTGCACACTGAGGTGCCCCCATCGCAGATCACCCCTCTACCCCTGACACATCCATTGTTGTGGTTCTGGACTTTACTCAGAAGTGTCACATTGGTGGCGGGATTGTTTTTTATATATTTTTATATATTTTCATTGTTTCACATGTTTTAAGTTTTTTTATCATGTTTATTAATGGGATCTATTTATATTACTCTACTCACCTATGCACTTAATATTGTATTCACCCATTGTTCACCATTTGCTATTATCTCATTGGCTTGTTTGCACCTTTATTATGTGCATTATTTATTTGGATGCCATTCTATTTCCTTCATGCTATACACTTATTTAGTGGTTATTTTAATCACTCATCACAGGCACTAGTCAGTGGGCTATTGTTATTTTGTGTGTTATAGACCCCCTTTTTTTGGGCTACTTGGCATGTGTGTTACATACACTCCAGTTTAGTATAGTCCCCCCCCCCCTTCTTATCCTCTCCCCATCACAGCGCAACCACCACTCCCCCCCATAACCCAGAAATGTCATTATTGCTGTGGCATGTTCTATACATCGCACATATGCGCCACTTTACAGGCAGACTAAGGGGACCCCCCATGGACAATATTTAAAGGAATATTTCATTTTTATTGTTTACTTTAAGCATCAATAAAATCACTGCTCCTTTGATTGTTTTTGCATTGATACATATCCCCTAGGGCAGTACTCTGGTCCCCATACACTTTTTATGGCAATAACTTGCATATAAGCATTTAAAATGAGCATTTTTCATGTTTGTTTCCAATAGACTTTAATAAGGTTTGCATGTTCACTAGAACTTTTTGCCTGTTTGAGATGTTCTGGTGCGAACTAAACCAGGGGGTGTTCGGCCCAACCCTACTTGTAACCATGAAATCTAAATTTTTTTTAACTATCCCATTCACTTAGTCAATAATGTTCTGCAATTAAGGAAAAAGTGTTTAACCACTTCAGCCCCGGAAGAATTTACCCCCTTCCTGACCAGAGCACTTTTTGCGATTCGGCACTGCGTCGCTTTAACTGACAATTGCGCAGTTGTGCGACGTAGCTCCCAAACAAATTTGACATTTTTTTTTCCCACAAATAGAGCTTTCTTTTGGTGGTATTTGATCACCTCTGCAATTTTTATTTTTTGCGCGATAAACAAAAAAATTGCAACAATTTTGAAAAAAAACGCATTATTTTTTACTTTTTGCTATAATAAATATCCCCCAAAAATATTTTAAAAAACATTTTTTTCCTCAGTTTAGGCTGATACATATTCTTCTACATATTTTTTGTAAAAAAAAATCGCAATAAGCGTTTATTGATTGGTTTTTGCAAAAGTTATAGCGTCTACAAAATAATTTTGTGGCATCTTTATTGATCATTTTTTTTTACTAGTAATGGCAGTGATTTTTATCATGACTGCAACAACATTTTTTGACCATTGTCATTTATACAGCAGTCAGTGCTATATAAATGCACTGATTCCTGTGTAAATGACACTGGCAATGAAGGGGTTAACCACTAGGGGGCAGTGTAGGGGTTAAGTATGTCCTGGGTAATGTTTCTAACTGTGGGGGGCGTGGCTACGTGTGACACATCACTGATCTCCGCTCCCGATTACAGGGAGCAGAGATCAGTGACACTGTTACTTGGCAGAACGGGGAGATGCTTGTTTACATTAGCATCTCCCTGTATTTCCTCTCAGAGAGGCGATTGTGGGTATCCCTGCGGCGATCGAGTCCACGGGACCCACGACCCGACTCACGGAGCTCCCGGCCGTTGCATGCACGCAATGGCACGGTGGCAAATTTAAAGGGACGTATGGGTACGCCCATTTGCCCAGTCGTGCCATTCTGCCAACGTACAATGCTAAGATAGCATAACATATTTTGACACACCTCATTCAATTACACAGATAAGGCTTTCCACTTAAAGAAAATATATGACACACCAATATACTGTATCACTTTGGAGATCTTGAATGTCCACCACAATGTGCCTGACAATTTAATCCCAAAAGTAATATTTATTTCATACCTACCTAAAATGAATATGAATGTTAACCTTTTCCTTCTGAGTTTTGTGTATATGAACCTATCCAGGCCTTTGATGACGTAATATATCTTGACTGAAATTGTAATATGGGTGAGCTTACGTTACAAAAACGTGTAGTCATGTAGCCGGACAGTCTAAGGGTAATTGTATTTGTTCTTCTTGTGCTTTAATTTTATTTTTTTCTGTTTGGCTTGTTTTCTTTTACTCTTTATGTACCCATACAATACAGGATTAATTATTCTTGAATGTGGAGATGTCTCTTGCCAATATTAGCTTATGATAGCATTACATTTTCATGTATATTGTATGTTTTGCACAATTTTTTAAATAAAAAACTAGTTTAAAAAAATGTTAACCTTTTCTAAGGTTAGTGTAAAAACTCAGAAGCTTACTCCGATTTTTGCAAAAATCATACCTTAATAATTTTAACTATAAGGACCCATATTTGTGGCAAATGCAAGCTATAGTGTGAAGAGCAGTACCTCCTAATTTGATAACTTTTTCCAAAATGTAAGCACCTTATTTTGATTATTCAGACATTTATATAATTATATAATCTACATGTCTAGTATTACTAACATTACAGGCTTTCTAAATAAAAAATTACACTGTTTGGTAATTTAGTTTATTAAATAAAAAATAATAATTATTTTTTTTTTACAGTTATTACCATGTACAGTAAATAGTAGTAGTGCTGGGTTTTCAACATTATAAATACATTCTGTATTCTATGTTCCTTAATGCATTTCTGCATTATAGTGTGTACCCTTAATCAACAAGTTTACAATGTAAATATGATAGTAAATAAAAGTTAAAGAGTATCACAGTTGCTTTTGTACTGATGTACTGTAAACATTGGCACAAGTTTAACTTTATATATGTATATAAAAAAATAAACTTGCATTTTGTTTCTATAAGGACGAAGTATGATATATTAGCATGAAGGTGTTTCCAAAGTAAATTTATCTACCTAAACAAAAATATTAGTTAGAAGGCACATTTATTACACAAATGTCAACATTTACTCTGGCAAAATCTATCCTGTAAGTTTAATTGGATCTTTTCCAAAAAGTAAAATAACTTTGACATTTGGCTAGCATATCTACTGTGAGACTGGATACAGTTTTGCAGTAAAACATAGTAAAACATTTTTAATAAAAGAACATAAATTATATTTTGCAAACAATATACCTGAATGTATGTATAAACAAGTAGTAAAATAGCAATATTATAATATATTGCCAAATGTATTAATTTATTATTTTAACATATAACAATTTCATTAAGAAAAGATATGAAATTAATAAGGGGCCCGATATACGAAATATCTAATTTAACAAGTTACAAGTATTGACTCTAACACGCTCCATTTCCAGTTGACTGTGTCATATGCCATCTTAAATACAGCTGTGTGCTGAGTGCTGCAGAGAAAGCAAAACTGGCAGTGTCCATTCTTTTCTTTTTTATTTACAAAATTTCAAGGTTTCTGCTTCAAGATTGATTGATGTGTAATGACAGTTGCATGGTTTGTGGATATCTTATACTGTTCTTGTCCTGACCCTTGAGGAGGAGAAGGCAAAGGTGTTTCAGGAGTGGCTAAAATACAAAATTACAAACAAATATACTTAGCTATTTTAAACTTTTATATTAAGGATAAGCAAATGATTTAAACAAACTTGGTTTGTGGGCTAAAATTACAAATTTTGCTATTACTGAAATGCAACATTTGCCTCAAATTTTACCATGAGGACTCCTTAGGTGAGAACTAAAAAAAATAAAAAAATAAACAATAAAGTAATTTAATATGTATGTCAGTGTCTGCACAATTTGTACATAGCAGCTGACATCAACAAACGTAATGCTTTAATAAAAGTGGTTAAAAAAGTTAAGGAGCCTAATGCCCTGTACACACGATCGGACTTTCCGACAACAAAACTGTGGATTTTTGTTTGAAGGATGTTGGCTCCAACTTGTCTTTCATACACAAGGTCCCACAAATGTTGGCCAACAATTACGAACGTAGTGACGTACAAGACATACGTGATATCTCCATTACGAACGCTCGTTTTACAAGACTGAGCGCTTCCGGCTCGTACTCTGAGCATGCATGAGCTTTTGTACGACGGACTTGTGTACACACATTTGGAAAGTCCGACAACAATGTTTTGTTGGTGGAAAATTTGAGAACCTGCTAGCCAACATTTGTTGGCGGAAAGTCCGCCAACAAATGTTCGATGGAGCATACACACAGTCGGACTTTCAGCCAACAAGCTCACATCCAACATTTGTTGTCGGAAAATCTGATCATGTGTACAAGGCATTAGAGTACATCTAAATGCAATACTTTTTGTTTTGAATAGCGTAGGGAAGGATTAGAACTTCTATCAGGTATTCAATGTTGTCTCTAGGACTGGAGGTGAAAAAATCCAAAATGCTAAAAGCATTGTACACTTTAATTTTTTTTTGGCCTTTTGGCCAAGACAATGCCAAGACATTGCTCTGGATGAACACAGATAACAAAGCATAATGTGTGTCCACTGATATAAATTTAAGAGGGAACTTACCTCACCTTGGAGATATTTTTTTCTCCAAGATACCTGTTGTGTTTACAGGGCGGGAAGGAAAATCTCCAAAGAAAACCTAACAGGGCTTATAACCATCTCTACTCTATCCAAAATTTAAAAAAAAAAAGTTTTTTTTAATTCATCTTGACAAAAATGTCCAAATTGAAATTTGAGCTAAACAAAAGCTCTCAATGTCCCTTCTCCCTATTTGAAATAGTTGAAAGAATTCATATGTAATATACACATAGATGCACACATCAATTACCGTGTTATAATTTAGAACAAAAAATCCTTGTTTTAGTTTATATAATCTGAAACATATTGTATAAATAGATATGTTTTTTCTTGAACGTCCATCTGATCAGGAAACTGCCTTACCTTCCAAAGAATTCATAATTCTGCTCAGTCTTGTGGATCCAGGCAACCTTTCCAAACAGCCACAGCAAAGTCCTGGACCACTGAGCAGACTATGTTACCGTTTAAGAGACTGTCACATTAGAAAACCTTTTAATTCATGCACATATCTGCAAAGAAGGGTGTACATACTACTTTTCTGCCAACCATGCTGCTCCGTTGCAGAGAACAAGTCCCCTGAACATATCTTGGAGTGTATCTCTATGGTCCCCAACAACACTCACTGGTTCCTCCTGCTGACCTCCACATCACTACTATATCCTCTAAAGCCACGTACATATAGAGAATATCAGGCAAATGATCATCTATTTTTTGCATGTTAGTCTCATATCAAAATTGAAATGAGTACTAAAGTTAAAAAAAATGTACAACAGAATACATCTTTGGAAGTGATGTAATGTGTTGTATTGTATTCTATCATTTCTGAGCATCCATGGTCTCGGTCTTCTGATTTTTTTCAGATGAATACTGTACTGATTAAAAAAAATTTGTATGTTCTTTTATCATACAAGAACATTTTTTGTGTTTGTTCCTTTGGATAATTTTGCACAAACTGTCATGATCGGCTCTTGAAAGCTGTGTACTAATGATCAGATTATTGTACGATCACTTTGAGAGTGATATTTTTCATCAGATTTTCTGATCATGTGTTCTAGGCATAAGGATGTGAAAGCAATAGGAGGAAACAATGAGAGCTTATTGGGACCATGGAGATGTCCATTTTCTAGAGAATTTTCCATCTGCAATGGGCCAGTGTTTAGTGGTACAGTCAGCAGGAAAGGTAAGTATGTGCAGGTATTTGCTTGAGTAATAAGGCTTTCTAATGTGACATGGTCTTCTTAAATGATGTGGCCTGATCCAGGACTCTCCCATGCTTGTGAATGGACAATGAAGCAGCAGGAGCACATTGTCAGGCATGAAATAAACTCTCCTGCGTGCATGTTCACTATGTTACGCCTACAGCATTGTGCAAAGTAATAGAGCACAGTGGATTGCAGGGGCTTAATATCAAGACGAAGTTACTTTTACCAGTTGTATGTAAAATAATAAATCAAATGATTTGTCGTTTATATATGTTATGTAGTGCTAAGTAGTGTTTTTATTACTGTTTAGAGTTCTGGTTTGGTCATATACATGTCAAAAATGTAAACATAAAATATGTAAGCAAGGAGGCTTTGTAGATAAAAGTTTTCTTCTTCTTACCCGCATGGAACCTAGCTATCACAATTGTTATTATTTTCAATGTAAAAAAAAAAAAAAATATTTATAACTTGAAATACACGTGTTTCTGGAATGCAATCCTGCCAGAAATTATAAACCCGTCCCCCATCTACTGATAAAACATGCAAGGATCATATACTGTATATTTTTTTATATTACTCTTTTTGAATATTCAAACTTTATTGAAACAGATGCTAAATGTATCAAACTGGAAGCATTTTAATATGCTTAATATACACACCAATCTGTTCTGAGTGTAGTGTAGAAGACATGGAACTTAGCAGAGTTTGTCCCACGAGAGGGTCTTGTGCTATATGAGGATGTGCAGGATGGTGGATGTGACTAGACTCTGTTGCTGAACCTGTTGAAAAATTAATATTTATTTTAAGATAGCAAATTATTTGCCAAGACTTCACAGGTTTGCCAAAAGCAAGTTCTACATATGATCTGGCCTGGTCAAACTCAACCCAAAAACATAACTGACATTACAAAACCAATCTGCATTTGGCTTTCAATTCTTGAATGCACAATGGTGGAGGTATATTAATTGCATCACGGCCAAATACATTAATATGGCAAGGCATCTTTTTTAACTACTGTCTAAAGTTGAAGATGATTTGAGAAACATTATCAAAAAGAATAGTAGAAACTGTAATACAAATGAGAAAGTGCTTAGAGAATATTTAATACACTCTCATAACACAGCGATATTTAATAGAACAAAGAATCTGCATCAAACCAAGCATGAGTTAGGAGATTAGGTGCAAATTAACCGCTTCAGCCCCGGAAGATTTTACCCCCTTCCTGACCAGAGCACTTTTTGCGATTCGGCACTGCGTCGCTTTAACTGACAATTGTGCAGTCGTGCAACATTACATCCAAACAAAATTGGCGTCCTTTTTTTCCCCACAAATAGAGCTTTCTTTTGGTGAAATTTGATCACCTCTGCAGTTTTTATTTTTTGCGCTATAAATAAAAAAATAGTGACAATTTTGAAAAAAACGCAATATTTTTTACTTTTTTTTCTATAATAAATATCAAAAATATATAAAAAAAACTATTTTTTTCCTCAGTTTAGGCCGATATGTATTCTTCCACATATTTTTGGTACAAAAAAAATCGCAATAAGCGTATATTGATTGGTTTGCGCAAAAGTTATAATGTTTACAAAATAGGGGATAGTTTTATTATTTTTTTATTAGTAATGGCGGCGATCTGCAGTTTTTATAAGGACTGTGACATTATGGCGGACACATGGGACACTTTTGACACTATTTTGGGACCATTGTCATTTATACAGCGATCAGTGCTATAAAAATGCACTGATTACTGTGTAAATGACACTGGCAGGGAAGGGGTTAACCAATTAGGGGGTGATGAAGGGGTTAAGTATGTCCTAGGGAGTGATTCTAACTGTGGGGGGATGGGCTTCAAGTCACATAACAGTGATCACTGCTCCCGATGACAGGGAGCGGTAATCTCTGTCATGACACAAGGCAGAAAGGGGAAATGCCTTGTTTACATAGGCACTTCCCTGTTCTGTGGCTCCATGACACGATCACCGGGAGACTGGCAGACGTTGAGTCCGCCGGTCCCACAGGCATGGTCACGCTGTACGAAGCGGGTGCGCACCCGCCTGCTATCCCCGCTTCTTAAAGGGGACGTACAGGTACGCCCATTTGCCCACCGCTGCCATCGTGCCAACGTATATCGGAGTGCAGCGGTTGGCAAGTGGTTAATACTGTATATAATAACCGTGAAATACTGTATTACCCTGCCTAGTACATTTTTTTTATGTGCTTTAAAAAAAAAGAAAATATGCAAGAAGGATTACTCCATAGGGTACTGCAGTGAGCAAGAATATGTTAGAAAAGTGCAGTATCCATTAACAATCTATTGGAAATATTTAATTATTTGCTATGGGATACTGCAGCCTGCATACGGTGGGATAAGGCTGGATTAAAACACCCCTTAATGCCCTGCTGTAACTACTTTTCTTTCTTTACAGCCTATTTTTACTGCCCTCTTTTTATCACCCTTACAGACCTTTTAGGTGCTCCTTGGCTAAATGATAAGACAAGGATTAACTATAACTTGCAGTTTACTAAACAAGTGCAATGGTGTTGTAATGACATATATGAAGGACGGTGCTGAAAGCTGAAGTAAAATTCACTTCCACTGACTACCCCTATCAGAATCCAGGTTTACACATCACTACTGCTTTTTTAAATGCCTTATTGAATAGAGCATAATTGTTTTAAGGTCCCTTTTTTTGTATTTTTTTGTTTACCTAAATTTTAATTTATATTATTATAGTAACAATTCTAAATCAGTCTCCTGAAATGTAAACATTTATATTTTTGAAATTATAACTTGATCCCTACTTGTGGCATTATATAAAATTAGGGTATGATTTAAAAGTAGACATTTAACAGAATTTTTAGATATTCTCACGAACATGCTAGGTAAATGTCTTACCTCCTAATAACATCTCCTGGAGAAGATTATCAATTTTAACCATTCCAAACAATTTCACAAATTGAATTTGTTCAATCATTTGCCAAGTGATACTCTGAAGAGTAGGCAATAATAAAAGAAGTTCTCCAAATCTTCCTCTGGAATCATATTGTCTGTCATTAATGTAATCTTCCAAACTAATCTGTACTTGATATCTCATATTTTTAATCTTCATTGGATTACTGAGCCCTTTGGCATCTAAAGAAAGTAGAACACAATATATACATTTAATTTACTATTTCAATTTCTTTAAAAGTAAGTAAAAATATAAATAAATGTTGAATTAACATACAATAGAAAATTTAGTTTGAAAAAAAATAAAGAGATCCTGGTTTAAATCTAGTCATGTAGTCATGTAGTCACCAAGTCAATGTCATTATGTGAACATGACTATTTGCGCCTTCATTATCCAGAAGTTTTACTTTACTTCTGGCTAGACATACATGTGACAATCCAAGTGTTTACTGTATTGTATTATATGTGCAAAGCTTTAAGTGTCTCCATCATTTAAATAAAAAAATTAAAAATACCTGTACAGCTTTAAGTCTACCCGTTCTACTCCACTGCTAAGCTATTCTTCTCAGACATTTTATTGATCAGCGAGGCATTCCATCATAATGATGATTAAAAGAGATGTATGGAGGCCAGTGGGATCAGACAAGCTCCAAAAGTACCCAGTAGTTAGAAGAAAAAAAAAAACTTAGGTACTGAAAGCTCCTGCAGGTATGCCTCTATAGGCCCTCTCTTTATGCTTGTCGACAGCTTGCAGTTTTGCTAAAGTGACAGGGTCACTTTAATGTTTCCCATAACTAGACAGATCTCTCACTGAAACAGCCAAGGAGACACTTTTTTTATGCTTACTTAAATCAATGGTAGCAGTAAATCCCACCATCTTTTTAAATCACATGGTCAACACATGAAAGAAATCTACTTTAATTGTAGTGATCATTCCTTTTTTTAAGCAAAAAGAATAGTTGCTGAGTGATCACTGAGATTGTCCAATATGTTAAATGTTCCTTACATGTGATAGAAGTGCCTGCTTTTGTTCTGTTGTTAAATAAGTAATGCAAAAATTCTCAAAATAGTGCTATTACTTAAAACATCTTCTAGGTCAAAAGGAACTTGTCAGTATTGGAATATAGAGCCTGCCATTGGGGACTTGCTTTTAAAAGTGCAAGGGCTGTCATCTTTATCCTCTCTTCACTACATGCTGAGCCACTAACCTGCAACAAGCATGTGTATATGCTTTCAGGACATGTCATATGCACACACTACTTGTCCCAGCTCAGTCTCACTCATGCCGCGTACACACGGGCAGACTTTTCGACCGGACTGGTCCGACGGACTTTCCGATGGACTTTCGACTGACTTTTGACGGACTTCAGATGAACTTTTGAATGAACGGGCTTGCCTACACACGATCACACCAAAGTCCGACGGATTCGTACGTGATGACGTACGACCGGTCTAAAATAAGGAAGTTGATAGTCGGTAGCCAATAGCTGCCCAAGCGTGGGTTTTTGGCCGTCGGACTAGCATACAGACAAGCGGATTTCTCAATAGGAACTGGGTCCGGCGGAGTTACGACGTAAAGATTTGAAGCATGTTTCAAATCTAAAGTCCATCAGATTTTCTACTGTAAAAGTCCGCTGAAGGTCCGATGAAGCCCACGCATGATCGGATTGTCCGCCGGACTCGGTCCGTCGGACCAGTCTGGTCGCAAAGTCCGCTCGTGTGTACGCGGCATAAGCACTGTAGCAAAGATATAGGTAACAGCCCAGAAGCAGGTAGAGATCCTGCTAAAACAAGCCAGCAATATTATCTCCCATATTGTTTTTTTTTCTGACAGATTTCATTTAAGCACTGTAGTCTGCTAATTCTGCAAATTCAAACATCTCAACTCCCTACAATGTGTCAAAAGCTTCAAGTACCCTTTCTATATTCAAGAATTTTTTTAATGTATTTTTTTACATTAAAGATGTACCTGGATCAAAAAATACAATTGCCTTTAAGCAGGCATATTCATTATCATCTATTTGGATCTCCTGAAAAGGCTGGACAAGTTCATCCAAAATTCTGTTGGCAACGCGACTTATCTCAATCTCACTACAGTTCCTGTGAATTACATAACTGTTTCCTATAAGGGAATAAAGACATTTTGTTGAGATGTTTGAGATCTTTACAGACATATTGTTCAAATATTAAGAAGACAACAAAAAATTGTAATTTACCCAAAAGCAAAATGTCTTTAAACATCATGGAACGTTTTGTTATTCCTAGAAGAAGATGTTCTCCGGCATGAGCCCTCAATAAAGCAACCTTTGGAAAAAGGATCAATAAACATGTATCAAGTCAAATAACTGGCGTATCTTTAGTTAATTGAATTATTTTCTTTAATCTATTAAAAAAGGTAACTGGATGCACTTCATCAGTTGGACTCTGGGCTTCTACCCAATTTTGCCCCGATTTTCCTTTGAAGTAGCATAATTTCATGTGGAAAAATTGTGCTCACCAGAGTCAAGGCCTAACTAACCTAACTCCTAATACCTATCATATTAGACAGTGTCATAAAGTATGCAACAGAAATAAAACATTTTATTCAAAGTGCAACTATGGCCATGTGATTAAAAAAATGTTGCCTACCTCACAAAGCTATCTAGCAATCTGCAACTTTTTAAAAAAGTAGATTTTAAACGCAAAATAATTATCTTAAAGGTTTTTTTTTTTTTTTTTATCTTTCCAATAACCAATGGAGTTAAGTAAAGGGATCCCATTAGGTAAAAAAAAAGCATATTTTCTACTTTAGGTCAAATCATGATTTCCTCTGTGTCCTGATTTAAACGTGATCCACTTCTTAAGTATAACTGATTCGAAAGATGCTTTAGTTGTGTTTTGCTCTATCCAGACTAAAGTTAGGATGCATGGCGTGTTTTGTGATGCAATGTCTCCCATCATGCAACATTCCCCCATCTCCTCTCTTCCTGCATCTGTGCTGTGCACGATGCAGTTTTAACCTGCCACCCTCTTCTCTGGATTATTGCCTGCTCTTTTGCTGACAGAAGTAAATGTAAGAAGCACATTCCTGAGTCTCCAACACTTTTTTCTGTTCCTCCTGTACAGGCATGCAGAGCATTCATTGAATTCTGAGATATGTAGTTTCTTTTCAGGACACTACACTCCCAGATGGTGTGGGAAGAAGGAAGCAGAAAAAGAAGCTATGCAGTTGAATTGTTTTTTAAAAGAGTGATAAAATGCAGGATATCAGAACATGAAAGTTTTTTTTTTAATAAAAACAAGTATATTCAGTATATAAATAGTTGTATCTATGTTAGGCTTAATAGCTATCAAGATAATATTTACAGTGACAATAATGAACTAAACCTTTAATCTGTTATCTTGTGACAGCTCCTATCAGTGTCAGTATCAGTCCTCCGCTCATCAGGGTTTGAATGTGGGCAGGCACCTCTAACAATGCCTACATCCCATCATGATGTGGATGCTGGTCCAGAGCACTGACCATGCATACATGATGACGTCAACGTAAAGGATTGCAACAATTTGAGTAAGAGACTGGCAAAAAAGAAAGGCTTTGGCGGGCCTTAACAATGGAACTGTCAGGGCAGAAGCTCACAGGACTACAAGTTATGGTAAGTATTTTTCTTTTTCTTTTAACAAAGCTGCTGATTACTCATGAGTTGAGGGGGAGAGTGAAGGGTTGGTGAAAAGGCTGGAGTTCCTCTTTTGAACATCTCATTTGGCATCACATGTTTAGAGAAATTACCCGGCAGCACTCAGGTCATGGGTGTGATCTCAACCAATACTATCAACATGTAGCTTTTATGTTTTTTTCTTCCCAGAACCATACAGACTGTTTAACTGTTTATAGCCAACTTAGTTCTAGCATCCCTGTTTAAGACTGTGGTAGGAATATAAAAAAAAGTAAAATCAGTGCTGTTTGCCTTCAGGCTCTCTCTTTGTAAATAAAACCTACAAAGCCATCTGTACAAAGCTAAAAGAAGGAAAAGACAGGTGTAATGGGTATTTTTTTACTTATTCAGCTCTGTAAGATGGCTTTTCTTTGGCAAAGCAAATAAGACTAGCCCAGGAAATGAGCCTAGAGCTAGAGTATATCTGACTGGATATGGAAATATAAAATATGTATATGCCATGTTTCAAATTCACCTGACTAAAAATGTATGTTTAACCTTTTTTTTAATACATGTTAATAGCAAAATACCTAAACATTCACCATGAGAGAATGTTCAATTAAAGAGGAACTGAACTCTTAGCACAAAAAAGGCAGATAGAGAGCAAATGGCTAACCAATAATATTAACTGTGGTCTTTATGTAACTGATCTTTCCCCCATTATTCACACAATGCTTTTATGGCAACCAAGGGATGATCCAGGAAGGCTACAGTGTGGAGCAAAAGGGTAGTCAGATCCAGGAAGAAGTTGTGGGCAGGCAGCAGCTAAGAGACCAGGCATAGGTTATGTGCAAACAGCAGGCAGAGAGCAGTCAGCTATTTTCAGATCAGCAATGAAGCAAGCAAACATAAGTATATTATAGCTCTTTTGCACAAGGCAGGGTAGCTGGCAAAAAGACACTACACTAGGCCCTTCAAAGACTGGAGCTTAAAGTGGTTGTAAAGTCAGAATGCATTCTATGCATTAAGATAAAAAAAGCCTTCTGTGTGCAGCAGTCCCCCTCAGCTCCCCAATACTTACCTGAGGTCCATCTCTATCCAGTGATGTCCACAAATCCCCTCGGCCATCCGGGACTCCCCTGATTGGCTGAGACACAGCAGTGGTGCCATTGGCTCCCGCTGCTATCAATAAACGTCAGTTAGCCAATCAGGAGAGAGGGGGCGGGGACAAACTGCAGCTCTGTGTCTGAATGGACACAGGGAGCTGCAACTCGGCCTGGGGGCCCCCATAGCAAGCTGCTTGCTGTGGGGACACTCAACAGGAGGGAGGGGCCAGGAGCAGCAAACAGGGACCCGAGAAGAGGAGGATCCAGGCTGCCCCGTATCCACTGCACAGAGCAGGTAAGTATAACATGTTTGTTATAAAAAAAAAAAACAAGCCTTTACAATCATTTTATATATCCTGTAATCAGAGAACATGTCCAGCATAATTTGAAGAAACCCTGAAAGTCCTGGCAGGGATCCTGTTGGTAGCATTGGAAGTAATGATAGTGATTCTGCAAGTACCATTGGAATACTAGCAGAGATTTTGGAAGTCCTGGCAGGGATTCTGTGAGCACCATTGGAAATACTGGCAGGGATTATGAAAGTGTCATAACAGAATCTATGTTATCCATTGTGTCTTTTATTGGAGGTGGTCATTGTTATAATGGCAGGTCTTTGTTACCTCATTTCAAAGCCTCTAACAATGACTACAGTGAGCAGCACAGTGAATACAGGAAGGCTGTAGGCAAAGCAATGCCTAGGTACAATTATACAGTGTGCCTTTTTTTAGGAGGAATTTAAGACAAAAGGAACATTTTCATAGTACTGCTTATGCAGAAGTAATATTTCTATATGTTCCTTTTAACTTAGTACATCTTCACTTTTTTCATTTCAGATACCCCCATTAATAAAGTAAAATTTTACTAAGGTCAGTAAATATATAAAGTTGGTTTCGATTTGAATACCCACTTATGTGCAGGGAAATTAAAAAGATGTAATTCTGCCTTGAACCCAAGCTTTCTTCATTCACTAAGTTAAATAAACATTATTTTGATTTAAGCAAACAGTCTCTCTAGCTGCAGCACATTAACCACAATGTATTCCAATACCTAAAAGATATCATTTTCTTAAAGCAGTATTAAACCCCAAACCAAAACATGTAATATATTTCAGCTTACTAATCCTTAGGTTTGGTAGCTGCATTAGTTTTCTTTTTTTTTCTTTTTTTTCCCTCTGTTTTCACCTGGTTATCCTGCCAATAACACCTTACTGTATTACTGGATAAAGGAGCAACAGAAACAACATTGGACAGAGTATTGTCAGTCTGGGGGAGAGGAATGTTAGATGTACTAGCAGATTTACATACACTTACAAACTAAAGCCAAACTCCAGCTAACACTTTTTAATCATTTACAGTAACAGTTTTTTTTTCTTTGAGGATAAAGGTTTTGCATAAATAAATAAAAATGGATCATGGTAAGCACCCCTGTCAATGATTAATGGTTTGTCTCAAACCTGTAACTGTTACATCTGAAGGACAGCTCATTCTGTTGAAAAACAACAGACTTACTGGCCAGATCGCCAGGTGAAAATAAAGGAAAGAAAGCCTAAAAAAGAAAATGAATGCAGTCACCACATTTAAGAAATGTTTGAGTTTTTGTTTAATACCACTTTAATACTAAAAGGATAGAAAAATGTTAAGAGATTTAAAAACATTTTACACAAATGGTATGGACAACTGCTCAATGTTCTTTCATGTTTCCTTCCTAAAATGTCTATAAGAAAGCATAAATGTATTAACTGTATAAGGATTTCTGTTATTGGAATTGCATCGTTAACTTTGAATGTCTTGTTGATTCAGTGAAGCCTAATCTCATTTATTTACACATTTTTTACCTGGTCATCCAGAGGAAGCTCGCAGAAAGCAGGAATGTATTTTGCCCACTCCACCAAGACCAGCAGTTGCTGCTTCATGGATTCACAAATATCAGTAACACTGGCAATTTTCTTTGTATTTATGTCAGTACTTGTACCAGTACTTGGGACAGTGATCTAACAATGTTAAAAAGAGAACGAAAATGAATAGACTATATTAAAACACAGTTCTCAGAAAGAATTACCTGTGCCTTACCCTGTTTTTTAAACAAAAACCACAGAAGCAATCATGCAAATAATTGAAAACGCTGCTGGCTTTATGGATTCTCTTTCAACATGCATGCAAATAGATGAAGCCTGCTCCCACTCCACAGTATTACTATAGAGCGTGTGAAAGCTAATGGTAACTTTTATTGTATACGTTTCCAGAAACACACTAACGAACACTTATAAAAAACGATAGATAGATAGATGATAGATAGATAGATAGATAGATAGATAGATAGATAGATAGATAGATAGATAGATAGATAGATAGATAGATAGATAGATAGATAGATAGATAGATAGATAGATAGATATGTATTCAAAATAGAGACCCTGTGCATGGAGCATAAATCGTCCCAAATGTACGTACAAAGATATGCAAAAGTATTTCATATCTACACTTGCTTACGATTGAAAATATTATTTAGATTGGTGTCAGAGAAATTCTTTTACACGGTAAAACACTTGTGTTATTATACTCTCATGGAAGTATCTATGATTGCTGCGAAAGCATGGGCATAACCTGATCCACTATGTAACCTACTATGGTGATATTGCCTGAATAATGACACCAAACTATTTTATGTGTTGCAAAGGGCAAGGCAACAATTTTATTGGGAGCATATCTGATTCCACTGGTACAGCAAACCAACACAATTACAACCACTAAAACCCAGTTACAGATGATCTGTGAGCACCCACTAAACAGACCATGGCCTGTCTTAGCACTAAGACAAATGTAATATCCAGTGACCTATTTGTAGGTACAATATCTCACAAAAGTATGTACACGCCTCACATTTTTTGTAAATATTTTATTATATCTTTTCATGTGACAACGCTGAAGAAATGACACTTTGCTACAATGTAAAGTAGTGAGTGTACAGCTTGTATAATGCCCCGTACACACGGTCGGACTTTGTTCGGACATTCCGACAACAAAATCCTAGGATTTTTTCCGACGGATGTTGGCTCAAACTTGTCTTGCATACACACGGTCACACAAAGTTGTCGGAAAATCCGATCGTTCTGAACGCGGTGACGTAAAACACGTACGTCGGGACTATAAACGGGGCAGTGGCCAATAGCTTTCATCTCTTTATTTATTCTGAGCATGCCTGGCACTTTGTCCGTCGGATTTGTGTACACACGATCGGAATTTCCGACAACGGATTTTGTTGTCGGAAAATTTTATCTCCTGCTCTCCAACTTTGTGTGTCGGAAAATCCGATGGAAAATGTCCGATGGCGCCCACACACGGTCGGAATTTCCGACAACACGCTCCGATCAGACATTGTCCATCGGAAAATCCGACCGTGTGTACGGGGCATAACAGTGTAAATTTGCTGTCCCCTCAAAATAACTCAGCCATTAAAGTCGAGTTCTTTCTAATGTAGAGTTCTTTCTGATTATCACCTCAAAAAGAACTTCCGTAATTGGAAGTGTGACAAGTTTGACAGTTCACCTGACCAACTTCTCCCAACATTTTATTTTTGTATCCTTCAATACTTTTAATTGCACTACCATTTATAATAGGATGACAAGGTGTCTCCAGTTTCCAGAGACAGGCCACAGTTTTACTACTACTCTACTATTATTACTAAAGGCAGTTATATAGTGCAGACAATTCATACAGCACTTATTAAATATTAACATCAGTCCCTGCCTTCAAGGAGCTTACACACATACTAGGGCCAATTGAGAAAGGAGCCAATTAAGCTACCAGCATGTCTTTGGGGTGGGGGACAAGAGTACCTAGAGAAACCCACACAAGCATATGGGAAATATGAAAATTCCATGCAGATAGTTTCCTGCTGGGATTCAAACCAAGGACCCCAGTGCTGCAAAGCTGGCATCCCCAATTCCATCCCTATTTGTTACTTAGTGTCCGTGGTCCATGGGCTGTAAGGTAATTTGTCTGGCAACATTATTGGCTGCCTGTGCCTGGAGGAGGAAAAGCTGCCTGTGCTTGGAGGAGAAGGAGGGAGGAGAGGGACAGGACTGTCTTAGCAATTGGCTGTGTCAATATCGCAGTCTGCATAGCTCTCTTTGACTGGCTGTCTTTGGACTGCAGCTTCTCCTGATCGGCTGCTGATCGGCTGCTATTCGCCCTCCAAGGCTCAAGGCAGGGGATGCAGGCTCAGCTGGGAAACAGGCAACATTTCCTTCAAGTATCACCATTATTATCCAGAGCTTTGAGAAGCACTGGTGGTCGTAATGGCCATCTATTAGCAGGATTTACATGGTGACAAACCTGCAGAACATGAGTCTGGAGAGTGTCATAGGACATACAGCTATTTATGTCACACATTCACAGGAAGGAAAAGTCATTGTCTGCTGCCAGAATACACTGATTAGCGGCTGCAGCCAGCTGATTGAGAATAGATTTTGAACAAGCCTGTTCAATAGAAGTTGATCTAAGGATTGACTAGTGTCAGACAGGCACAGATGCACATGGAACAAAATTTGGCTGGTCCCCACTGAACCAACCAAATTTTGATCCAACTATGGCTAGCTTTAGTCTAATACTTCCTATTATTACAGTCATAAGGTAGCAAAACTATTAGGGAGCATATACAGTATGTACAAGCCAAAAAAACCTACATGTTTCAGTATGTGTAGGATATCTAAAGTATTTTCTAAACCTTGTTTTCCCCCCATGTGTTGACAAAAAGCACTTGACAACCAGCCATTAGTAAAAATTATGTTGATGTTAAATACTGGGGTTATGGCAGCAGCTAGCTGCCAAAACCCCAAATATTTTTTTTTACTATGACCGATTCTCTGTACGATAAAAGTGGTCCCGCGGGCAGATTCACTTTTAGAAGCCCCTCCCCCGGCACTTCCCGGTCATTCCCTGGCCTACCTGACCCATCGGTGAAGACCAATGCTGCCGTTAATTGGGTATGGAGCAGAGTGAGGCCTAGATGGCCGCCACTCATCTCTATACCTTTCGGGGACCGGATAAATGTCTGACATCACTTTCGGTTCCCAGGCCATAGTATTTTTTTTTTTAAGCAAAAGTTTAAAAAAACTTTTTTTTTTTGATCTTCTGCTTTTAACCACTTCTCACCCGTCATATAGCAAAATGACGGCTGCCAAGTGGTTAAGTTATCCTGACTGGGGACCATATGACATCCAGCAGGATAAGCCGCTCACGTGCGCCCACGATGGCATGCAGCGCGGCAATTGGTGGTTCGATGTGTCGCTATGACGTAGGCTCTTTACCATGTGATCAGCTGTGTCCAATCACAGCTGGTCACATCATAACCAGGAAGTTCTGTTTGTCGGCTTTTCCTCTATTTGTGCTAACAAGGCACGGGTGGAGGAGAGCTGATCAGCGGCTCTCCTGATGGGGGTCTGAGCTGATAATCAGCTCATTGATTAACAGTACAGACACACCAGGGATGCCCACTAGAGCCCACCAGGGATGCCCACCCATGCCCACCAGGGATGCCCACCAGGGATGCAAATCAGTGCCCATCAAGGATGCCAATCAGTGCCCAAAAGATATGCCAATCAGTGCCCATCAGTAATGCCTGTCAGTGCCTCCTCATCAGTGCTGTCTATCAGTGCCATCTATCAGTGCCCATCAGTGCCACCCAACATTATCCATCATTGCCCATCAGTGCCACCGATCAATTCCACTATCAGTGCCCATAAGTGCCGCCTGTAAGTACCCATCAGTGCCACCTATCAGTGTCTATCAGCACGGCCTATCAGTTCCCATCAGTGCCACCTATCAATGCCCATCAGTGCTGCTTATCAGGGCCCATCAGTGCTGCATATCAGTGCCACCTATCAATGCCCATTAGTGCTGCATATCAGTGCCAACTATCGGTGCCCATCAGTGCTGCATATTAGTGCCTCATCATCAGTGCCCATCAGTGCCACCTCATCAGTGCTGCCCCAGCAGTGCCGCCTTATCAGTGCCCATCAGTGTAGCCTCATCAGTGAAGGAGAAAAGTACTTATTTCCAAATTTTATAACAGAAACAAAGTGAAATAAATAAGAAAATTTAAAGTGCCCATCCCTCCGTGCTCACGCATAGAAGTGAATACATACGTAATTCATGCAAGCATATGAAAACGGTGTTCAAACCCCACATGTGAGGTATCACCACAAGCGTTAGAGCCTCCTCTGTATATTTGTAAAGTGTCACCTATGGAGATTTTTAAGTACCATAGTCTGTCGCCATTCCGCGAGCATGCACAATTTTAAAGCATGACATGTTAGGTATCTATTTACTTTGCGTAACATCATCTTTCACATTATACAAAAAAATTGTGGAAAATATTGTGGTTTTTTTTTTTTTAATTCATTGAAGTGTACAGGTTACCTGTTTAGAGTTCCAGAGGATCTAGCGCTAGAATTATTGCTCTCGCTATAATGTTTGCAGCAATATCTCACATGTGTGATGCGAACACTGTTTACATATGCGTGCGTAACTTATGCATGCATTCGTTTCTGTGCGCGAGCACAGAGGGATGGGGGCACTTTGCATTTTTTTTATTTTATTTTTTTACATTGTTCCTTTAATGTTTTATTTTTTATCACTTTTATTTCTATTACAAGAAGTGTAAACATCCCTGTTAAAAGAAATAAGGATGCCAGGTCCTCTTTATGGCGAGGTCTTGGGTCAAAAAGACCCTAAATCATTCCTTTACCTTTAAAAGAAAAAGATCAAAACAAAAAATGTAAAATGTTGATTCAAAAAAAAAAAAGTATTACTTCCACCCTGGACCAGAAGTGACGTCATGACGTCGAGGTGATCAAAGACAATCTAGTCTTTTGTAGCCTCTGTACCAGCCAGCCGCACCGTTGCATCATTTCTCGTGCACGTCCTCTTCTGCGGCTTCTGAAAGCATTCCAGCGGCACATGAGCTGCTTGCAAAGCTTTCATGAGAAATCCAGCAGCTGGCTGAAAAAAAAATACCGGGGTTATGGTTGATGGTTTCAGCCATAATTCCGGTAAAACCGCAAAGTATATATACATATCGCAGTCAGTAAGTGGATATATACAGTATACAGTATATATAAATTCAGGGTTTTTCAGGAACACGGGGGAACGCAGTTCCAGTACCTTCAGTACTGAATGGTACTGTGTGTAATGGCAAAGGGTGCTGGGGTGTGCTGCAGGATATATTGATGCTGGCTGCTGGGGGGGTCTATTGTTGCTGGAGGGGATCTATTTTTGCATGGTTGTTTATTGGGGGGGTCTATTTATGCTGGCTGCTGGGAGATCTGTGGTTGCTGGAGGGGGTCTATTGCTCCTGGCTGCAGGGGATCTATTTTACTGTTTTTCTTGTTATCACCAAATTCCATACAAATTACTTAGCACCACAAAATGATACTTGGCTCTGTATTTTCTAAAAGGGGCAGTACTGGGAGGTGGGTGGGGGTGGAATCAAGAAATGGTGCTCGGAGATGAGATGGGTAGGGGTCGGAGGCAACAATTGACTCAGAGAGAGGGAGTTCCTGCACCTATTCTCTGAGAAAAAAAGCCATATATATATACATATATATATATATATATATATATATAATATATATATATATATATATATATATATATATATATATATATATATATATATATATATATATATAGATAGATAGATTTTTTCTCAGAGAATAGATGCAGGAACTCCTCCCTTCTGAGTCTTCCTTCGTCTCTGCCCCTACCCACCTCTGAGCACCGTCCCCTTGTTCCACCCCCTACCCACCTCCCTCTACCGCCCTTTTTAGGGAATACAGACCCAAGTATCATTTTGTGCTACTAAGTAATTTGCATGGAATTTAATAGACCCTACCCCAGCAACAATAGATCCCCACCATAGCAACGATAGACCCCCTAGCAACAATAGATCCCCCACACAACAACAGATCCCCCCCAGCAGCAATGGATCCCCAGCAACAAAATATCACCCCAGCAACAATAGACCCCCAGCAGCTATCTTCATTAGATCCTTCAGCCAGGGCCGGTACAAGGGGTGGGCAAAAGGGGTGGATGCCCTGGGTTGAGCAATTTATTGTAGGAAGGGGGAGCAGTGCTGGCAGGCAGTGTGCTGTTAAACTTTCTTAGTAACTGCCACCAGCCGCCTCTACAAAACTGCCCCTGCTTGCAAAGAATGTGCCGAGTGCAGAGGCATAAAAATCATTTTGTGCTACTAAGTAATTTGTATGGAATTTATTAGACCCTACTCCAGCAACAATAGACCCCCACCATAGCAACGATAGACCCTCTAGCAACAAGAGATCCCCCACACAACAACAGCTCCCCCCCAGCAGCAATGGATCCCCAGCAACAAAATATCACCCCAGCAACAATAGACCCCCAGCAGCTATCTTCATTAAAACCTCCAGCCAGGGCCGGTACAAGGGGTGGGCGGAAGGGGTGGATGCCCTGGGTGGAGCAATTTATTGTAGGAAGGGGGAGCAGTGCCGGCAGGCAGTGTGCTGTTAAACTTTCTTAGCAACTGCCACCGGCCGCTTGCAAAGAATGTGCCGAGTGCAGAGGCATACTAAGTGGGGGGCGGGCCGCCCCGGGTACCACACACTTGGGGGGGTGTTAGGCCGCTCCTCCTCCGGGATTGAAGCGGTGGCAGCGCCGCAGTGATAGGCACAGGCTGGGAGAGGCGATCTATATTGTGATGCAAGGAGGAGGTGGTGTGCGGGGGGTGCAGGGTGACACCGCTGCACCTACCATCCCCACCTCTCGCGGCCACAGGCTGTCTGTCTGTGTGATCCTGGATGTCACACAGGCACAGCCAAGCAGAGTGAAGCTGCCTCCCCCCTCCTCTCTGTTTATGTGTAAACAGGGCGAGGGGATCTGCTGAGCATGTGCCGCTGCGCTGATCTGAGGTACTGAATGGGGGAGTGTCTGCACACTGCACTGAACGGGGGATACACTGAAAGGGGGTGTCTGCACTGAAGGGGGGTCTGCACTGAACAGGGGGGCTACACTAAAGGGGGGTCTGCACTGAGCGAGGGGCTACACTGAAGGAGGCGTCTGCACTGAAGGGGCGTCTGCACTGAACGGGGGGGCTACACTGAAGGGGGTTTGCATTGAACGGGGGCATCTGCAGTGAACGGGGGCTACACTGAAGGGGGGTCTGCACTGAGCGAGGGGCTACACTGAAGGAGGCATCTGCACTGAAGGGGGGTCTGCACTGAACGGGGGGCTACACTGAAGGGGGGTCTGCACTGAACAGGGGCGTCTGCACTGAATGGGGGGGCTACACTGAAGGGGGGTCTGCACTGAAGGGGTGGCTACACTGAAGGGGGGTTTGCACTGAACGGGGGGCTACACTGAAGGGGGGTCTGCACTGAACGGGGGCGTCTGCACTGAATGGGGGGCTACACTGAAGGGGGGTCTGCACTGAAGGGGGGGCTACACTGAAGGGGGGTTTGCACTGAGCGAGGGGCTACACTGAACGGGGGCATCTGCACTGAGTGAGGGGCTACACAGAAGGAGGCGTCTGCACTAAACGGAGGGCTACACTGAACGGGGGCGTCTGCACTGAGCGAGGGACTACACTGAAGGAGGCGTCTGCACTGAACGGGGGGGCTACACTGAACGGGGGCGTCTGCACTGAGCGGGGGTCTACACTGAAGGGGAGTCTGTACTGAAGAGGGGGTCTGTGTAACATGCAGGGGGTCCAGAGCTGCAAGGTGCTGTGTAATATAAAGAGGTCCAGAAATGCAGGGTGTTGTGTAATGTAAAGGGATCCAGAGGCGCAGGGGGCTGTGTAATGTAAAGGGGCCCAGAGGCACAGGGGGCCGTGTAATGTAAATGGGCCCAGAGGCGCAGGGGGCTGTGTAATGTAAAGGGGTCCAGAGATGCAGGGTGCTGTGTAATGTAAAGTGGTGCAGGAGGCTGTATAATATAAAGGGGTCCAGAGATGCAGGGTGTTGTGTAATGTAAAGGGATCCAGACATGCAGGGGGCTGTGTAATGTAAAGGGGTCCAGAGGTGCAGGGGGCTGTGTAATGTAAAGGGGCCCAGAGGTGCAGGGTGTTGTGTAATGTAAAGGGATCCAGAGGTGCAGGGTGTTGTGTAATGTAAAGGGGCCCAGAGGCGCAGGGGACTGTGTAATGTAAAGGGGCCCAGAGGCATAGGGGGATGTGTAATGTAAAGGGGTCCAGAGATGCAGGCTGATGTGTAATGTAAAGTGGTGCAGGGGGTTGTGTAATGTAAAGGGGTCCAGAGATGCAGGGGGCTGTGTAATGTAAAGGGGTCTAGAGGTGCAGGGGGATGTGTAATGTAAAGGAGCCCAGAGGCACAAGGGGATGTGTAATGTAAAGGGGCCCAGAGGTGCAAGTTGTTGTGTAATGTAAAGGGATCCAAAGGCCCAGGGGGCTGTGTAATGTAAAGGGGCCCAGAGGTGCAGGGGGCTGTATAATGTAAAGGGGTCCAGAGATGCAGGGTGCTGTGTAATGTAAAGTGGTGCAGGGGGCTGTGTAATGTAAAGGGGTCAAGAGGTGCAGGGAGCTGTGTAATGTAAAGGGGTCAGTGCGGGGGATCACTGGACTCCAGGTTAGCAGGACTAGGGGAGATGGGGAGGGGGTCCAATGTAAGTTCACCTTAAAGATTTTCTGTAAAGTGAACTTACAATTTAATCATTTGCCGATCCGCCGCAGTACATATACTGCGACGGGGCTGCAACTACAGTATTGTATTGTTGTATTGTTTTAAGTGTTTTCTGGTTTTGAAAAGACACTGACTCTTTATACCTGGGGGGGGCGCAGTTTGCCATTTTCGCCCTGGGCACCAGATGGCCTTGTCCCAGCACTGCCTCCAGAAGTAGTAGATCCCTCCCAGAAACAATTGACCCCCCCCAGCAATAATAGGCCCCCACACAAAAATAGATCCCTACCAGCAACAATAGATCTCCCAGCAGCCAGCATCACTAGACCCTCCAGCACACCCCAGCAATCCTTACCATAAAACACATTCAGTGCTGGAGGTGGCGGAACTGCGTTCCTCAGCGTTCCCGCTGAAAAATAGCCCTGTATATATATGGTATATATATAGCTATATCTATCTATCTATCTATCTATCTATCTATCTATCTATCTATCTATATATATATATATATATATATATAGATAGATAGATATAGATATATATCTATATATCTATATATAGATATATAGATATATATCTATATCTATATATCTATATATCTATATATATATATATATCTATATTTATATATATCTATATTTATCTATATCGATAGATAGATAGATAGATAGATAGATAGATAGATAGATAGATAGATGTAAAACAGGAATGCTTTTTATTTTTTTTTTTACTAAATTGTTAATTAAAAGAGGTAGTACTTTGAAAATTAAACATTAACTACACAACAAACAAGAATATAATTACTGTACATAGAAAAAAACGCTTCTCTCCCAACTGTCTTCAAATAATAGCATATATAATAATAAAAAGTAATATATGATATATATTTATCATTAAGATATAAACTACTACCATAAAAAAAATGCAGATTAACTTCAAGAAAGTCACATGAAGCTTTTATGATAGTTACAAGGTGTTTTTATTTTCAATGACCTTGAAGGTCGTTAAAGAAAATCGTATCAAACTTTAAAGAGGAAGTAAACCCTGCAATCATCTATTTTGTTCTAATCACTTATTAGCAAACATCACATAACCTAATCCAGCCACAGTCGCCTATTACTTACTTTTTTTTTAAGTTTGAAAATGTTTTTCTTCATGGATAAGACGGCTCTATCTTCAGTACTGTTATCTGATTTCGATTTCCGCCCTTTCATGTTTCCCTTCGCCACAATCTTGCGCATGCGCAATCGTGTTATAGCCAAGCCTCGTTCTCAATCCGATGTTCCCACGACAACCGCCTCTCATTGCCGAGTTTGCTGAGTTGCTTATAATAGTGAAGTTAAATTGCATCTGTAGGCCTGTCAGTCCTGCTGCAGCTGATCGCCGCTCTAGAATGCAGCATGATTGACAAGGTTAATGCCCCCATGTGACATCACACAGTCACATGGAGAGCACCAGGAACTAGAAAACACTGCAGTCTCAAATGGCTGTGCCACTGGGAGAGGAAATCCCATTCAGGTCACTATGTCAGTGGATGGATTGTACACAGAGCGTGCTGTAAATCAAGGAAAGGGAAGCGCATGCGCTGGTAACGTCATTAATCAAAACAGGACAGATTACAGCAAAACAAAACAAGTAAGGAGACAATTATTAGCAGCAATCATGAGCATTTTTTATGAGGATTACAATTCAATAAAAATGTTAGGGAGGGTTTACAACCACTTTAACAAGCTAGCCTTATGTAGACAAAAACAAAATATTTAAAATCAAGGAATGAATTGTTTCTTTCTTTTCTGTGGTGAAAGAAATTCCTTTACCTAATTTGTGTTTTTTAATAAAGAATTTAAAATATTTAAAAAAAAAGCAAGCTTCTCTTCAAGCATCATCGGCCTAGATTAATATAGTATCACATTTCAATGCAACAGAATACATAAATGTTATACTTTTTTAATGTACTAAAGGCTTTGCTGTACTGCATGCTTACATGTAAAGCTAAAGTGGCTCTAAAGGCAGAAGGTTTTTTTTTAATCAATGCATTCTATGCATTAAAATGAAAAACCTTCTGTGTGCATAAGCCCCCCTTAGTCCCCTAATACTTACCTGAGCCCCCTCTTGATCCTGCGATGTTGCAAGAGAGCCTCAGTTGTCTGGGACTCTCCCTCCTCATTGGGTGAGACACAGCAGAGGATGCCATTGGCTCCTGCTGCTGTCAATCAAAGTTACTGAGCCAATAAGGAGAAAGAGATGGCAATGGACACACAGAGCAGTGGCTCGGGGGACCCCATAGCATGCTGATTGCTGTGCCGGCAGGAGGGAGGGGCCAGGAGCACTGGCAAGGTACCTGAGAAAAGGTGCATGTGAACTGCTCTGTGCAAAACCACTGCACAGAGAAGGAAAGTATGAACAAGTATTAAACAAAAAAAAGACTTTAAAATAATTTTAAGCAAGTAAAGGAAAGTCCACTCTGCCATATTAGTTAACCAACAAAAATGTGTCCAAAAAAACTACTCCATTAGTGAACCAACATCTTTGTCTCATCAAGGAGGATTACTAATTTACAAATGCTGTATTGACATAAAAATGAATACACACTGTACTATGCCTTACTAACACTCTCAAAAACTCATACTCTGTGCACCAAAGCTCTATCTTTACCACTAAATGTAAAAGGATGTGTCTGAATATGTTGTTTCAATTGTCGGTTACCAGTCTTATGGCCCATTTCCACTGTAATCTGCCACTGGCATCATAAGAATCATAAGGAAAGGAAATCACAAGAAAAAGTTGGAAGCGTTGTATTCAACAGGACAGTAGATTAACCACTGGACAGAGCTCTGTTTTTGAATCAGCTTCATTCAACCACCTCAACAACTATAGAAGGTGTAGTCTTTTCAATGAGCTGATTGACTTAAAGTGGTTGTAAAGGCTTAAGGTTTTTTACCTTCATGCATTGTATGCATGAAGGTAAAACACCTTTAGTGTGCAGCTCCCCCCTCAGACCCCTTAATATTTACCCAAGTCTGATCTCCACCCAACAATGTGCATGAGACCCAAAGCTCTCCCGGATTTCTCCCTCATGATTGGCTGAGATGCAGCAGCGGGAAGCTATTGGCTCCTGCTGCTGCCAATCACAGCCAGTAAAACGGGAGTGGGGGCGGTGGCTGAGCTGTGCTCTCTGTGTCTTATGGACGTAGAGAGCAGGCTTGGGGCCGAGCAAGCACGAGTGCCCCCCACAGCAAGCGGCTTGCTATGGGGGCACTTGGCAAGGGGGAGGGGCCCAGAGTGACGGCAGAGGACCTGAGAAGAGGAGGATCAGGGCTGCTCTGTGCAAAACCACTGCACAGAACAGGTAAGTATAACAGGTTTGTTGTTTTTTTTTTAAATAAACATTTTTCCTTTACAATCACTTTAAACATATTCTGTGAGAAGGAGCATCAAATTGTCACCACTGTATAGCACTCCATAGCAGAATCTGTTTCTGTAATGAGCACTTCATATTTACATATATGTTTACAAACTTTACAAAAAAAATACACCAGATTAGAATGTGTATTGCTAAACCATTCTTGGACTGTTTTTTTGAGGTATGTTTGAGTAATAGGAACTTAGTTAGATGATTCTATAGAATCAGGAAGAAGTGGGTATCATTAAGATTATTTATTATGTAAAAGGAATTTTTATTGTATATGTTTTTGAAGATGGTATGATGTGTATTACTTGTCTTTTTTAAAAAAAAATTAATAAAAAGAAGATTGATTGATAAAAAAAAATACACCAGATTAGAATGTGTATTGCTAAACCACTCTTGGACTGTTTTTTGAATACGTTAATATAGCTAATAGCAGGATCTGTATTTTTGTAGGTTTACAACCCCCAGTTATGATCAGGACACACTTGAGCCTGTTGAGGATGATGCTAGAGGTCCTATGACATGGTAATTTTATGACAGGGCTTAATTCAATGTCTCTTGACCCTGTCTTAGTACTGTTTACTCAACTAAATACTCAGTTAAATGAAATATGTCAGTCCTCTGCCTGGCCATGGCCACAAGATCTAAATCTGGTTATTTTGTCACTTACTTGTGAATTTTGGAGAAAGGGAGGTAGCACTGTGTTCTGTGACAAACACCCTTCTCCCCACTCAGGATGGGGCTCATCAGACCTTATTGTCTTAACACATACATTCCATTTAGAATATTATTTTCTGTACCTGACGAGACAAAGCTTCTGCTTGTGCCAGTGTATTAATGGATGTGATATTGCTCCCTTCAAATCCACTTTTTCTTGTGCTTATTCGGTCTCTTTCATTCTGAACAGCTGATTGGTGAAGGAAATTAGAAAATATGAGAAACACATTTACGCATTAAAAAAAAAATATAAATTGTAACTATGGCATGGTTTGAAATTGGAAAGGGAAAGCGGACTGGGATTCAGTTTATTGTCACTGCTTCTGTCACTATTGTAAAAAATGTGCTTAACAACTGCTCATTCGAAGCCCAGGTACCATACTGGAGCTACTCTAATCTCTGTCAATATGTGACCCCCACCGTAGAGCATTTGTTTGTGGCTTTAAAATATGGTGATTAAAACAAAGCAACACGGGGGCGTGCCCGGCAGCATACCGAGGAGGACGTGTGGACACAGAGCTCCACAAAGCCGACTACAATCTACTGCCATCCCGGCTGCTAACGTCCTGGGTGAGCCACCAAATAATCCCTAGAAGCCTCTGGACATCCCCTGACTCTGTCCCTGCCTGTGTTGGTGGGGCCCGGTCGGCCGATCGGGGTTTCCTCGGTTTTTCCCCTGCATCCTCAGGCCTGGAGTTCAGAGATCCCTACTAGGGCTGTGGTAACACCCCTGGAGGAGGCAGGAGAATAGTATGTAAAATGTGGCCTGCCTGGAAGTACTCTGAAGGCCAGTCGCCTGTAACAACATCCCACAGCCTCCCTGTGGCCTATGATATCGGTCTGCTCTCCCTCACCAGGGTGCAGTACTCCATAAGGGTCACACATACAATATTTGTAGCAATACCTGACCCCAAGAAGCAAGCCTACTTCTACTACCTCCACTGTCACTTATTTGCTGGCCTTGCAGCTTATCCTATGCTGTGCCTTTCTGCGGGCTCTTAAAGAAACATACACCCCCCCGAGACTCTAGTTATCTCTATTGCACCATTCATACTTCATACGCAAAATAGGGGGGAGCAGGTGCGACTAGCAACGAAGGTAGACATGTCTTAGACCCGCACTGGTCCCCGCTCCTTTTCTAAGGGATCCTGCACTGCTTCAAAAGCTTACACAGCCACAGGATTATTATTATCAGCTACCTCTGGACACCTCCGGGCACTACATGGGCAAAGTAGGATTTCAGAAGAACATATACCAAGGTTTTATCCCGCTATTGATAACAAAGTCTGCACAAAACATGGAGCGATTCCTATATAGGTCGCAATCCGCAGCCTTGAATACACCCACAGATTCAACAGATGCCGCAGAACTCCTGGCTTCTACACCGGGCACTCCTCACATGGGCAATGCAACCCAGCAAACAAACCCAGTCGAGACAGTTAAGGTGGCAGTCCTGAACTTGAAACTACAAACACTTTTACAGGATTTAACACGCAACATAGCTAAAGAGGTCGGGAAGATCGCTCAGGAGCTTAGGGGGGAAATAGATCAGCTCGGAGAATGCACTGCCACTTTGGAGACTAAATTTGATGAGACTGTACAATATATGCATGCATTGGAAGAAGAAAATGCATTTCTTAAACACACAGTTTCCCAGATTCAACTCCAACAAGAAGATCTGGAGAACAGAGAACGTCGTTCAAATGTGAGCATCCCTGGAGTCCCCGAAACAGTCAATGATAAAGAGCTATGGGGGTACCTACTAAATCTTTTTGTCACACTGGCCCCGCACATAACCTATATTGATTGGCGCCTAGATAGGGCCCATAGATCTTTGGCTCCCAAACCTCCTCCTGGTTCCTATTCGAGAGACATAGTAGTTCGCTTTCACTATTATGAAAGTAAGGAAGCTTTAACAGCAGCTACACGCAACAAGAATTGCATTGACTTCAAAGACTCCGAAATCCAGATCTTCAGCAATCTTTCCCCCATCACTCTGGCAAAAAGACACAATCTTCAACCAAGTCACGGCTCCCCTCCAACTGCATCAAATTCCCTATAGATGGGGTTTTCCCAAAAATGGCACACAATACTCCATCAGAGATCTTCATGAATGCAAAGCCTTCACTCGAAATTTAGGTCTGCCACCTGTACCAGAAGAAGAACTCCAGCTTCCCCTGCCTGCCCTGGCCTCCAAACCCCTTCAGGCCCCCCGCAGCAATTTGGACCCCAGTACGTTGGAGACATCGGAGGGCTTTCTCTACACCGCAACGCTCCAATCAGCCTAGATCCCCCACCAGGCCCCAAGGTTTGCTTGCATTGCACTTCCATGTTTTTGGTTCCTAGATACCCAGGATTTCAGCTGAATTCATCAGGTATCTGTGGGGAGCGTTCTTCCCCTATTTCCCTTCCCTCTTCTGATATGCTCAGTAATCCCCGTCTCTAATTTTTTTTTGTCTAAATTTTTTTTTCACACACATGTGTTTTTTCCGTTTAGGAAGACTTCTGTTCTCTTTTAGCCCCCCCATTGCAGTTCCAGTCAATGGTGTTATGTTCTGAGAAATGTTAACTGTTAAATGTCCGAGGCTAGCTACTACCTAAAGGAGTGGGACACAGTCCACAGCTTTAGCTGACCGTCATGTCCCTCTATATGTCCAAGGCCCTCCGCCTTGGTCCCCTGAAGGACTTTGTTCCTTCAGGCTTTCGTTTTTTTTTGTTTTTTTGTTTTTCTTTTTTTATGCTGTAATCTTGCTGTACCTTTCAAATTTTTATCTGGTCCTTTTTTGACCTGTTATTGTTCTCTTATTTTGCTGCAGGTTTTAAATTCAACACACATTGACTTGATGTTTAAAAATGATGATGTGTAGATGTATCTTATTGTCGGCCTTAGGTGGGAACATCTCGTACCCACGAGTTATGTTAAAATATCATCTGCTTATCACTTTGTTTGAAATATGGCTTTAAAGATAGTTTCTTGTAATGTCAAGGGCTTGAATTCCTTACGAAAACGCTGGCTGGCTTTGAAGGGATTCAAATCCTCCGGAGCTGATGTGGTGGTGGTTCATGAGACACATTTCCGCCCAGGGGGTTCCTTTAAATTTGCTTCCAAACTATTTCCTACAGTCTATATGGCCTCAAATCCATTTGGTAAGGCTGGAGTCGCCATACTAATTAAACGCTCTTGTCCTATATGGATCTTAACCTCAACCCTGGACCCCCCTGGGTCAGTTTGTTCTCCTGAAATGTAGCCACCTGAATACCTCCTTCACCTTAGCTAATGTTTATGCACCCAATACAGGACAGGTTGGCTTTCTCACTGGAGTTCTTGATCGGCTGCGATCTTTTTCTTAGCCTTTCATGATCGTGGGTGGGGATTTCAATATGTGTATGTCTCCCAGTAGAGATAGACATGCTTTATTTCAACAAACTCCTTCTCTTCAAGTCCTTAAATTGTCCACCTCCTTTCGCAAATTAATTTGCTCCCATAATCTCTTTGATGCGTGGAGAATTAAGCACCCTACCCAGCGTCAATTTACCTTTTTCTCTCCCCTACATAAGCTATATTCTCGATTGGACCATTTTATAATTTACGCTCCCTTGCTACCCAACATAATCTCTTCGGAGATTGATCCTATTACATAGTCTGATCATGCTCCCATCACTCTGAGTATGGTGCTTAGCGCCGCATCACCCAAAACATGTCATTGGACACTCAATGAGTCTCTTTTGCGACATGTCAAAACTAAGGATAGACTTCTTAAAAAATTAGAGGAGTTTTTTCAGTTAAATGTGGGCTCAGTCTCTGATACATCTATTGTTTGGGAGGCCCATAAGGCAGTTTTTAGAGGTGAGCGTATCTCAGCCAGTTCACGCTTGAAACGTGACTCTATTTGGATGAGGTGAGAGCTCGTGGCCCAGCTGGGGAGGACAGAGGCACAGCTGCTCCGCCTCCCTACGGTGGGTCGCTTGCGTACAGTAATTGCTGTCCGCAATCATATTAGGTCTGTGGACACAAATAAAATCTCGAAGTCATTGTTATGGTCTAAGCAAAAGTTCTATGAGTACACAGATAAACCACACAGGATGCTTGTCCATAGGCATAAGCCCTGACCCTTTTTATCCATCCCTGATCATATAATACAATCAGATGGCACACCTACATATTGCCCACAGACCATGTCAGGAGTTTTTGGTGAATATTATAATAAACTCTACAACTACTTGAACAGGGACTCACAGGCCCAGTTTTCACAAGACAAACTAGACTCCTTCTTGTCATCTGTACATCTTCCAAAACTATCAGTAGATCAGCGCTCCTCATTAAATAAGCCTATTTCTGCTGAAGAATTAACTGAAGTAATCAAACATCTCCCCACACATAAAGCCCCAGGCCCAGATGGCCTTCCATATTCCTATTATAAGACATTTTTACTGACCCTGACCCCGCATTTGTTCTCCTTGTTCTCCTCGTTACTCCAGGGCAACATACCGCACTCTTCATTCTTACATGCTTTTGTAACTGTTATCCCTAAACCGGGTAAAGATTCATCTATTCCCAATAACTATCATCCTATCGCCCTATTAAACTCAGACTATAACATTTTCACCAAGATTTTAGCAAATAGACACTCCCTGTTACTGCCAGCACTAATTCATAGAGACCAGGTGGGTTTCGTTCCCACGAGACACGCTGGTGACAACACACGCCGTACAATTGACATTATAGACATACTTACTAAAACCAAAAATCCCGCTTTAATACTTAGTTTAGATGCCCAAAAAGTGTTCAATCGCCTTAGCTGACCGTTTATGTTTGCGATATTAACGTGTTATGGATTCTCGGGTCCCTTTATTCAAGCCCTTCTGGCATTGTATTGGACGCCCATATCACAGGTGCAACTCTCCTCCCACCTATCACATCCATTTTCTCTCAGCAATGGAACGCGACAGGGATGTCCCCTATAGTTTGGAGCCTCTAGCTGCGGCTATACGGGAATGCCTTGACATTAGAGGCGTTCGTCTTCGATACACGAAATATAAATTATCCTTATTTGCAGATGACGTTCTTCTTACTCTCACTCATCCACATACCTCCTTGCCACAACTACATAACATATTGACTGCCTTTAGTGGCCTCTCAGGTTTTAAAATTAATGCTGCTAAAATGGAAGCTTTACCCATAAACATTCCCCCTACCCTCTTATCTTCCCTTCAAAGCAAGTATAATTACCATTGGTGTTCTCAGTAACTTAAATATTTGGGGGTTCAAATCACTGCCTGCTATGACTCTCTGTATTGGGCCAACTTCCCTCCCCTGTTTTTGGAAGATAACCGCCTGCTGACTCATTGGACTGCCCTACCCCTATCCCTCCTGGGGCGTATTAATGTTCTTAAAATGTCCATTCTCCCCAAATTATTATATTTGTTTGAAACGTTACCGGTGGCAGTCCCATTGAGGCAGCTGAAATCCCTTCAAAGGAGGAGCCTCTGTTTTATTTGGAATAATGCCTCCCACAGGTTGGCAGGGTCAGTGGTTCTGGCCCGGAAAAGTAGGGGGGATTAGGAGGCACAGACTTTATCAAATACTACTATGCCTCACATTTGAGAGTTCATGCCTCCTGGTCCTCCCGGAAGGCCCCAAATAGGTGGGCGGAGATAGAAATGAGTGTCACGGCCCTGGTTCACCCTCGCTATATGCTCTGGCCTTCTTCCGCCCTTCATATGCCCCAATTACGGAAATTATGCTTGGCTCCTATGCTCTTCACATTGTCTATATGGAAAAGATGTTCTGAGCATTACTCCCTGTCCTCTTCGTGCCCACCACTCTTGAATATCCTATTCAATCCAGACATCCCAGATAGTCTTTCGTATAAACGTATGCTACCATGGACCCAGGCAGGAATATTCCAACTATGTCACTTTGTTAACCCAGCGACACAACATTTATTGACTTTTCCTGATTTGCAAAGAAGCATCTGATTCCCTAAAATCTCTTACATTCATACTTACAGATTAGACACTTTTTCTCCACCAGATTCCCTTCTTTGACTCTGGAGAAGCCAACAGACTTTGAGACCCTATGCGCTAAAGGTCCTTTTGAGCCCCAAATGATCTCTGCCATCTATAAAATATTGCATGAGGCTGTTCCGGTGACAGTTAACAGCCACCATTACATGAGGAAATGGTCTCAGATCTGGCAGCATGACATCTCCTTGTTGGACTGGGGGAGCATATGGGAGCACACTTCCCAGATTTCTCGATGTGTGACCCATAAGGAAATTGCATACAAAGTCCTAATGCACTGGTATAGGACCCCAGATATTTTGCACGCCCACAATCGATCAATCTCAAAACAATGTTGGAGATGTAATAATGTTGTTTTTTTTTGTGAATGTCCCCCTGTTCACCAATTTTGGCTCCGAGTTCAGATTTTGCTAGAAACACTGGTTGGTGGCCCCCGTTCCTCTAATGCCCATGTACTATTTGTTAGGTTTCCCTTTCCCTGGTGTCTCTTAGGCTCTGCGCAGATTGTTGTCTTACATTTTATTGGCTGCCAAACAGGTTTTACCTAGGCTATGGTTATCTACCTCACCCCCAACTCTCCCACAGTTACTCACTACTGTGGCTGATATACGCAGAATGGAACATCTGACGGCTGTAGTAGAGGGCACGGAGCAGAAATTTTCGAAAATATGGTCAACATGGAACAATTCTATATATGGCTCTGCAGGCAATGAATCTAGTTAGTTAACCTCAGATGTGTTCATATGCCTGTGTAATTATATGCTAAATACTAATCTTTTTATAAAGTTCTTTATGTGGAGTTATATAGTAGGTTTATGTTGTCTCTGCAACTCCCTCACGGATAGGGTAGGAAGATGTTTCAGTTTTTCTCTTTTTGGATTTGATTATCTTTTTCTCACTCAAGTCTACAGCCTAATCACATCACTACTCCTTTAATTGTACAATTTATGTGTGCTTTGTAACTCTCAAAAATGGTGTACACCTGCATTATTTCAAATGTTAACGTCTTACATGTATTTTCTTTTGTATATTTGCAAAAACTTATAAATAAACAATTAAAAAAAAAAAAGCAACACAAACTACCTTCTTTTTTCATTCCAGCTCTAAAACACTTTCTTAGACGACAATATCTGCATTGGTTCCGTTTGTCTTTGTCAACAACACACTGTCTGCTAAACCTGGAACATAGAGAAAAAGAAATGATAGGGGATTATTTTTAGAGTTCTACAAGAAGATATACATTTAGTATTTACACATAAGCCACATTATGTAATGTGCAGCTGTTCAAACTGGGTAAGATTTTTGTAGAATCTGTTTACATATTCTTTATAAAAAGTGTACTTACTTTGCCTAACCGCTCTGATCAAAAGTGTCTTACTCTCTCTTGCCCCAGATGTACAGTATACTTACCTGAATCCGGAGGCGGCTCTCTAATTAGGCAAATTAGGCGGTCGCCTTAGGCCTCGCCCCCAAAGGGGCCTCGCGGCCGCCTAATTTGCCCATACCGCAACCTCGATGATTCGCCGGGACCGCCCTGCATTCACGATCCGGAGTCCCAGCAAATCAGATTCCCTCAATGCCCGCGGCTTGTGCGGGGTGTCTCCGCTCCCGCACGCCGCAAGCTCCACTCCACTGTGCATTGCAGCCGGCATCTCTCCCCAGCTGCCTGACACATACAGTGCACTGCGGAGCGAAGCAAACTGAACCCGCCCCTCCTCCTCCTCCTGTGCTGTGATGTTTTTCCTGTGCACGGAGGAGGAGGAGGGAAGGAGTCACACCAATGTACAGAGAGGCGCTCTGGTCTGAGGTCTGTGTCATCTAAAAGTGAGTCTTGGAGGGGAGAAGGGCATGAAGAGGAGGGCGAGGGAGGGGGAACAAGCAAAGAGTTCACTTGGAGTGATTTGGAGGAGAGGATATCCATCCATCCCCCATACCATCCTGGCTCCATCCACCCCACCCCAATCCCGGCTCTATCTATCCCCTGATCCAATCCCAGCTCCATCCATCCCCCATACCATCCCAGCTCCATCCACCCCACCCCTATCCCATCTTGGCTCCATCCATCCCCCGATCCAATCCCAGCTCCATCCATCCCCGATCCAATCCTGGCTCCATCCACCCCACCCCAATCCCATCCCGGCTCCATCCATCCCACCCCAATCCCATCCCGGGTCCATCCATCCCCCGATCCAATCCCAGCTCCATCCATCCCCCCATACCATCCCGGCTCCATCCACCCCACCCCAATCCCATCCCGGGTCCATCCATCCCCCGATCCAATCCCAGCTCCATCCATCCCCCATACCATCCTGGCTCCATCCACCCCACCCCAATCCCATGCTGGCTCCATCCATCCCCCGATCCCATAC